>NC_041385.1:525812195-525851413 GCF_002162155.2 Triticum dicoccoides
CTCATTGTTCATCCAATCGATCGGCTTCAGTTAGCAGCAGTAGCAAAGGAATTGCTCGATCGGGTTCAGTTAACAGCCATCGATCGATCGCTCGGGTTCAGTAACGCGTAGCCTGTAGTGCAATCTCTAGGGTTCAGTTAGAGCCCAACGCCTCGCTCGGGTTCAGTTAGAGCCAACGCCTCGCACACACGCGCGTACGTGTACAAGAGAAACGCGCATCGCTCGGCACCCGACCTCCCACCATAACCAGGAACTCCCCGAAATTTCCCTCCCCCTCGCTTCTACCACGGTTTTTTCCGTCATGGACAGCCCAAAGAATGTCATGCAGTTGCGTCTCTGGCCCGCCCAGGACGAAAAGCCCATTTTTTGTCATGATTTTTTGTCATAGAAGTAGGAGCCCACCACATCTATGATGATACCGGGTTTTGTCACAATTATCATCATAGAAGTGTCATATGTATGACAGAAAAAAAATTCGTTCGGCCCAAAATGTCACGGATGTGTCTTTTTTTGTAGTGTATGCGGTAACCAATTAAGATCTTCGTAGAATATGTAGGAGCCAATATGAGCGTCCAGGTTCCGCTATTGGTTGATCGGAGATGTGTCTCGATCATGTCTACATAGTTCTCGAACCTGTAGGGTCCGCACGCTTAATGTTTGATGACGATTTATATTATGAGTCATGTGTTTTGATGACCGAAGTTTGTTCATAGTCCCGGATGAGATCACGGATGTAACGAGGAGTCTCGAAATGGTCGATACATAAAGATTGATATATTGGAAGGCTATATTCGGACATCGAAAAGGTTCCGAGTGATTTGGGTATTTTTTGGAGTACGAGAGAATTACGCGAATTCATTGGGAGAAGTAATGGGCCTTATTGGGCCATACAGAAAAGGAGGAGTGTCGGTGTCAAAACCGGCGGATCTCAGGTAGGGGCTTCCGAACTGTGTGTCTAAGGTCGATGGTAACAGAAGGCGGGGGACACGATGTTTACCCAGGTTTGGGCCCTCCCTATGGAGGTAATACCTTACTTCCTGCTTGATTGATCTTGATGAATATGAGTATTACAAGAGTTAATTTACCACGAGATCATAATGGCTAAACCCTAGAAGTCTAGCGTGTATGATTATGATTATGCCATACGGACTAAACCCTCCGGTTTATATAGACACCAGAGGGGACTAGGGTTTTACAAAGTCGGTTACACAGAAAGGAATCTCCATATCCGAACGCCAAGCTTGCCTTCCACGCCAAGTAGAGTCCCATCCGGACACGGGAAGAGATCTTCTGTCCTGTATCTTCATAGCCCATCAGTCCGGCCCATGTCACATAGTCTGGACGACCGAGGACCCCTTAATCCTGGACTCCCTTAGTAGCCCCTAAACCAGGCTTCAATGACGAGGTGTCTGGCGTGCAGATTATCTTCGACATAGCAAGGCAGGTTCCTCCTCTGAATACTCCAAAGCTTCCTTTGAATAGAGAAAACGTGTCCGGCTCTGCAAAACAAATACCACACACAATCGCAGAGAGTATAATATTTCATGAGTCCAATTCGCTGACAACTTTTCGCAGCGTGACATCATGTCACCGCCCGGTCATTATTCAAACCTTTTTTAGCCTGCCGCTCCATATTTCAAGATGCGGTTTCATTGGCACGTCTTGTCAAAGCAGAGATTTTGTCCCCTTATTGCAGGATTCTCATCAATACGGGCGTGGGTAATCCAACCGTGTCATTTGCACGACCCTCGGGGAATAGGCGAGTTTTAAGGGGAGTGGGGAGGCGCTTGATATTCGCCGCCTTTATAAGGAGATAAGGATTCACTCCTTTTCACCCACGCCTCCTCTCTCTTTGCCTCCCCATTCTCGAGCTCCAGCACCCAAGTTCTCATCTTCTCCGCCCCAAGAAAGCACTCCAACCATGTACAGATCCGGAGTGCAGGGCAAGTGGATGGCCTCCACTATCAAGGAGAAGGACATAACCCAGCTCCGGGAGGCCGGATATTTGGCCAAGGAAATCACCCACCGGCTTCCGGCCAAGGGACAGATCGTCCCCACCCCGGAGCCCCATGAGAGGGTTGTATTCATCCCCCACTTTGTCCGCGGGTTGGGATTTCCTCTCCCGTTCGTCCGTGGACTCATGTTCTACTATGGGCTGGATTTCCACGATCTGGCCCCCAACTCCATCCTCAACATCTCGGCATTCATTGTCGTGTGTGAGGCCTTCCTCTGAATCCCACGCCACTTTGGATTATGGCTGAAGATCTTCAACGTGAAGCCAAAGGCGGTGAGTGGCCAACACGTAGAGTGCGGAGGCGCCATGGTGAGCAAGATGCCCAACGTCACATGGCCCGAAGGCTCCTTTGTGGAGACTGTCAAAAGGTGGCAGAAATTGTGGTTCTACATCACAGAGCTGTGCGACACCACCTGGGTCGCGGCTCCCGCATTCCGGTCCGGAGCCCCGATGCGGCTCACCTCCTGGCCAGAGAAGGGCCTGGACTGGTCTTCATCGGATGAGCTGAAAACTCTTCAAACGCGCATCAAGAGCATGAGGGACAAGAACATCAAGCTTTTTAATGTGATCCAAGTGATGCTCATTCGCCGGATCATTCCGTGCCAAAGCCGTACATGCCATTTGTGGGAATATGATCCGGCCAAGCACCAGACCTTGCTGCAGTTCTTCGGCACTACGCACGAAGACATCTGGAAGGTGATTTTTAAGTCCAGTGAGACGTGGCCGGATACCACCGAGGACCGTGGGCATGATTTGGCCCACCCCACTAGTCCGGTAAGTTTTTTCATGTTTTCAAGGTGTATCCTTTACTTGCATACTCAAGGAAGATGCCTAAGTCTCCCTATTAACTTTTTTAGGGCTGGACAAAGAAGGCGGAGCGGATTCACTATCCGGCTTCGCTGCTCGAAGACCCAGAAATCCCGGTTCTGAGGAAGATGCTGGTTCCGGCGCCCTATCAAGCACTGGAGAAGAAGGCCAGGAAGAAGGCCAAGGGGACCAGGGGTGGTCTCCGCCGCAAGGGCACTTCGAATGTGACGTCCGAAGACGCCGAGACCCATTCCTTCCCCGCCGAGGACGATGAGGAAGAGGAGGAGGAAGAAGAAAGCCATTCCCCTCTAAAGGGGGAGGAAGAAAAGGACGACCTCCACGCACTGGAGGCCAAAGCATCCAAGAAGGGGAAAGCTTCCCTCCCGGAGGACTCCACCGCGGCCACCGACAGCAGCTCGGAATGGTATCCCAGGGTCAAGCCCCTGGCCAAATCGTGAGTACTCCAAAACCCGGACATATTCATATATCCGGCCTCACTACTTTATAGTATTAACGTGTTGAATCACCTATTTGCAGTCCAGCTCGGTCCAACCTCGAGCGATCCTCATCGGGGGGTTCGCTGGACCCGGAGGCGATGGATAGTGGGACCCTTCCGGCGGCCTCCTCTCTCAGGGCCGTGGATAACACCAAGGTGTTGTCCCGAAGGATCCCAGGCCAGGGAGAGACTCAGGAGGCCATCAGGGCGGCGCCGGAGGGTGAAACCTTGGCCGCCGGACACCTGGGGGAGCAAACCCCGTGGATACTGACGATGGGGGCCATATCAAATTCGGCCCCCAGCCTCTCCGGAGTCACATACGGCTCCGAAATCAGGCAAGCAGCCTCTTTCAAGAGAAGGAGGTGCGCCTATTCCACCGGTGACCTCTGTCCATCCAGAGGCACCAGATACTTTGCTGGAAGCACTGCGAGGCGCTTCCATTGTCGAGGAACATCGTACCCTTATGGGTACGGTGGTTGAGAGGATCCAGTCCGCAAAACAGACTGACCAAAGACTGCACAAGCCTTCTAACAGGCTTTGAGGTAAGCAATGCAATTATATGAAAAGAATGTCATAGTATAGACAGTAGCCCCTGAGACACTGTCCGGTGTTCGAAAAGAAAAGCCGGACAGAGGATCAAACAAGTTCTGCAAGAGACTAACCAAATGAGTCAATGTGAACAAGCACACATCATTGCTAGCTGCGAGCTCTCATGTTGCTGAGGTCTCCGGACTGAAGCAGATTCTGGAGCAGACCGAGGAAGAGCTCAGCCGCGTGAGGAAATAGCTGGAGGATAACCAAGGTATTTAATAACCTTGTCTATATTCAGGAAGGATGAATGATTTGTTCTGACTAAAGTGCCATGATATATATTAGGAGCAGCGACCGAGGTGGAGACCCTCAAGAAGGCGCTGGCCGAGGCTGAGGGGAGAGTGGCCATGGAACAAGCCGCCCGTGAGAAGCATGAGGCCAGGGTCAATGAGGTTCAGCAGGAGCTTCAGGACGCCGTGAAGAAATGTGAGTCCTTGGAGCGCAATATTGCGAATCAAGAGTCCGAACTTACCAAGGTCCACCAAAGCGCACACGATGCCCGGGTTGAAGCCCAGGGCGCCCTCCAGGAAATCCAGGAGGCCAGAAAAATCACGGTGGGTAAGGCATTTATTATGCAGAGCAAATATGTGAAGAAAATGTTCCTCTTACTGACCCGAATATGGAGTTCTCCAGGGGCATTTGCAGATCTGCCGCACAGCATTTCAGATGCTGCAGAATTCTTCCGACCCGAAGAGGGGAGCTCCATGGAGAAGTTGTTTTGGTCGCAATACCTTGCGCCAGAACATCCGGTGCCCTTTAGCGATCAGCTAAAACAGCTGGTCGAACTGCATAGGGCGGTTGAACTAGCCATGAAGGATTTAATAATTCGGCTATGGCCTGCCGAAGCCATACCTAGCAGCTACTTCGGGCTCGTGAAGTGGCTGGTCAATGCCTGCCCTTGGCTTGATGCCATCAAGCGGTCGGTCTGCATCGAAGGCGCGCGAATGGCCTTCGCCCGAGTGAAGATGCATTCGGTGAAGATGGATGCCGCGAAGCTTGTGACCGAGGGACCGCCCGCGGGCAAGGAGTACCACACGCCCGAGCTATATTTTGATAATGTCTTGGAAGGATCCCGCATTGTGGCAGAGCAATCTGCTAAGGTTATTATATTTCCATAAATACATTCATGCTATCCTGTCATGTACTATGAAACAGATCCGTTATGTAATATAATGTCTGTTATTTAAAAAATTTGCCTCCTATGCGGCCGTTTTGTTAAATCTGAGAGTTGGCCAGTCGTCGGCTTCAGCCCCCACATAGGCAGTACAGGGGCGTTTGGGGTGAATCTAAACACTCTTTATCCAAAGTTTTGGTCCTTTAAGGAGGTGTTTAGTGCAACAAACCAGGCAATCGGACTATGTGGCTTTATCACCCTCACTTAGCCATAGGATTTTGACAATAAAAATTTAGGCACAGCCCCTAGTGTTTGTAAGTCCGAACTTGGGGTGCTGTAAACACCTATCGGGTAAAAACCGATTCATCGCACAATGCTGAAGAAATCGCTAACAATTTGTAACCTCTCGAACAGCTGACCGGCTCTCGCCGCATCATGACAGTCAGTTTTCGGCTTTCTCTACTAAGGTGCTCATCCAAAAGAACCAGGACATAATCGCAGCAGTTCTCCCTTTACTACCCTAGCCGATATAGCGGAACGTAAGGTACTAAGCACAGGAGCTGGGCAACCCAACTATTGACCAAAGATATGATTCGGAGCCGATGCATATAATGCTATAAGTTCGGGGTGCCGAACTATACTGTAAAAGTGTTCAGACTTTGTTGGCGTATTATGGGGCGTAATGAAACCCCTGGCGAATTAAGGTGTACCAGAGTGTATGGATGCAATTGATAAGAATATCAAGAAAAGGAAAAATCAGGTAATAAGCTGATGCCGCAAAAATTGAGCCGCAAACTATTTTTCATTGTAATTTGATTAATACATCAAAGCGTATTTGTACAAGTAGTGCGATAAGCAGTAAGGCTATTTAACATGCCACGACCAAGGGCGAGCTACATGCGGGTCCTTAAAGCAGGCATAACGATCATAAAAGAGACCACCTGGAAATTCCCTTGTACGTCAAAGCTTCTTGCCGTCTTAGTGTATCCGTCCCTTGATAGGTCCGACGATCAGGTCACCAGGAAAAGGCCTGGGGGGGAAAACCTGAAAAGAAAAAAAGTAAAATTATGCGGGTCCAGGAGCGGTTGAGCCGTATTATGGACCACGATCTAGTTGTGCCTCCGTATATGCCCATGGTATTTTGAGTGCGTAGTTATGTACGCGCGGTACAAATGTCGCTGTTTGGTCGGGACTGAGACGGAGGCCGAATTGCTAGTCAAGCTCTTGATGAACTGGACTGTCCTGCTGCTGAGTAGTTCGGACTCGTTTGACAGTGTCCGGGAGCTTGGCCACTGAATGAAGGTTCTGCCTGAAAAGGCCGCTCTGTTTTTCTGCTGCGAGGGCAACGGTGTGCTCCTCGGTATGGAGGGAGCGTTCTGTATTTCCATTGATTGTTATCACACCGCGTGGTCCGGGCATCTTGAGCTTGACATAAGCATAGCGTGGCACCACATTGAATCGAGCCAATGCGGTTCGTCCGAGGAGTGCGTGATAGCCACTGCGGAAGGGGATGATATCGAAGGTCAACTCTTCGCTTTGGAAGTTATCCGGGGATCCGAAGACCACTTCTAGTGTCATTGAGCCCATACAGCGAGCTTCTACACCTGGTATAACTCCTTTAAAGGTAGTTTTTGTGGGCTTGATCCTTGAGAGATCAATACCCATTTTGCACATTGTATTGAGATCCAAAAAGAGAGAAGAAGCCATCTAGCTAATAACTATGGACCCGAAGGTCTGAGGTAAACTACTCACAACTCATCGGAGGGGCTATGGTGTTGATGTAGAAGCCCTCCAAGGTCGATTCCCCCTCCGGCGGAGCGCCGGTGAAGGCTCCAAGATGGGATCTCGCGGATACAAAAGGTTACGGCGGTGGAAATTGTGTTTTGGTTGCTCCCTGGATGTTTTCGGGGTACGTAGGTATATATAGGAGGAAGAAGTACGTCGGTGGCCGCTCGAGGGGCCTAGGAGACAGGGGCACGCCCAGGAGGGGTGGGAGCACCCTCCTATCTCCTGGCCGCCTCGTTTGTTGCTTGACTTGCACTCCAAGTTCTCCAGATCACGTTCGTTCCAAAAATCACGCTCCCGAAGGTTTCATTCCGTTTGGACTCCGTTTGATATTCCTTTTCTTCGAAATACTGAAATAGGCAAAAAAACAGCAATATGGGCTGGGCCTCCGGTTAGTAGGTTAGTCCCAAAAATGATATAAATGTGTAAAATAAAGCCCATAAACATCCAAAAGGGGTAATATAATAGCATGGAACAATCAAAAATTATAGATACATTGGAGACGTATCAAGCATCCCCAAGCTTAATTTCTGCTCGTCCTCGAGTAGGTAAATGATAAAAACAGAATTTTTGATGTGGAATGCTACCTAGCATAATTCTCAATGTAATTTTCTTTATTGTGGCATGAATGTTCAGATCCAAATGATTCAAAATAAAAGTTCATATTGATAAAATAAATAGTAACACTTCAAGCATACTAATCAAAGCAATCATGTCTTCTCAAAATAACATGGCTAAAGAAAGTTCATCCCTACAAAATCATATAGTTAGGCTATGCTTCATTTTCGTCACACAAAGATGTTCCCAAATTCTACACCCCCGATGACAAGCCAAGCAATTGTTTCATACTTAAATAATCTCAAAGTTTTTCAACCTCCACGCAATACATGAGCGTGAGCCATGGATATAGCACTATGGGTGGAATAGAATATAATGATGGGGATTGTGTGGAGAAGACAAAAAAGGAGAAAGTCTCACATTGACGAGGATAATAAACGGGCTATGGAGATTCCCATCAATTGATGTCAACATGAGGAGTAGGGATTGCCATGCAACAGATGTACTAGAGCTATAAATGAATGCTCAACAAAAGAAAACTAGTGGGTGTGCATCCAACTTGCTTGCTCACGAAGACCTAGGGCATTTGAGGAAGCCCATCATAGGAATATACAAGCCAAGTTCTATAATGAAAAATTCCCACTATTATATGAAAGTGACAACATATGAGACTCACTATATGAAAAACATGGTGCTACTTTGAAGCACAAGATATGACACTCACTATATGAAGAACATGGTGCTACTTTGAAGCACAAGTGTGGAAAAAGAGATAGTAACATTGCCCTTTTTATTTATTTTCTTTTATTTTCTTTTTTTTCTTTGGCCTTTTTTTTCTTTTGGACTTTTTTTTGGGCAATGTTCTAATAATGATGATCATCACACTTTCATTGATTACAACATATGAATTACAACTCGAAACTAGAACAAGATATGACTCTATATGAATGCCTCCGGCGATGTACCAGGATGGTGCAATGAATCAAGAGTGACATGTATAAAAAATTATGCATGGTGGCTTTGCCAGAAATACGATGTCAACTACATGACCATGCAATGGCAATATGACAAAAGTAAAGTATGTCATGATAATGATGAACGGAACGAGTGAAAGTTGCATGGCAATGTATCTCGGAATGGCTATGGAAATGCCATAGTAGGTAGGTATGGTGGATGTTTTGAGGAAGATATAAGGAGGTTTATGTGCGATAGAGTGTATCATATCACGGGGTTTGGATGCACCGGCGAAGTTTGCACCAACTCTCAAGGTGAGAAAGGGCGATGCACGGTACCGAAGAGGCTAACAATGGTGGAAAGGTAAAAGTGCGTATAATCCATGGACTCAACATTAGTCAAAAGAACTCATATACTTATTGCAAAAATTTAGAAGTCATCAAAAATCAAGCACTACGCGCATGCTCCTAGAGGGATAGATTGGTAGGAAAAGACCATCGCTCGTCCCCGACCGCCACTCATAAGGATGCACAAGCCAGGTACACTCCATGTTCCAAATTTGTTACACAACTTTAACCATACGTGGATGCTACGGGACTTGATAACTTCAACAAAAGCATTCTTTAAATTCATAATCACCCAACTAGCATGACTTTAATATCACTACCTCCATATCTCAAAACAATTATCAAGTATCAAATTGATCATAGCATCCAATTCACTTCCTATGATAGTTTTTATTATACCCAACTTGGATGCCTACCATTCTAGGACCAATTTATAACCATAGAAAATACCATGCTGTTCTAAAAGACTCTCAAAGTAATATAGGTGAAGCATGAGAGACTAACAATTTCTATAAAATCAAGCCACCGCCATGCTCTAAAAGATATAAGTGAAGTACTAGAGCAAAAACTAACAAGCTCAAAAGATATAAGTGAAGCACATAGCATATTCTAATAAATTCAAATCAAGTAGGCTTATCCCAAAAGGTGTGTACAGCAAGGATGATTGTGTTAAACTAAAAAGCAAATACTAATATAATACATGACGCTCCAAGCAAAACACATATCATGTGGCAAATAAAAATATAGCTCCAAGTAAAGTTACCAATGAACGGAGACGAAAGAGGGGATGCCTTCCCGGGGAATCCCCAAGCTGAGGCTTTTGGCTATTCTTGAGTATCTTGGGGTGACTTGGGCAAACCCAAGCTTAGGCTCTTGCCACTCTTTATTCCATAGTCCAGCAAAGCTTTACCCAAAACTTGAAAACTTCACAACACAAAACTCAACAAGAAATCTTATAAGCTCCGTTAGTGAAAGAAAACAAAACCACCACATAAGGTACTGTAATGAACTCATTCTTTATTTATTTTGGTGTTAAACCTACTTTATTCCAAGTTATCTATGGTTCATACCACTTAATACTAGCCATAGATGCATCAAAATAAGCAAACAACACACGAAAAAACAGAATCTGTCAAAAACAGAACAGTCTGTAGAAATCTGTAACTAACGCAAACTTCTGGAACTCTAAAAATCCTACCAAAATAGGAAGTCCTGGACAATTTGTTTATTGATCAGAAGCAAAAATAATTAATGCAAAATAACGTTTCTGTGATTTATAGAATTTTTTCTCGTGAGTGCAAAGTTTCTGTTTTTCAGCAGAATCAAATCAACTATCATCATAGGTTATCCTATAGGTTCTACTTGGCACAAACACTAATTAAAACATGAAAACACATCTAAACAGAAGGTAGAAGCAAAACTTATTGCTAAACAGGAACAAAAACAAAAAACGCAAAGAAAATTGGGTTGCCTCCCAACTAGCGCTATCGTTTAACGCCCCTAGATAGGCATAAAAGCGAAGAAAGAACTAAGTAGTGCCATCTTTGGCACTTAAATCCTCAATAGAGCACTTATAATTTTTAGGGGTTTCTCCCTTTTTGGCAATGATTAAACCTTTAGGCAAAAATTCAAGAAATTCGTTTGTAGCAAAAGGTTCCTTAACGATAGAGAGACAATTGGGATGAACAGTTATGGATTTGAGATCCGTGTCTCCCTTACTAGAAGATTCACCCTTATTTTTAGGAACATAAATAAACTTGGCAGTTTTGGTAGGGGGTTTTGGAGTGTTTTTCATAGAAGAAAACACGGAACCTAAGTTGGTAATAATATCCTCAAGTTTACTGATTCTTGCAGAATCTAGATCTATTTTCTCATTAACTATAGGTTCTTTCTCTTTTAGATTTTTCAAAGTAACTCCAACCCTAGATCCATATTGGGTAATGTGACTATGAATCTTTTTATTTTCAATAATGGCAATTTTATTTTCAATAATCTCAAGCCGTTGCATAACATGTTCTAAAGTTAAAATAGTTCCATTAACCAAAAGAGGTGGTGGGCCAAACAAATCTAACAAAGCATTATAAACATCAAACGTATGGCTACTCAAGAAATCCCCTCCGGTAACGGTATCAAGAACACATCTATTCCAAAGAGTAATGCCCACATAAAAATTGCAAAGAAGTACGGAAGTAGAAAGCTTCCTAGTAGATTTATTTTGAGCATTGCAAATCCTATGCCAAGCATCTTTTAAATTTTCTCCCTCCCTTTGCTTAAAGTTGAGAATTTCATGTTCGGGGGTAATAACAAGGATAGGAGGACTAGCCATAACGACAAGGTAAACGATCTAGCACACAAGCAAACAGAAAAAGGCAAGCAAAAAAGAGATAGAAGATTGGGAAAGAGAGGGCAAATAAAACGGCAAGGGTGAAGTGGGGGAGAGGAAAACGAGAGGCAAATGGCAAATAATGTAAATGCGAGGGAGATGAGTTTGTGATGGGTACTTGGTATGTCTTGACTTGAGCGATGACCTCCCCGGCAACGGCACCAAAAATCCTTCTTGCTGCGTCTTGAGCTTGCGTTGGTTTTCCTTGAAGAGGAAAGGGTGATGCAGCAATAGTAGCGTAAGTATTTCCCTCAGTTTTTGAGAACCAAGGTATCAATCCAGTAGGAGGCTCCTCAAAAGTCCCACGCACCTACACAAACAAACAAAGAACTCGCAACCAACACAGTAGAGGGGTTGTCAATCCCTTCACGGCCACTTGCAAAAGTGAGATCTGATAGAGATAGTATGATAAGATAAATATATTTTTGGTATTTTATAATATAGATGCAAAAAGTAAAGATGCAAATAAAAGTAGATTGAAAGCTTATATGATAAAAGATAGACCCGGGGGCCATAGGTTTCACTAGAGGCTTCTCTCAAGGTAGCATAAGTATTATGGTGGGTGAACAAATTACTGTCGAGCAATTGATAGAAAAGCAAATAATTATGAGATTATCTAGGCATGATCATGTATATAGGCATCACGTTCGTGACAAGTAGACCGACTCCTGCCTGCATCTACTACTATTACTCCACACATCGACCGCTATCCAGCATGCATCTAGAGTATTAAGTTCATAAGAACAGAGTAACGCATTAAGAAAGATGACATGATGTAGAGGGATAAACTCATGCAATATGATATAAACCCCATATTTTTATCCTCGATGACAACAATACAATACGTGCCTTGCAACCCTTTCTGTCACTGGGTAAGGACACCGCAAGATTGAACCCAAAGCTAAGCACTTCTCCCATGGAAAGAAAGATCAATCTAGTAGGCCAAACCAAACTGATAATTCGAAGAGACTTGCAAAGATAACTCAATCATACATGAAAGAATTCAGAGGAGATTCGAATATTTCTCATAGATAAACTTGATCATAAACCCACAATTCATCGGATCTCGACAAACACACCGCAAAAAGAGTTTACATCGAATAGATCTCCACAAGAGAGGGGGAGAACATTGTATTGAGATCCAAAAAGTGAGAAGGAGCCATCTAGCTAATAACTATGGACCCGAAGGTCTGAGGTAAACTACTCACAACTCGTTCGAGGGGCTATGGTGTTGATGTAGAAGCCCTCCATTGTCGATTCCCCCTCCGACGGAGCGTCGGCGAAGGCTCCAAGATGGGATCTCGCGGATACAGAAGGTTACGGCGGTAGAAATTGTGTTTTGGTTGCTCCCTGGATGTTTCGGGGTACGTAGGTATGTATAGGAGGAGGAAGTACGTCGGTGGCTGCTCGAGGGGCCCAGGAGACATGGGGCACGCCCAGGAGGGGCAGGCGCGCCCTCCTATCTCCTGGCCACCTCGTTTGTTGCTTGACTTGCACTCCAAGTTCTCCGGATCACATTCATTCCAAAAATCACGCTGCCGAAGGTTTCATTCCGTTTGGACTCCGTTTGATATTCCTTTTCTTCGAAATACTAAAATTGGCAAAAAAAACAGCAATACAGGTTGGGCCTCCGGTTAGTAGGTTAGTCCCAAAAATGATATAAATGTGTAAAATAAAGCCCATAAACATCCAAAAGGGGTAATGTAATAGCATGGAATAATCAAAAATTATAGATACGTTGGAGACGTATCAAAGATCATCATCGCGGGCCATATGAATATGGAGAAGAAAATCCTCAATCCATACCGCGGGGTGTGTTGTCCCATCATATGAGTCAATGTTTCCGGGTTTAAACCCTTCCGGGAATTCATGTTCCATTACTTCATTAGTCAAGCATAGGGGGTGTGTGGCGCCTCTATATCGAGCCAAGTCGTGACATACCTCGGATGGAGTTCGCTTGCGGTTTTCGGCTCGGATGTGGTAATATTTGTCATGTCTGGCCGGGTGGCCGTTGTCGCGCATCGGGGCACGCCCCCGCGATCCATAGATTGATCTGGTCTGTCTTGCTCTGCTTTCCAAGTCATGCCGCAGGTCATATGTGTATCCCCAAGTTGTTGTGTTTCTATTTTTACGGCGAGGTAGTGTGGGCTGGTCTTCGCTTTGAATTGCCACACGTGGCCGGTCAGCGCATTATGCGCTGGTAAGACGGGCTCCAGTGCCTTGTCATCAAATTGGGGTAGTAATTTGCGCTTCGGGTAACTTTTGGTTGGGCGCTCGAGGCCGTATTCCTCGGCTGCCAGGACATCAGTCCATCTATCATTGAGCAGATCTTGATCAGCTTGAAGCTGCTGCTGCTTCTTTTTTAGGCTCCTTGCAGTGGCTATTAGCCGGCGCTTGAAGCGCGCCTGCTCGACAGTCTCCTCAGGCACGATAAAGTCTTCATCGTCGAGGCTCACCTCGTCCTCGGAGAGCAGAAGGTAGTTACTGTCCTCCGAGTCTTCATTCATGGCATGTTCATCAGGGCTAACTCGCCCATCTTCTCGTTCGTCCTGTTTGGAGGTTGGATCAATGGGGTCTTCATTGTCTTCAGCATCGTCCGGAGTATTATTTTC
The DNA here is from genome assembly GCF_002162155.2 of Triticum dicoccoides. Classification (NCBI taxonomy): domain Eukaryota; kingdom Viridiplantae; phylum Streptophyta; class Magnoliopsida; order Poales; family Poaceae; genus Triticum; species Triticum dicoccoides. Next base: position 525,825,857 of record NC_041385.1, read on the forward strand.
TCCTGTGCCGGTATTGCTGTTTTTTCCACGGCGTGGTTTAGAGCGGCGTCGCTGACGCCAGTGTTTTGGCTATATCTCAGGAGGCTTATCCTCGACTAGATCCTTTTCATTGTCGTCGTTGTTCTCCTTGGGTGTATCCACCATGTATATGTTGTACGATGAGGTGGCTGTCCAGGGCCCTGTAGGCGGTGGTTCCTGCTCCTCTCTGGCATCGTCGTCCATACTGTCGATGTCTACGGAGTCGTAATCAACCATGTCGGTTAAGTCTTCGACAGTGGCTATTAAGTGGGTGGCGGGTGGGAAGCAGAATTCTCCGTAATCGGCTTCCAATTCAAGTCGGATATAGTGCGGCTGAGAGTCTCCTAATAAGGAGAGGGCTTTTAATGAGCTTAGCACAACGCCTAGAGGCAAGTTCCGGAAGATGTCCGCGGAGCTGAACTCAATGATCGACGCCTGATCAGGTTCGTTTGGCGCGGATGCACGCGGTTCAGAACCTATAGCCAGAGACGAATCCGAGGTTCCGGTGACATAGGCCCCGCTCCAGGTTGGATATGTGTGCGGCTCCAACGCCGCTGACTCTGTGGCTTCCGTGGCGGGGTTGAGCTTCCCGTCCTTGGACGGCGCAATCTTCTCCGGATCTAGGGCTAGAGCAGTTACAGGTGCTATCTCCTAAGCACGGTCCAATGACAGATTTAAGTCATGTTCATCATGGTGGCAGGGAGCGGCTGTCTTGGGCTCGAATCCGTCAAAGATCAAGTCTCCGCAGATATCGGCAACATAATTCAAGCTTCCAAACCTGACATGATGGCCAGGGGCTTAGTTGTCGATCTGATCTAGATGGCCAAGCGAGTTGGCCCGTAGTGCGAAGCCGCTGAATACAAAGATCTGTCCGGGGAGGAAAGCTCCCCCCGGACTGCATTGTTGTAGATGATTGATGGAGCCATCAAACCTTTTGGTGACGACGCAGCGGAACTCTCACTGAAAGCACCAATGTCGGTGTCAAAACCGGCGGACCTCGGGTAGGGGGTCCTGAACTGTGCGTCTAAGGTCGATGGTAACAGGAGGCCGGGGACAGGATGTTTACCTAGGTTCGGGCCCTCTCTATGGAGGTAATACCCTACTTCCTGCTTGATTGATCTTGATGAATATGAGTATTACAAGAGTTGATCTACCACGAGAGCGTAATGACTAAATCCTAGAAGTCTAGCCTGTATGATTATGATTATGCCCTACGGACTAAACCCTCCGGTTTATATAGACACCGGAGGGGACTAGGGTTGTACAAAGTCGATTACAGAGAAAAGAATCTTCATATCTGAACGCCAAGCTTGCCTTCCACGCCAAGTAGAGTCCCATCCGGACACGGGAAGAGATCTTTTGTCTTGTATCTTCATAGCCCATCAGTCCATCCCACGTCACATAGTCCGGACGGCCGAGGACCGCTTAATCCAGGACACCCTCAAGGAGGCAGGCCAAGGGGAGGTGGTGCGCGCCCCCCATGGGTCCGAATTGGACTAGGGGAAGGGGGCGGCGCCCCCTTGCCCTTTCCTACTCCCTCTCTCTTTCCCTCTTTCCTTCTCTCCTACTCCGAAAAGGAAAGGGATTCCTACTAGGACTTGGAAGTCCTAGTAGGACTCCATACTCTTGGCGCACCCCTAGGGGGCCAGCCTCTCTCCCTCCCTCCTTTATATTCGTGGGCACGTGCACCCCAAAGACACGCCAAGTCTTATCTTAGCCGTGTGCGGTGCCCCCCTCCACAGTTACACACCTCAATCATATCGTCGTAGTGCTTAGGTGAAGCCCTACGCCGGTAACATCATGATCACCGTCGCCACGCCGTCGTGCTGATGGAACTCACCCTCGTCCTCAACTAGCTCAAGAGCACGAGGGACTTCATCGAGTTGAACGTGTGCTGAACGTGGAGGTGCCGTACGTTCGGTACTTGGATCGGTTGGATCGCGAAAAAATTCGACTGCATCAACCCCGTTAATAAATGGTTCCGCTTTCGGTCTATGAGGGTACATGGACACACTCTCCCCTCTCGTTGTTATGCATATCCTAAATAGACCTTGCGTGATCATAGCAAAATTTTGAAATTACTATGTTCCCCAACAGTGGCATCCTAGGCAGGTCTATGCATAGATTTTTTATGCACGAGTAGAACACAAAGAGTTCTGGGCGATAATAGTCATACTGCTTACCACCAACGTCTTACTTTGATTCGGCGGTATTGTTGGATGAAGCGGCCCGGACCGACATTACATGACCGCGTTCATGAGACTGGTTCTACCGACGTGCTTTTGCACATAGGTGGTTGGCAGGTGTCTGTTTCTCCAACTTTAGTTGAATCGAGTTTGACTATGGCCGGTCCTTGTTGAAGGTTAAAACAACACACTTGACAAAAAAATCGTTGTGGTTTTGATGCGTAGGTAAGAACGGTTCTTGCTAGAAGCTCGTAGTAGCCACGTAAAATTTGTAACAACAAAGTAGAGGACGTCTAACTAGTTTTTGCAGGGCTTGCTGTGATGTGATATGGTCAAGACATGATGTGATATAAATTGTTGTATGAGATGATCATGTTTTGTAACAGAGTTATCGGCAACTGGCAGGAGCCATATGGTTGTCGCTTTATTGTATGCAATGCAATCGCCATGTAATTGCTTTACTTTATCACTAAGCGGTAGCGATAGTCATAGAAGCAATAGTTGGCGAGACGACCATGATGCTACGATGGAGATCAACGTGTCGCGCCTGTGACGATGAAGATCATGATGGTGCTTCGGTGATGGAGATCATAAGCACAAGATGATGATGGCCATATCATGTCACATATTTTGATTGCGTGTGATGTTTATCTATTATGCATCTTATTTTGCTTAGTATGGCAGTAGCATTATAACATGATCCCTTACGAAATTTCAAGGTATACATGTTCTCCCTGAGTATGCATTGTTGCTACAGTTCGTCGTGCCGAGACACCACGTGATGATCGGGTGTGATAAGATCTACGTTCACATACAACGGGTGCAAGCCAGTTTTGCACACGTAGAATACTCGGGTTAAACTTGACGAGCCTAGCATATGCTGATATGGCCTCAGAACACTGAGACCGAAAGGTCAAACGTGAATCATATAGTAGATATGATCAACATAGTGATGTTCACCATTGAAAACTACTCCATCTCACGTGATGATCGGACATGGTTTAGCTGATTTGGATCACGTGATCATTTAGATGACTAGAGGGATGTCTATCTAAGTGGGAGTTCTTTAGTAATATGATTAATTGAACTTTAATTTATCATGAACTTAGTACTGATAGTATTTTGCAAATCATGTTGTAGATCAATAGCTCGTGTTGTAGCTTCCCTTTATTTTTGATATGTTCCTAGAGAAAAATAAGTTGAAAGATAATAGTAGCAATGATGTGGACTAGGTACGTAATCTGAGGTTTATCCTCATTGCTGCAAGAATTATGTCCTTGATGCACCGCTAGGTGACAGGCCTATTGCAGGAGCAGACGCAGACATTATGAACGTTTGGCTAGCTCAATATGATGATTACTTGATAGTTAGTGCACCATGCTTTACGGCTTAGAACCGGGACTTCAAAAACGTTTTGAACGCCACAGAGCATATGGTATGTTCCAACAGCTAAAATTGGTATTTCAGACTCATGCCCGTGTCGAGAGGTATGAGACCTCCGACAAGTACTTCGCCTAAAAGATGGAGGGGAATTCCTCAGCTAGTGAGCATGTACTCAGAATGTCCGGGTACTATAATCGCTTGAATCAAGTGGGAATTATTCTTCCAGATAAGATAGTGATTGACAAAGTTCTCTAGTCACCATCACCAAGTTACTGGAACTTCATGATGAACTATAGTATGCAATGGATGACAAAAACGATTCTCGAGCTCTTCATGATGCTGAAATCGACAAAGGTACAAATCAAGAAAAAGCATCAAGTGTTGATGATTGACAAGACCACTAGTTTCAAGAAATGGGCAAAGGGAAAGAAAGGGAACTTCAAATAGAATGGCAAGCAAGTTGTCACTCCCGTGAAGAAGCCCAAAGCTAGACCTAAGCCTGAAACTGAGTGCTTCTACTGCAAAGGAAATGGTCACTGGAAGCGGAACTACCCCAAATATTTGGTGGATAAGAGAGGATGGCAAAGTGAACAAAGGTATATTTGATATACATGTTATTGATGTGTACCTTACTAGTACTCGTAGTAACCCATGGGTATTTGATACTTGTTCAATTGCTAAGATTAGTAACTCAAAACAGTAGTTGCAGAATAAATAGAGACTAGTTGAGGGTGAAGTGAGGATGAATGTTGGAAGTGGTTCCAAGATTGATATGATCATCATCGCACACCCCCTATACTTTCAGGATTAGAGTTGAACATAAATAAACGTTATTTGGTGTCGGCGTTAAAGCATGAATATGATTAGATCATTTTTGTTGCAACACAGTTATTCATTGAAGAAAGAGAATAATTGTTATTCTATTTACATGAATAAAACCTTCTATGGTCATACACCCAATGTTGATGGTTTATTGAATCTCGATCGTAGTGATACACATATTCATAATACTGATGTCAAAAGATGCAAAGTTGATAATGGTAGTGAAACATACTTGTGGCACTGCCGTTTAGGTCATATTGGTGTAAAGCGCATGAAGAAACTCCATAAAGATGGACTTTTGGAATCACTTGATTATGAATCATTTGATACTTGCGAACCATGCCTTATGGGCAAGATGACTAAAAACTCCATTCTCCAGAACAATGGAATGAGCTACTGACTTATTGGAAATAATACATATTGATGTGTGTGGTCCAATGAGTGTTGATGCTCCTGGCGGGTATCATTATTTTCTAACCTTCATAGATGATTTGAGCATATATGGGTATATCTACTTGATGAAACACAAGTCTAAAACATTTGAAAAGTTCAAAGAATTTCAGAGTGAAGTGGAGAATCATCGTAACAAGAAAATAAAAGTTTCTACGATCTGATCGTGGAGGAGAATATTTGAGTTATGAGTTTGTCCTTCATTTAAAACAATGTGGAATAGTTTGACAGCTCACGCCACCTGGAACACCATATCGTAATGGTGTGTCCAAACGTCATAACCACACTTTATTGGATATGGTGCGATCTATGATGTCTCTTACCGATTTACCACTATCGTTTTGGGGTCATGAATTAGAGACAACCACATTCACTTTAAATAGGACACCGTCGAAATCCGTTGAGATGATGTCAGATGAACTGTGGTTTGGCAAGAAACCAAAGTTGTCATTTCTTAAAGTTTGGGGCTGCGATGCTTATGTGAAAAAGCTTCAACCTGATAAGCTCGAACCCAAATCGTAGAAGTGCGTCTTCATAGGATACCCAAAGGAAACTATTGGGTACACCTTCTATCACAGATCCAAAGGCGAGATATTCGTTGCTAAGAAAGGATCCTTTCTAGAGGAGTTTCTCCCGAAAGAAGTGAATGGGAGGAAAGTAGAACTTGATGGGGTAATTGTACCTTCTCCCGAATTGGAAAGTAGTTCATCACAGAAATTGGTTCCAGTGATTCCTACACCAATTAGTGAGGAAGCTAATGATGATGATCATGAAACTTCAGATCAAGTTACTACCAAACCTTGTAGGTCAACCAGAGTGCGGTCCGCACCAGAGTGGTACGGTAATCCTATTTTGGAACTCGTGTTACTAGACCATGATGAACCTCCGAACTATGAGGAAGCAATGACGAGCCCAGATTCCACAAAATGGCTTGAGGCCATGAAATCTGAGATGGAATCCATGTATGAGAACAAAGTGTGGACTTTGGTGGATTTGCCCGATGATCAGAAAGCCATAGAAAATAAATGGATCTTCGAGAAGAAGGCTGACGTTGACGGTAATGTTACTGTCTACAAAGCTCGACTTGTTGCGAAAGGTTTTCGACAAGTTCAAGGAGTTGACTACGATGAGACTTTCTTACCCGTAGCGATGCTTAAGTCTGTCTGAATCATGTTAGCAATTGTTGCATTTTATGATTATGAAATTTGGCAGATGGATGTCAAAACTGCATTCCTCAATGGATTTCTGGAACAAGAGTTGTATATGATGCAACCAGAAGGTTTTGTCGATCCAAAGGGTGCTAACAAAGTGTGCAAGCTCCAGCGATCCATTTATGGACTGGTGCAAGCCTCTCGGAGTTGGAATAAACACTTTGATAGTGTGATCAAAGCATATGGTTTTATACAGACTTTTAGAGAAGCCGTATTTACAAGAAAGTGAGTGGGAGCTTTGTAGCATTTCTAATATTATATGTGGATGACATATTGTTGATTGGAAATGATATAGAATTTCCGGATAGCATAAAGGGATACTTGAATAAAAGTTTTTCAATGAAAGACCTCAACGAAGCTGCTTACATATTGGGCATCAAGATCTATAGAGATAGATCAAGATGCTTAATTGGAATTTCACAAAGCACATACCTTGATAAAGTTTTTGAAAAAGTTCAAAATGGACCAGTCAAAGGAAGCGTTCTTGCCTGTGTTACAAGGTGTAAAGTTGAGTAAGACTCAAAGCCCGACCATGGTAGAAGATAGAAAGAGAATAAAAGTCATTCCCTATGCCTCAGTCATAGGTTCTGTAAAGTATGCATGTTGTGTACCAGACCTATTGTGTACCCTGCCATGAATTTGGCAAGGGTGTACGATAGTGATCTAGGAGTAGATCACTGGACAACAGTCAAAATTATCCTTAGTGAGGACTAAGGAAACATTTCTCGGTTATGGAAGTGATAAAGAGTTTGTCATAAAGAGTTACATCGATGCAAGCTTTTACACCAATCCAAATAACTCTGAGTCTCAATCTAGATACACATTGAAAGTGGGAGCAATTAGCTAAAGTAGCTCCATGCAGAGCATTGTAGACATAGAATATTTGCAAAATACATACGACTCTGAATGTGACAGACACGTTGACTAAACTTCTCTCACAAGAAAAACATGATCACACCTTAGTAATCTTTGGGTGTTAATAACATAGCAATGTGAACTAGATTATTAACTCTAGTAAACCCTTTGGTTGTTGGTCGCATGGCGATGTGAACTATGGGTGTTAATCACATATAGATGTGAACTATTGATGTTAAATCACATGGCGATGTGAACAAGATTATTGACTCTAGTGCAAGTGGGAGACTAAAGGAAATATGCCCTCGAGGCAATAATAAAGTTGTTATTCATATTTTCTTATATCATGATAAATGTTTATTATTCCTGCTAGCATTTTATTAACTGGAAACTTAGTACATGTGTGAATACATAGACAAAACATAGTGTCCCTAGTATGCCTCTACTTGACTAGCTCGTTAATTAGAGATGGTTATGTTTCCTAACCATAGACATGTGTTGTCATTTGATGAATGGGATGACATCATTAGGAGAATGATGTGATGGACAAGGCCCATCTGTTATCTTAGCATTATGATCGTTACAGTTTCATTGCTACTGCTTGCTTCATGACTTATACATGTTCCTCAGACTATGAGATTATGCAACTCCCAAATACCGGAGGAACACCTTGTGTGCTATCAAACGTCACAACGTAACTGGGTGATTATAAAGATTCTCTACATGTGTCTCCGAAGGTGTTTGTTGGGTTGTCATAGATCGAGATTAGGATTTGTCACTCCGTGTATCAGAGAGGTATCTCTAGGCCCTCTCGCTAATGCTCATCACTATAAGCCTTGCAAGCAATGTGACTAATGAGTTAGTTGCAGGATGAAGCATTACGGAATGAGTAAAGAGACTTGCCGGTAACAATATTGAACTAGGTATAATGATACCGACGATCGAATCTCGGGCAAGTAACATACCGATGACAAAGGGAACACCGTATGTTGTTATGCGGTTTGACCGATAAAGATCTTCGTAGAATATGTAGGAGCCAATATGAGCATCCAGGTTCCGCTATTGGTTATTGATTGGAGATGTGTCTCGATCATGTCTATATAGTTCTTGATCCCGTAGGGTCCGCACGCTTAACGTTCGATGACGATTTGTATTATTAGTTATGTGTTTTGATGACCGAAGTTTGTTCGGAGTCCCGGGTGAGATCACAGACGTAACGAGGGTCGAGACATAAAGATTGATATATTGGAAGGCTATATTCGGACATCGGAAAGGTTCCGAGTGAATCAGGTATTTTTTGGAGTACCGGGGAGTTACGGGAATTCACCGGGAGAAGTAATGGGCCTTATTGGGCCATACAACAAAGGAGGAGGCAGGCCAAGGGGAGGTGGCACCCTCCCATGGGTCTAAATTGGACTAGGGAAAGGGGGCGCCCCCCCCCTTTCCCTTTCCTACTCCCTCTCTCTTTCCCTCTTTCCTTCTCTCCTACTCCGAAAAGGAAAGGGATTCCTACTAGGACTTGGAAGTCCTAGTAGGACTCCATACTCTTGGCGCATCCCTAGGGGGCCGGCCTCTCTCCCTCCCTTCTTTATATATGTGGGCAGGGGGCACCCCAAATACACACCAATTCTTCTCTTAGCCGTGTGTGGTGCCCCCCTCCACAATTTCACACCTCGATCATATCGCCATAGTGCTTAGGCGAAGCCCTGCACCGGTAACATCATCATCACCATCGCCACGCCGTCGTGCTGACGGAACTCACCCTCGTGCTCAACTGGATCAAGAGCACGAGGGACGTCATCGAGCTGAACATGTGCTGAACGCGGAGGTGCCGTACATTCGGTACTTGGATCGGCTGGATCGGGAAGACGTTCGACTACATCAACCGCATTACTAAGCACTTCCGCTTTTGGTCTACGAGGATATGTGGACACACTCTCCCCTCTCATTGCTATGCATCTCCTAAATAGATCTTCCGTGATCATAGGAAAATTTTGAAATTACTATGTTCCCCAACATTTACCATAGACCTACGGGTCCATAGTTAGTAGCTAGATGGCTTCTTCTCTCTGTTTGATTCTCAATACCATGTTCTCCTTGATGTTCTTGGAGATCTATTCGATGTAATACTCTTTTGTGGTGTGTTTTCCGAGATCCGATGATTTGTGGATTTATGATCAGATTATCCATGAATATTATTTGAATCTTCTCTGGATTCTTATATGCATGATTTGATATCTTTGCAAGTCTCTTTGAATTATCGGTTTAGTTTGGCCTACTAGATTGTTTTTTCTTGCAATGGGAGAAGTGTTTTGCTCTGGGTTCAATCTTGCGGTGTCCTTTTCCAGTGACAGTAGGGGAAGCAAGGCATGTATTGTATTGTTGCCATCGAGGATACAAAGATGGGGATTTCATCATATTGCTTGAGTTAATTCCTCTACATCATGTCATCTTTCTTAATGCATTACTCCGTTCTTTATGAACTTAATACTCTAGATGAATGCTGGATAGTGATCGATGTGTGGAGTAATAGTACTAGATGCAGAATCATTTCGGTCTACTTGACACGGACGTGATGCCTATGTTCATGATCATTGCCTTAGACATCATCGTAATTATGCGCTTTTCTATCAATTGCTCGGCAGTAATTTGTTCACCCACCATATTATTTGCTATCTTGAGAGAAGTCACTAGTGAAACCTATGGCCCCCGGTCTCTTTCCCATCATATTAAGTCTCTTTTCCATCATATTAGTTTCTAATCTACTATTTTGCAATCTTTTACTTTCCGATCTATAAACCAAAAATAGCAAAAATATTTACTTTACTGTTTATCTATCTCTATCATATCTCAATTTTGCAAGTAACTGTGAAGGGATTGACAACCCCTTGATCGTGTTGGGTGCAAGTTTGTTTGATTGTTTGTGCAGGTATTCGGTGACTTGTGCATTATCTCCTACTGGATTGATACCTTGGTTCTCAAATTGAGGGAAATACTTACTCTAGTTTGCTGCATCACCCTTTCCTCTTCAAGGGAAAAACCAACTCAAGCTCAAGAGGTAGCAGGTGCTTCACCGATTGTTCTCATGAGCGGATATGACGGGCACACCAGAACCATTGGCCAACAAAGCATTGCGACAGAGGGTCTCAATGTTTCCTGATGATGTTATGATCTTTATCCGGCCAAGAGAGGTGGAACTCAGGGCATGCACACAAACCCTACATGATTTTGGGATGGCCTCGGGTTTGAGGGTCAACTTTCAGAAAAGTGTTGCCCTGCCCATCCGCTGCTCTCTTGAATAGGTACAGCTAACCCGCACCTTGCTGGGGTGTACGATCGTCCTACCCATGTAGATACCTGGGTACACCACTCAGTGTCCACAAGTGTTTGGCCGCATAGCTACATTTTCTTGTGGACAAGCTAGCAAACCAGTTGCCAATGTGGTGTGGAAGCTCTTTACCAAAGAGCAGCAGGCTACTACTTATATGATCGGTGTTATGTTCCATGCCCATCCTACACTGATGGCATTGGAACTCCCTACCAAGACTTTGTTGGCCCTTGAGAAGATCTGTAGAGGGTTTCTTTGGTGTGCACAAAGGAAGGCCAATGGCGGCAAATGTTTGGTGGCCTAGAAGCAGGTTTGCACGCCAAAGTGGGCCCATGGGCTGGGCATTCCGAACCTGAGGTGGCTAAACCACACACTCCAGGCATGATAGTTGTGGTTACAACGCATCGATGATCAGCAACCATGAAAGGATCTTGACATCTCTGTGTCTGACGAAGCGCGAAGCGTTTACAGAGTGGTAGTACATGCACACTTGGGCAATGGCAACAACATCCTTTTCTAGGAGTATTGATGGCTTCAAGGCCAATGGGTATAGGAGCTGGCACCGGTGATCTATAATCTGATTCCACCAAGGGTGAGGTCCACTAGGACCGTGACGCAGGCCATCCAGGATAATGCATGGGCCAGGATATCGGTCCGGCTGCGGTACAAACCATCTAGGAGTGCCCGCAACTATGGTAGCAGGTACAAGCAATGGAGCTGGAACCTAACAAGGAAGACAGGATAAAGTGGGCTTGGGAGGCATCGGGATCATACTCTGTCTGCTCGGCATAAGCTGCCAATTTCACTGGCCGCCAAGTTGCGCCATATGCGGACGTCGTCTCGCGGCAACGTGCGTCGTAGTAGTGCCAATTCTTTCTTTGGCTTCCCATGAGGAATAGATGATGGAATTTCAACCGTCTCGCCAGGAGTGGCCTCCCACATTAGTAGGCATGTCCGTTTTGCGACCAACATGCGGAGACCATTGATCATATACTCCTATCTTGTGTGTTTGCCCGCACCGTGTGGGGGTGGATTTGGAAGGCCCTTCGGTGTATGGACCAGACACACACAGTCTCTGACAACCTACTTGATTGGTTCTCAACACGAGAGGTCGGCCAAGTCTTATGAAAGGACCTCAAGGCAATCATCACGATGTGCCTTTGGGAGCTTTGGAAGCATCAAAATGATGTGGTGTTTGATGTTGGCTTGAACTACGTCGGTATTTCCCCAAAGAGGAAGGGATGATGCAACACAACAACGGTAGGTATTTCCCTCAATGATGAGACCAAGGTTATCAAACCAGTAGGAGAACCACGCAATACTACGTAAACGGTACCTGCACACAAAGAACAAATACTTGCAACCCGACGTGTTTAAGGGGTTGTCAATCCCTTTTGGGTAACGGTGCCAGAAATTGTCAAGTTGACGGGATAAAATTGTAGTAGATTGATAGATGCAAATAAAAGCAAATAAAATTCAGCAAGATATTTTGGGTTTTTGGATTAAGAGATCTGAAAATAAAAGCAAATAAAAATATATCTCGAAGGAAAATATGTTAAAGAAGAGACCTGGGGGTCGTAGATTTCACTAGTGGCTTCTCTCACGCAATGATCATTATATAGGTATCACGTCCAAGATTAGTAGACCGACTCTTGCCTGCATCTACTATTACTCCACACATCGACCACTATCCAGCATGCATCTAGTGTATTAAGTTCATGGAAAAACAAAATAATGCAATAAGAGCAATGACATGATGTAGACAAGATCTATTCATGTAGGAATTAGACCCCCATCTTGTTATCCTTAATGGCAACGATACATACGTGTCAGTTCCCCTTCTCTCACTGGGATCAAGCACCATAAGATCGAACCCATCACAAAGCACCTCTTCCCATGGCAAGAAAAATCGATCTAGTTGGCCTAACTAAACCAAAGATTCAAAGAAGAAATATAAGGCTATAAGTAATCATGCATATAAGAGATCAAAAGACTCAAATAACTTTCATGGATAAAAACATAGATCTGATCATAAACTCAAAGTTCATCGGATCCCAACAAACACACCGCAAAAAGAGTTACATCAAATAGATCTCCAAGAGACCATTGTATTGAGAATCAAAAGAGAGAGAGAGAGAGAGAGAGAGAGGAAGCCATCTAGCTACTAACTATGGACCCGTAGGTCTACAATGAACTACTCATGCATCATCGGAGAGGCACCAGTGAGGATGATGAACCCCTCCGTGATGGTGTCTAGATTGGATTTGTGGTTTTTGGAACTTGCAATGGCTGGAATTGATTTTCATAGACTCCCTAGGGTTTCTGGAATATCGGGGTATTTATAGAGTGAAGAGGTAGTGCAGGAGGTGGCCGAGGTGGGCACAACCCACCTGGGCACGACTGGGCCCCCAGGAGCGCCCTGGTGGGTTGTGCTCCCCTCAGAGCCCCCCTCGGGTACTTTCTTGGCCCATCGTGTGTCTTTTGGTCTAGAAAAAATAACCAAATAATTTTGCTGCGTTTGGACTCCGTTTGGTATTTATTTCTTGCGAAGTAAAAAACAACAACTGGCACTGGGCACTATATCAGTAGGTTAGTCCTGAAAATGATATAAAGTTGCTATAAAATGATTGTAGAACATCCAAGAATGATAATATAATAGCATGGAACAACAAAAAATTATAGATAAGTTGGAGACGTATCAGCACCCCAAGCTTAATTCCTCCTTGTCCTTGAGTAGGTAAATGATAAAAATAGAATTTTTGATGTGAATGCTACCTAACATGTTCATCACATATTCTTTTCTTTGTAGCATGGACATTTGGACTTCTATATGATTCGAAGCAATAGTCTAGTTTTGACATGAAGATTTCAATACTCAAGCATATCAACAAGCAACCATGTCTTTCAAAATATCAACACTAAAGCAAGTTACCCCTAGCCCAATATGCTCAATCATTGATCCATTCATGAAACACACTCGCATATTAGCTACACCCAATGCTCAACTACGATCATAGTGCCCCTTAGTTGGTGCTTTATAAGATAAGATGGAGACTCTGATAAAAATAAAAATTGCATAAAGTAAAATAGAAAGGCCCTTCGAAGAGGGAAGTAGGGATTTGTAGAGGTGCCAGAGCTCAAAGCGAAAAATATAGAGATAAAAACATTTTGGGTGGCATGCTTTTCCTGTCAACGAAAATGATTGAGTAGTTCCCAATACTTTCCATGCTAGATATATCATAGGCGGTTCCCAAATAGAAAATAAATTTTATTCCTTTTTCCACCATACTTTCACATTCCACAACTAACTGAATACATGGTGCCGTCCATACCAACACTTTCCAAGGTATTTATTATTTGACAACATAAAGTAAATTCATTTTTCATTTCGGGCTCGGCATCCCTAATACCTTTGTCGTACTTTCGTGCAATGACAAGTGAATAAACATTCATCTTGAGAATAACACATCTAGTATGGAAAAATATCAACCACTCCCTTCCGTTTCATGAACTGTAGGATCACACAAAAGAGAAATTTATTTTGAAAATTAGAGGTGGCACATACAAATTTGCTTAGAACGACACATAAATACCACATATAGGTAGGTATAGTGGACTCATGTGGCAAAACTGGGTTTAAGGATTTTGGATGCACAAGTAGTGATCATACTTAGTGCAAATGAAGGCTAGCAAAAGATTGAGAAGCATCCAACCAAGAAACAGAAAATCTAATAAGCGAGCATTAAGCATAAGTAACACCGAATAAGGCACCACAAGTAGGATGTAATTTCATTGCATAACTATTGACTTTCACGCTTGCATAGGGAATCACAAAGATTAACACCAATATTCTTACTAAAGCGTAATTACTCATCAACATGACTCACATATTATATCAACATATCACAAAACTATTACAAGGAATCAAGTTTATTTTGTCCAATGATCTTCATGAAAGTTTTTATTATATCCCTCTTGAATATCTATCACTTTGGGACTAATTTCATACATTGCTTTTGAAAGCTCAAACAAATCCAAGTGAAGAACATGAGCATAAAAATTTTCTTCTCTCAAAATAATTTAGGGTCTTTTACATATGTGTCCCTAACTCGAACCCACTACTCACATTTGCCCCTAATTCGAAAGCCTGCTCAAAAATGCCTCTCCGCCGTCATCCTCCCTTATAGAATTGCCTTTCTGTGCCGTTTCCGTCTAGTCAAGGTTGTTTGACTGGTAAGCGGCCATTTCTTTGACATTTTTGCCCCTTCGTCCTTACAACTGGGCCCAAGTCACCGGTTCACTCTCTCCCCCTCTCATTCTCTCGCCCGATCCACACGCTCTCTCTTTCTCCCCCAAATCGCTTCCCACCTTAACCCTAACCCTAGCTCGCTCGATCCGCTCGATCCAAACTCCTAAGGCTCGATCTACTAATGGCGGCCATGGTGGAGCTTCTGATTGGACTCCGTGTTGCACTCTGCTACGGCGTGAAGGAGACACAGGCGACGGGATGGATGGGGACAACAATTGTGGTGGCGACGAACGAGGGAGCGCACCGCAGCTACAGAAGAATGCTTTGGTGGGGTAAGTTTCTCTTGTATTCTGTTGTAGTCTCATGCCGTTTGTAGTTCGATTTGTTCTTGTAGTTTAATTTGTTAACCTAGTTCATAGTGCTCATGGCGTTGGGATCTGTCTCTGTTTTCCATGGTCATCGTAGGATGGACCCTGATAGAGAAGTTGGGATGGATTGTAGAATGGAAACCACACTTCTAGCTAGTGCTGACACAAAAGCATCCAACAAAGGATTCTCTTTTCCTTTTGTTGCTGACAATCAATGGAATTTCAATCAGTTTAGATCTACCATATGTGATAAATATCCATGGGGTTTATACGATGCAGCGGAATTCAGGTACTGGGACATTGACAAATCAGCATGGGTCCCTGTGCAGTGTGATGATGAGCTTGGTATCATGTTTGCAATACATGATTCTTTCCCTGCTAAACTAGAAATCAGTGTCATACAAAGGGAGAGAGGAGAGCCAGAGAGCAGAGGAACAAGATCTCAGTCTAGGTCTACAGGTAAAGGTAGAACTAGCCAATCAAGGGGCAAAAAAACAACAGCTCATAGTGGAGGCAGCAGTTCGATGCAGGCACCAGGAACACCTACTGTAGAAGTTCCTAGGCATGCAGGTCCCTCTCATAATAAAGATTCAGGTGACCCCTACACTGAAGAGGGACTACCAGATGATTGGCCAAGTGATGATGAGGATGAAAGGTTGTTTCCACAATTTGTAACAAGGAAGAAGGGCAAGGAGAAAGATGATGAGGGGGAGATTATATTCCACCCCCTGAAGGCATGTTTGGTGAGGCGGGTGAAGATGAGAAAGAGGAGGACAATGAGATGGGGTACTCTGAAACATCTGATGAGGAAAGACCAGATGTGCAATACAATAGAGATGATCCTTCTTTGAAAGTGGGAACAATATTTTCCAGTGCTTTAGACTGTAGAAATGCCCTTGCAACCTTCTCAATAAAGACTCAAAGTGAATTTGTGATAGACAAGAGTGACAGTACTAGGTTGATAGTGCATTGTGCTTATAAGAGGTGTTAATGGAGGATGCATGCCTCCTTAATGAGACATAGCACACTGCTTTAGGTATTAAATATAGCAACTAACAGTGCATTTGTAGTTAGCAGCATTGATACTGTATTTTGTTTGTTTGTTGCAGCACATAGGTTCTGACATGTTTCTGAACTATCATGAATGCAGGTTAAAGTGAACAAAACTGCTCATACATGTCCCAGTGTGAACAGGAGGAAAAGATTGAGGTCGGCTAAGAGTAGATGGGTTGCTGATGTTGTGAAGACCTAGATTTTAGAGGATTCAGAAGTGGGACCAACAGAACTGCAGAAAAATTTGAAGAAGTATGGCCTGGCAGTTCCATATATGAGAGTATTCTATGGGAAGCAAATGGCACTTGACAATATCTATGGTAATTGGGTTGACTCTTTTCAGTTATTGTATACCTTCAAGGCAGAAGTGGAGAAAGCATCTCCTGGCAGTGTAGTTAGAATTGATAAACACACTATACAGTACAAACTGAATGGGAAGAGTAGACAGAAAGTGTGCTTTAGAAGAGTACTTGTTTCTTTCAAAGCATGTTGTCAAGGGTTTTTGAATGGGTGTAGGCTTTATCTTGCAGTAGATGCCACTGCATTGAATGGCAGATTTAGAGGGCAACTAGTTAGTGCATGTGTTGTGGATGCTTGCAACTGGATCTTTCCAGTTGCATATGGAGTTGTAGAGGGTGAAAATATAGAGAGTTGGACTTGGTTTTTCCAGAATATAAGAGAACTTATAGGACACCCACTAGGTCTTGTTATCCACACTGATGCATGCAAAGGCCTGGAGACTGCAGTGGAAGTTGTGTTTCCAGGTGTGGAGCACAGAGAATGCATGAGGCATTTGGCTACAAATTTCACAAAAAAGTTTAGAGGAAAATTCTTTGATGAAAATTTATGGCCCTGCTCATTGACATACAGCATAAAGAAACACAAATACCATCTTAGGCAGTTGCACAGTAAGGCTGGTGTGAAAGAGTACTTAGAGGAGCATCACACCAAGCTATGGGCAAGGTCACTGTTCAATGAAGTGTGCAAAATAGATTTTGTTAATAACAATCTAGCTGAGTCCTTCAATTCGAAGATTAGAAAATGGAAGGGTGTACACATTGTGGACTTGCTAGACAAAATAAGACAATTTATAATGGAAAAGTTTGATCTCAGACAGCAGATTGCAGCTGCTACATTCATTGGCCACATTATAATCCCCATAGTCATGAAAATGCTTCATGCAAAATCTGAGGACCTTGATATAGAGATAGTGAAAAGAAGCACATATGAGGCAGAGATCACATCAGTTGACAAGGAAAAGAGAGAGTGGAGATATCCAGTAAATTTGGAAACTAGGAATTGCAGTTGTAGAAAGTGGCAGTTAACTGGACAACCTTGCATACATGCTTTGTATTTTATTACTTCAATGAGAGGCCCGGTAAGTGAGATTGATCAGTATGCACATGAGTACTTTTCTGTTGCTAGGTTCAATGCTACTTATGCTGAAAATTTGCCTGCAATGGAGGGCAAACAACGGTGGGATGTGGTGGACCCTGGGTTTAAATTGTCTGCTCCATTGTAAAACAGGGCCCCTGGTAGACCTAGGAAGACAAGAATGAGGGCAAAACCTGAGGGAAAAGGACTTGGAGGAAGGAGAAAGAAATGTGGCAGGTGTGGAAGGCTTGGCTATCGTGCCACTCACTACAAGGAATCCATTGACCCAGCTTTTGGGGAAGAAGAACACTGGGGGGCTGAAAACGCAACAGATGAACCTTTAGATGCTAAAACTGATGCTGAAAATGCTACAGAGGTGGAAACTGATGCTGGAAATGCTAAAGAGGTTGAACCTGATGCTGCCACTGCTACAGATGCATCAACAGTGTCATCAGCTGTAAGGTGCAATTGCTACAGATGTTCTCATTTCAATTTTTGCATCATTTAATGTTCTCATTTCCTTTTTTGCTTCATTTAATGTTCTCATTTCAATTGTAGCCCAAGAAAGAACAACAAAAAGGCAGCTGACAGAGGGATGTCACCAGCCAAGAAGAGGCTCAAGTATGCACCAGATCCTATAGTAGGATCTGTAACTGGAAGCAACCAGCTAAGCAAAGAAGTGAGCAAAACTTTCACCACAAGGAGGAGTTCAAGGCTCTTAACTAACCCTGCTTGCAACACCAGGAGCAAGAAGATGAAAGATCTGTGAACTTGTTAGCTGCTATGTTAAGTGTGTTGTTTTTGTTGTTTAAGAACTATTTGTGAACTTGTTAGCTGTTATCTTAAGTGTGATGCTGAAATTATGAACTTATGTAATGCTGAACTTGTGAGCTGCAATCTTGAATGTGCAATGCTATTATGAACTTATGCTATTTGTGAGATGTTATCTTGTGAAATGCTACTTTTAAATATTTTGTGAGCTGCTACTTTTAACACAACAGATCATTTGGTCAGTTGCTAGTTTCATTTGAGCTACTACTTTCAAAATGCCAAGCAAGATTCTTCAGTCATTTCCAAATAGAAATATCACATCCTTCCCAAATCACAACATTGTTCTGGGATAATACATTCCTAAACTAAGCTCCATCGAAGCATACACTACAAACAGAAATCCATTTAGTATGGATTATTACACCACCCAGAAATAAATGTGGCCAACATGCTAATACCAAGAACTATGATAAATCCCCAGGCTTGCATAACCTCGTTCCTCTTCTTCATCTTCAGCTTCAATTTCTTGTTCTTCTCGGTTAGATACATCACCCTCCTCTCTAAATAATGAGCTTTTAGCCAACTCTTCTCCAATCCTGCATGAAGCTCCTCAAATGCACGACCAACAAGTTCGGTCGATGGTGGGTCAATCCAGACAACCCAGTCACATTCATCAGGAAGCTGCAAAAGCAATGATCGAATTAGAAAGAGGAGAAAGAGGAGAAAGAGCAGAATCAAGTCAAGCTTACAAAAGCAAAAACACTTACATCAAGAGGGCAGCCGAGAAACCTTATGTCGGAGCTTGCTCCTCCCCAGGCGATGCGACGAGCAGGAATAAGCCCGTAGCCAGGGCACCGCCGCGATGACCGAACCTCCAGGCCATAGAATGTTAGATCGGGGATGTAAAACTCTGATTGAAACAGAACTATCTCGACACCGTCAACCTATCAGCAAAAAACCCAAATTGATGAACCCTAATTCCGCAATATCACCCAAATCGACACTGAAACTTACATTTGCGGCCACCGACGAGATCGTAGAAGACATGCCCACCGTGCTCGACGTACCCATCGCTCACCACGCCATGCCCGACCTGCCCCTCTCTCTTCGACCGCGGAAATGCCCAATCTAGTTCTTGCTCAAAAATGCCCCTGTCATCGCGAGGAAGAAGAAAGAGGGGAGAGAGAGTGAACCGGTTAGTTGGGCCCAGATGTAAGGAAGGAGGGGCAAAAATGTCAAAGAAACGACACGTTAGCGGTCAAACAGCCTTGACTGGACGAAAACGGCTTGGAGGGGCATTTCTATAAGGGCACATGACGGCAGAGGGGCATTTTTGAGCAGGCTTTGGAATTAGGGGTATATCTGATTAGGTGGTTCGAGTTAGGGAGAGAAATGCAAATGGCCCAATAATTTAAGTGAAGCAAGAGAGAATTTTTTAAATTTTTTACTAACTCTCAAATAAATCTAAGTAAAGCATGAGAGAATTTATTCAAAAATACTAAAGCACACCATGCTCAAAAAGATATAAGTGAAGCACTAGAGCAATTCCATAGCTCATAAAGATTTAAGTGAAGCATAGAGAGCAATTCAAACAAGTCATAGCATAATTTTGGCTCTCTCAAATAGGTGTGTCCAGCAAGGATAGATGACTTAAAATAAAAAGCAAAACAAGCAAAGACTCATATCATACAATACGCTCCAAGTAAAACTCATGATATGTGACGAATAAAAATACAGCTCCAAGTAAAATACCGATGGTCGTTGGAAGAAAGAGGGGATGCCACTCGGGGCATCCCCAAGATTAGTTGCTTGCTTCTCTTTTAGATAATAGCCTGGGATGCCATGGGGCATCCCCAAGATTACGCTCTTCTTACTCCTTATTCCTTCATCCATCGTGATCTAACCCAAAACTTGAAAATTTCAATCACACAAAACTCAACAAAACCTTCGTGAAATCTGTTAGTATAACAAAGCAAATCACTACTCTAAGTACTGTTGCAAATCCATTCATATTTTATTTTTGCATTATATCTACTGTATTCCAACTTTAATATAGCTTATACCCTCCAATACAAACCATAGATTCATCGAAATAAGCACACAACGCAAATAAAACAGAATCTGTCAAAAACAGAACAATTTGTATTAATAATGGAACTTCATATACTTTTGTAACTCAAAAAGTTCTGCAAAATTAGGACAATGTGGGCAATTTGTACATCAATCTTGTGTAAAAAAATTCAGAGCAAAAGCACGTTTCTGTGATTTATGAATATTATTTTACTTAGTGCAAAAGTTTCTGTTTTTCAACAAGATCAAGTCAACTATCACCCAACATGATCCCAAAGGCTTTGCTTGGCACAAAAACTAAATTAAACACAAAAAACACAATCATAACTGAAGCATAATTGTGCAAACACTCAAGAACAGAAAGAAAAACACAAAAATAAATTTTAATCATTGGGTTGCCTCCCAACAAGCGCTATCATTTTATACCCCTAGCTAGGCATAATGCAAAGATCTAAGTGTTGTCATCTTTGGCCTCCAACTCTTCAATCACATAATCAGATTTCTCTGAAGATTTAGCAAGTAAAATAGCAAAATTTCTAGGCATAAAACTGAGGAAATCATTCTTATTAATAGGGTATTTATAACTTCAACAAAATTCCGGTGATTACTAACCATTTTAAGCTCTTCTTTATTATTAGTACTAGAAGATGCACCCTTGTTCTTAGTGATTTGAGTACTCTTGCTAATTTTAACATGGTTTTTTTCAATATTTTAGCAAAAGCAAAAGGCGTGCTTAAATTGCTAAAAATTTCTTCCGACCTATAGATCTCAGAAGGGCTTTCTTCAATTCTTTCGTGAATTACGGTTCCCTTCTCTTTTAACAACTTAAAAACCTCTCCCGCTTTTGACCCAATTTTAACCCAATTTTACTAGCAAAATTATGCATCTTTTTATCCAAGTTCTCAAGATGTTCATCAGTAAGCATTTTCTTTTCAATAACATCTAACCTTTCCATAACATGCTCGAGAGTCGAAGTTGTTTCATTAACCATAAGAGGTGGTGACCCCACTAAATTTCCCATAGCATTAAAAACATCAACAGAAGGGCACATCAAGAAATTTCCACCGTAATCGTATCAAGGACGAATCTATACCAAGTGGTGATGCCCACATAAAAACAGCAAAGAAGAACAAGGGTGGATTGCTTATGGATAGATCTATTATGAGCATTGCAAATCGTATACCAAGCATCTTTTAAGTTCTCCCCTCCCATTTGCTTAAAGTTAAGAACCTTGTTCTTGGGGGTGCACGCAATAGAAGAATGGATATCCATAACGGCAAAAACTGATAAACAAGAGTGCACACAAAAACAGATCTGACGAGAAAACGGCGAACGAAAAAGAGGGCGAATAAAACGGTAAATATTTGTGAAGTGTGGGAGAGGAAAACGAGAGGCAAATGGCAAATAATGTAAATTGCAAGGAGATGAGATTTGTGGTTAGGAACCTGGTATATGTTGAAGATGTCTCCCAGGCAACGGCACCGGAAATTCTTTTTGATGTTGGCTTGAACTACGTCAGTATTTCCCCAAAGAGGAAAGGATGATGCAGCACAACAACGGTAGGTATTTCCCTCAGTGATGAGACCAAGATTATCGAACCAGCAGGAGAACTACGCAACACTACGTAAAAGATACCTGCACACAAAGAACAAATACTTGCAACCCGACGTGTTAAAAGGGTTGCTAATCCCTTTCGGGTAACGGTGCCAGAAATTGTCAAGTTGACGGGATAATATTGTAGTAGATTGATAGATGCAAATAAAATCAAATAAAATTCAGCGAGATATTTTTGGGTTTTTGGATTAATAGATCTGACAATAAAAGCGAACAAAAATATATCTCGAAGGCAAATATGATAAAGAAGAGACCCGGGGGAAGTAGATTTCACTAGTGGCTTCTCTCAAGAAAAATAGCGTACGATGGGTAAACAAATTACTGTTGGGCAATGATAGAACTTCAAATAATTATGATGATATCCATGCAATGATCATTATATAGGCATCACGTCCAAGATTAGTGGACCGACTCCTGCCTGCATCTACTACTATTACTCCACACATCGACCGCTATCTAGCATGCATCTAGTGTATTAAGTACATGGAAAAACGGAGTAATGCAATGAGAACGATGACATGATGTAGACAAGATCTATTCATGTAGGAATTAGAATCTTGTTATCCTTAATAGCAATGATACATACATGTCGGTTCCCCTTCTGTCACTGGGATCAAGCATCGAAAGATCGAACCCATCACAAAGCACCTCTTCCCATGGCAAGAAAAATCGATCTAATTTGCCTAACTAAACCAAAGATTCGAAGAAGAAATACGAGGCTATAAGTAATCATGCATATAAGAGATCAAAAGACTCAAATAACTTTCATGGATAAAAATATAGATCTGCTCATAAACTGAAAGTTCATCGGATCCCAACAAACACATCACAAAAAGAGTTACATCAAATAGATCTCCAAGAGACCATTGTATTGAGAATCAAAAGAGAGAGAGAGAGAGAGAGAGAGAGAGAGAGAGAGATAGGAAGCCATCTAGCTACTAACTACGGACCCGTAGGTCTATAATGAACTACTCACGCATCATCGAAGAGGCACCAATGAGGATGATGAAGCCCTCCGTGATGGTCTAAAGATCGGATAATTTTTTCACATAGTCAGCCATACGAAGAACCATGTCATCAACGGGTACCAGGTTTGAGGTGGAGAAATTCACAGAACTGAAATCCTTGGAATATGGCAGACATGGATGAAAGATTTGTTGGCACAACAGGGATGCTTGAAGGCATTGTGGGAAGTCATGTCAGCTAAGATGGAATTACCATGTGATGGATGGAAATTCGTAGAAGACGATTTGAGAGCCTGGAGCGTGTTATGCAGCCGGACAAGTTCGGTTGGGTCGGACTAGATAGCCTGACAGATCAATGCAAGTCGGTTGGTAAAGAAGATGGTGGTCGGATCGACGATGACATAGGAGCGTGATGCTGATGGTACCCGACTTCTGGGCGTGGAAACATGCGGTGCAGGCTCAAAGGCTTGTGTGGCTTCAACAAGACTATGGCGTGGGGTTGATTCAAGACGGTGCATATGAGATCTTGGAGTCGACGGGGCGCAAGGGTGTCCTGATCATCTACCATGGGGTCATGTTGAAGGTGGAGCTAGATTGATGGGCTACGATGTAAGGATCCAGAAAACCGAAGCCTATTTCAGCGGGAAAAAGCAAGGAACACGTAATTCATACTGGAGCTCAATGGTCTAATGAAAACATGAAACTCGCCATCGGTCGGTGATGACTGATGGTACTATGCAATGGGGTTGAGTGGTGTGGGTTCATGACCCTTGAGACTCGACCATGACAGTGGAGGTTCGACGATGTAATAGCGGCGAGGCGTGCAGTATGCACGGGGCATGGAGACGGGCCAGGGCTCTCGTGGTCTTACATGTGGTGAGACAACTGCAAATTTGACTCGGTGTGACTATAAGCAATGGTGAAATTCCTTCAAGTTTCAGACAAGGGGTCAAGGAAGAGCGGTGATGTTGAGTTCAGGTAACTCTTATGCCTGACACCCAATATGTGAATTGTTCACATTCACGCATGTCAGTGATCAGTGTGTAATGACAATGGACTGATACTCTGGAAGTTGGGAGCGCAAACTAGAGTAATATGGAACTTAATTTCGCTCGAGCATTGATTGTGGTCAAGAAAAGGAGGGAATACAAGTTGCAGGTGAAGTCACATGAAGTCTTTGGAGTAGCAGCGGTACTCATGGGATAAGCTCTAGTCCAATGTAGATGAAGTTTGACGCATGGACGAATTCAAGGTGGTGGAGAATATTCGTCAAGATGGAGTTTGTTGGAATTGTGTCGAATATTGTGTACAAGGTAGGTTACAGTTGGACTCTGAGGGCCCGTTCGGAAGCTCTCCATGAGCTGGCTTCCGAAAATCGCTCCGAGAGGCCGGACCGAATGGCTCCGCTTCGACAAGCTGGCTCCACAGAGATGAGGAATCGGCAGTGTAATTATCGCGGAGATGAGAAGCTGCACTGGCCCAGCTTCGCAAAAAGCGGAATCTGGAGTTGCTCGAAATTATGGTAGCAATGCCACCCCTAAGTATACCGACTCGAATCGTTTCCCTCGACCTGGTGGCCTAACTCCTCTGCTCGCACAGAAAGGAACGCCCACCTCCTCCTCTGCTCCTACAACCCTAATTGCCGCCCCATTGCCAGCCAGCCGCAGTCCGTCGCCACCCCTCGGATCTACGCCTCACCCCACAAGTCTCCGTCCATCGCTGCTCGCAGCAGCCACCCAAAGTCCCTGTGCTGCCGTCTCCCCATCTACCGCCACTCCCTCCATTAGTCGCCACTGGTAGCCGCACGAAGTAGAGCTCCTAGACGGGCCTGGCCGCAAGATCCACGCCGAGAAGCTGTTCCCCCAGCTCAAGGTGAGCAGCCACCTCCCCCCTCTTGTAGTACTCTGATTCATCCTAGTTTGTGCGCTGGTTGTATCCAGCCCCAATTTCTTGTGATATGAAACTGATGTGTGCACCTTTTTCGTGTATATGTGTAGTGTGGTCTTTAGTGATATGAATTGATTTCAGATCAAATCAATAATTTCCTTATGTTGGTAGTACATGTTCATGCTAGTTATTGTTTATTTTCCATATAGTTGGGCACATAATTATATACTGATGGATGTCGATCCTTTGCTACATATTCATGCTGATTGTTTGTGAGATTGTAGTGATTGTTTCCCATATATTTGACACATGATTATATACTAGTAGACGCTGATTGTTGCTACATGTTCATGATGCTACTCATTTTGGTATCTATTTTTGTGAGATGCTACTGATTGTTTGGCATATATTTCAAGGAAATATGTATCCGTATAGTAACATCATTTTTGTATAGAAATGTCAAATGGGTCTGCCGAATGGACCGATGAGAATACTCGGATTATAGTGGAGTTGTTTGTGAAACAAGTGAAGGCTGGAAACATGCCAAGCACTCATTTGAAACCCAATGCATATGATGAGGTGGGAAAAGAATTCTTGCTGAGAACTGGACTTGAGTACACACCAAAGCAAGTGAGGAACAAATGGACCAAGTTAAAACGTGAGTACAACACATTCAAGAAGCTCAAGTTGCACGAGACTGGAGGGGGTTGGGACTTTGAGAAAAACACTGTGAAACAAGATAATGAGTGGTGGAAAAAGGCGAAAGTTTTAAGTTCTCACGCTTATGTTTCTCATAAAATAAAATGTAAACTTGCCATGCTTTATGTACTAATGTCTATCTTTCATGCAATGGGACCTCCCAGGTTGTGGCAAGTTCAAGAAGCATGGACTTCATAATGAAGAAGGCTTGTGCATCTTGTTTGAGGATATTAGTGTTGATGGAAGTGGCCATT
>NC_041385.1:525851676-525882067 GCF_002162155.2 Triticum dicoccoides
CGGTGGATCTCTGGTATGGGGTCCCGATCTGTGCATCTAAGGCTAATGGTAACATGAGGCAAGGGACACAATGTTTTACCCAGGTTCGGGCCCTCTCGATGGAGGTAAAACTCTACTTCCTGCTTGATTGATCTTGATGATACGAGTATTACAAGAGTTGATCTACCACGAGATCGTGGAGGCTAAATCCTAGAAGCTAGCCTACGATGATTATGATTGTTGTGATCATCCCTATACGGACCAAACCCTCCGGTTTATATAGACACCGGAGGGGGCTAGGGTTTACACAGAGTCGGTTACAAAGAAGGAAATCTAATATCCAGATCGCCAAGCTTGTCTTCCACACAAAGGAAAGTCCCATCCAGACACGGGATGAAGTCTTGAGTATTGTATCTCCACGGTCCATCAGTACGCCCAAAGTATATAGTCCGGCTGTCCGGATACCCCCTAATCCAGGACTCCCTCAGTAGCCCCTGAACCAGGCTTCAATGACGATGAGTCCGGTGCACAGTTTTGTCTTCAGCATTGCAAGGCGGGTTCCATCTCCGAATACTCCTAGTAGATTTAAGGACTGTGTTCGGCTCTATGAGATAACTTCCACACACCATCGTAGAGGGAACAACCCCTCACAAAACTGATCTACTGATAATTTTTGTACGGTGTGCTCCTGCATCATGGCCCAACCCAATACGAACAGGTTTTTCTTGGCCTGCCTTGATACGCGTGGCGAGGCGGTTTTACTGGCGCATCTTGCCAAAGCAGAGATCGTGTTCCCCTTATCGCGGGATCTTCCATCAATACGGGCGCGTGCAACCCCATGACGTCTGTTAGTATGACTCCGTGTTTTTAGGCAAGCCCCAAGCGGCTACACTGAGGACGCTTGATATTCACCCCCTTTATAAAGGAGCCGAGGCCTATCCCTCTTTTCCACCACTCTTGCGACTTTTCGCATCTCGAGTTCTAACACCCGAAGCCCTAGCTCAAGCACTTCGGATCCTTAATCATGTGCGGATCCAACCTTCAAGGCCGGTGGATGGCCTCCTCGGTCATAGAAGAGGACATTGCGAAGCTTAGGGAGGTTGGATATCTGACTGCCGACATCAAGCATAGGCTTCCTCCTCTAGGGCAGGTCGTACCTACTCCTGAACCCAACGAGAGCGTCGCATTTGTTTCTCACTTCCTTCGTGGCTTAAGCTTCTCCCTTGATCCCTTTGTGAGAGGGCTCATGTTCTACTACGGGCTAGATTTTCATGATCTAGCTCCGGACGCCATCCTTCACATCTCGTCATTCATCGTTGTGTGCAAAGCTTTTCTCCACGTCACTCCACACTTCGGCTTATGGCTCAAGACCTTTAATGTGGAGCCGAAGATGATTGAGGGGCGACACGCGGAGTGCGGAGGTGCTGTAATAAGCAGGAACGCCGATGCTCCATGGCCAGAGGGCTCCTTCCCAGAGGTGTCCGATCTATGGCAGCGGAGGTGGTTTTACGTCACGGCTCCCAGAGGCACAAAGTGGGTGGATGCCCCTGACTTCCGCTTGGGCCCTCCTCCTCAACTGGCGTCATGGAACAATGTAGGACGGGATTGGGGGTCTGCTAATGATGTTCCAACACTGCAGAGCCGTATCCGGGAGCTTCTTGAGAGGGACATTATCCTTGTCAGTATAATTCAGGTAATGCTAATCCAAGGGATGTTTCCGTGCAAACGCCGGCCTCTCCGGATGTGGGAGTTCAATCCAGAAGGTCTGCGGACTATTCTGCACTTCTTCGGCCTGACGCTCGAAGGGATGTGTAAGTTATTCTTCGGACCACAAGTAAAGTGTCCGGACACCACCGAGGATGCGGGCCTGAGCTGCAATCGCCCAGATACCCAAGTAAGTAACCTAGAAACCTAACACTTTGTTTATATTTATCATAACATTATTATGAAAATCCTCCGTGGCCAGGAATGGATCAGCAAGGCAGAGAGAATCAGGTGTCCGACGCCACTTCCCGAAGGCTCACCTAGCCCCGCCATAGCCAAGATGCTTGGTCGTGTGCTAAGTAAAGTGCCCTCGGGGAAAGGCGAAGGGAAGAACAGAGAAGCAGAACTTCACACATTACACATCCAAACCAGGGGAATTGCTACCTCCCCAAAGGAGGATAGTCGGGGAGGGGAATCTAAGGTTTCCTCCCCTCGTGGGAAGAAGAGGGCTGCCTCTGAACACCTAGAGACGGAGGTACCCCGAGAAGGGAAGAAAACTTCACCAGGGGGGCCTACCCCAATGGGCGTCTTCACCGCGCCATGCCCGCAAACGGACCAGCCCTCAGCCGAGCTGTAAGTTTAATCATAAATACAAAGCTAGTGCCTCCTCCTCCGAGAACAGTAACCAGGATCCATTTTTTTGCAGTTCGGCTAGCAGCTCTTCTCGATAGAGTTCGTCATCGGGGGATCTCCTTCCGGAGATGATGGAGAGTGAAACCCCACCAACCTCTCCGCCTCATGGGGCGGGCGACCCCGAGGTGTCGTCACGGAGAAATCCAGATTTGTCGAGGCCAGAAGCTAGTACTTCGGCCGCCCTAAGACCGGAGCGTTCGGCTCCCACGGGGGGCGGTAAGAGAAGTCTGGCACAGTTCGGAGGCCGGCCGGATACACTGACGGGCCTTCTGGAGCGAGCTGCTCTCTCGGAGGATCATCGTTCATTAATGAGCATGGTGCTTGTGAAGATTTCATCCGCCACAAGCGGGTTGAATGAAGCTTTTATGAGTCTGCTCGGAGGCTTTGAGGTATGTAACGAAACACGTAATTCGTGGTTGTGGCGCACGCGCTAGGTGTGCTCCATATGGATAATAGCCCCTGAGACTCTGGGTGCCAGCTCAAGGTGGCAAACGGAGGATCACATCGTTTGGGTTTTGATAATACTGTGTTTATGCACAGGTGGCGAGCGATCCGACAGTCGACCGGTCTGTTGAATTCGTCGAACTGAGGTGACAAATTGGAGTTATTGATGCTGATATAACACTTGTGAACGAGCGGCTTAACGAGTCACAAGGTATGTGCTCTGCTTTCCTTATTTTTTATAGAAAGAAGCAAGTGGAGCATGATGTTTAATGTTATATGCTTGGACTATAGATGGAGCTGCTGCCGTGGAAGCCCTGAGGGCGGAACTTGCCCTGGCCTAGGAACAAGCCCGGGCGAGCGATGCGGCTACCCTAAAGGCGGACGAAGAGTTGAGAGCCGAACAGGCTGCTCGTCGTCGAAGCAAAGACAAAGTAGCCGAGATGGATGTGGAGCTAAAAAATGCAGCCGACCGGATAAGCTTCTTGAAAAAGATAATATGGTTATTTCGGCTGACCTGAAGAAGGCACTTGATGCGGCCAAGGAGACGCGGTCCAAAATTAGGGATGCACAGGAGGAGCTTCGACAGGCCAGAGAAATCACGGCTGGAAACCCCTACTTGTTGCGGATGAAGTTTTTAGATCCGAAGTATGATCCTCTGGATCGCCGCTGGAGTCCGGCAGATGCGTATGCGGATTTGGCGAAGAGTACGGCTGATGCGTCCAAGTTTTTCGAGGATAAAAAAGATAGTGAAGTGGAAAAGTTGTTCTGGTCGCAATTCAGCGCTCCAACACGCACATTGCCGTTGAGTGAGAGGATGGCTGCTGTGGCCGAGCTCCATAGGTTGTCCAGTCTTGCAATGCGGTCTGTAATAGACCATCTATGGCCAAAGGGGCCCAAGCCGGTCAGTTATTTTGGTTTAGTGCAACAATTTCTTGGTGCCGTATCGCGGATTGATGCCATGAAGAGGTCGGCGTGCATAGAGGGTGCACGGATGGCTCTTGCCCGCGTTAAAGCATATTGGACAGATATGGAGGCCACCGTCATTGCGTCCCAGAATACGGCGGGAGGCCAAGATCTGGCTAAGCGCTACTTGGATCAGGTAGTAGAAGGTGCTCACTTAATAAAGGCTCAGTGCTCGAAGAATGTCATGTTCGAGTGACAAATACTTTCATTGTAAAAACAATGTTATTTTAATTATGAAGGCTATGTTTATACTTTTTGCCCGAAAGTGTTATTATGCCTCCTGTGTGGCCGTTTTATGCAATTTTGAAAGTTAGCAATCGTTGGCTTCAGCCCCCATGCATATAATGCAAGAGTCTTCACGAAAATATGCGTAATCACACTTGATCCAACGTCTTGGTCCATTAAGGAGGTGATCGCACGTCGAACTAGGCAAGCGGACTATATAGCTTGAACACTTTCACTTAGCCATAGGAGTTTGACGGTGGGGCTACTATGTAGCCCCTGGTACTTTTGCGTGCATCCGAATACGGGCGCGTGTGTACCTGACCGAGAAATGGTCCTTCGTTAATGCAGGTAATCCTAAAGATTTCGAGAAGTCTTCGAGTGGTTGAACAGTCTCTCGCTATATCATGACAGTCAGTTTTCGGCTTTCTCTACTGAGGTGCTCATCCGGAATAACCAGGGCACAATCGCAGTAGTTCTCCTTTGGCCGCCTTAGCCGATAAGAATGGAAGGTAAGGCGGCAAACCCAGGAGCCGGGCAAACCCACCATTTGACCAAAGACATGATTCAGAGCTGATGCATATAAGGCCAAACTCGCGATGCCGAACATTCCCGAAGGTATTCGGACTTTGTAACATATACTGGGCTGAGTAACGCCCTTTATTATGAACCATGTATTTCCAGGTATGTGCATTAGTCTGTCATGGCGAAATGCCAATAACGGCAGTATCCTCTGTGGGTGTAGTGCCCATGGGATGTGTAAGCAACAAGAGACAATAAAGAAGGTTTACACAGGGGCTTAATCTGAAAGAAACCTTTGAGCGGTGCCCTGCTGCACGTCTGTGCCTTTGTCTCCATTGTGCCGTGTCCTGGGAGGGTGTCGCACGAATGGTGGCTGCAAAACAGGAATACTCATGTAGAAGAGTATGACATAAGCGTGCGAAGAGTTGATTATCGCCAATGGATAGTAAAGGTGTAAGACATTGGCCTGTGAATAAGGTCAAGCCAAGAGTTGGGCTTTACTAAATATCTATATCCCCTAGTGTCCTCTATGGGATTACATGTGTGGCGCCTAGATCAGGTTTATCTGGGCTGCCGGACTCGTCTAACCGTGTCCGTGGTCTTAACGACCAATCATGCTTTCTAGTATTAGAGGCCGCTTAGAATCCGGCTGTTGGAGCCATTGCGTGCTCTTCCACGCATAAGGAACGCTCTATGTTTTCCGTTAACGGTGATGACGCCACGTGGACTGGGCATCTTGAGTTTAAGGTAGGCGTAGTGCGGCATTGCGTTGAAGCGGGTGAACGCCGTTCTCCCAAGTAATGCATGATATTCGCTTTGGAGGGGGGCGATGGTGAAGAGTAGTTCTTCGCTTCTGGAGTTGCCTAGGGAACCGAATGTTACCTCTAGTACGAGGGAGCCCCTGCAGTGGGCTTTAACGCCTAGTATCACCCCTTCAAAGGTGGTGTTACTTTGGCTGATTCTGGATGGGTCTATCCCCATCCTGCGGATAGTGTCTTGGTATATTAGATTAAGACTACTGCCGCTGTCTATGAGGACCCTAGTGAGATGGTATCCGTTGATTATTGGGTCGAGCACCAAGGCAGCTGATCCTCCGTGCCGCATACTAGTCGGGTAGTCCCTGTGATCGAAGGTGATCGGGGAGACCGACCAGTGGTTAAGTTTGGGGACCACGGGCTCTATAGCATATGCGTCTCTGAGCGCGGGTTCGCGCCTTCTTGTGGGTATGTGAGTCACATGGATCATGTTTACTGTTTTTACCTCTGGTTGGAATTTTTTCTGTCCCCTAGTGTTTGGCTGGCGAGGCTCATCCTCGTCTTCACTTGGTGTTTCCCCTCCCCTGTGTTCGGTGTTTAATTTGCTAGCCTGCTTAAAGACCCAGCATTCTCTATGAGTGTGGTTCGCAGGTTTTTCGGGGGTGCCATGGATTTGGCACAGTCTGTCCAGGACTTTGTTCAGGCCGGACGGTCCTTCTTTGCCGCCTTTAAATGGCTTCTTTTGTTGACCGGGTCGAGAGCCCCTGAATCCGGCGTTGACCGTTGTGTTGTCCGGACTTTCTTCCTTGTTTCGACATTTGTTTTTATTGCGCCTTGGCTTCCCGTTGCCATCCCTGATTTCGGATGTACTTGGGTCGCTGGTGCCTCTACGGGCCAACCAGCTGTTTTCACCCGCGCAAAAGCGGGTCATAAGGCTTGTTAGGGATGCCATTGTCCTCAGCTTTTCTTGGCCGAGGTGTCTGGCAAGCCACTCGTCCCGGATACTGTGCTTGAAGGCCGCTAGGGCTTCGGCATCCGGACGGTCGACAATTTGATTCTTCTTAGTGAGGAATCTGTTCCAAAGCTTGCGGGCGGACTCTCCGGGCTGTTGAATTATGTGACTTAAATCATCGCGTCCAGAGGTCAGACATAGGTCCCTTGAAAATTGGCCCTGAAAGCGTCCTCGAGTTCCTCCCAACTTCCGATTGAATTTTCAGGGAGGCTTTTCAACCAGTGCTGACCTAGTCCTTTCAACTTGAGGGGAAGATATTTGATGGCGTGGAGGTCGTCCCCATGAGCCATGTGGATATGTAGGATAAAATCCTCAATCCAGACCCCGGGGTCTGTCGTTCCATCATATGCCTCTATGTTCACAGGTTAAAACCCTGTGGAAACTCGTGGTCCAGTACCTCTTGGATGAAGCACAGGGGTGAGCAGTCCCTCTGTATTTGGACGTGTTGTGGCATGCCGTCGGCTGTTGTTGTGTCCGGTGCTGATTCCGAACTGGTATCCGATCAGTCCGATCATTTTGATGATCATAGTCCTGCACCGGGGCGTGTCCTCTAGATCCATAGATGGACCTGGTTGCGCCGGCCTTTTTATCCAGTAGCTCACGTAAATCATGTGTGGCGTCAGCAACTGCTCTATTGTGGTTACGAAGTGGTTGGTTCGGCCTACTGGCCATATTGTTTTTCGGTGGAACGGCCTCGTCGTTGAACTCTCGTAGCAGCTTGCGCTTTGGATAGCTCTTTGTTTGGCGTCGTCTCCGTACTTTTCTTTAGTGTCTAGTACTTTATTCCATCTGCCATTGAGCGTTTCCTGTGTGGCTTTAAGCTTTTGCTTCTGCTTCTTTAGACTTCTCGCAGTGGCCATAAGCTTTCTGTGGAGGTTATCTCGTTCCAAGCGTGTTTCCGGGATGACGAATGCATCATCGTCCGGGCTATGCTCCTGTCCCGGGGTAGTTTGATGAGTTCGTCCCTCGGGATCACTGTGATCGGGCGTCTGCTCCGGGCTGTGTTCGGCATGACCTGGCTCATCCTGCTCCATCGCTGGGTCCATATGGTCGTTGTTGCCTCCGGAGTTGACTGGGGTGTCGATCTTTCTAGCGTTGTTATCGCTATTTTTACTGTGACTGGACTTAGAGCGACGTTTGCACCATCGTTTTGGCTTTTGTCCGGGGTTTTTATCCTTTGTTCTGTCGCCATCATCCTTCTTAGGTGTATCCACCATGTATATATCATATGATGAGGTGGCAGTCCAACACCCCGTGGGTGGTGGTTCTGGATCGTCTCCTGCACCGACATCCATACCGTCGGTTTCATAAGAGTCGAAGTCAAGCGTGTCTGTTATGTCGTCGACAGTGGCTATGAAATGGGTGGTGGGTGGGCAACGAATTTCTTCGTCGCCTTCTTCCCCCTTGAGTCGGACACAGTTCGGCCAAGAGTCTACTGACAAGGAGAGAGACTTTAATGAGTTCAGCATGTCGCCAAAGGGCGAGTGCTGGAAGATATCCGCAGCGGCAAATTCTATTACTGGAGCCCATCCAGAATCGGCGGGCTCGGGGGCGCGCGGTCTGGGACCTTCAGCCAGACACAATTCCAGGGGTCCGGAGGCATAGGCTTCCTTGGGGGTGAAGTCCGTGTTCGGCTCTACCGCCGATGAGTGTGCGGCCTCCGGGGCGGGGTCCATCCCCCCGTCCTCGAACGATGCAATCTGCCCCGGATTTAGGTCTGGGGCTTCTGCAGGCGCGATATCCCGAGTATTGTCCGACAACATGTCTAAAACATGCTCATCCTGACTGTTCCGCATTCCTGGCGTAGGCCTGAATCCTTCGAGGATCAAATCTCCGTGGACATCGGCCGTGTAGTTCAAGTTTCCGAACCTGACCTGATGGCCAGGGGCGTAGCTGTCGATCTGCTTCAGATGGCCGAGCGAATTGGCCCGCAGTGCGAAGCTGCCGAACACGAAGATCTGTCTGGGGAGAAAAGTCTCACCCTGGACCGTGTTGTTGATGGTTGAAGGAGCCATCGGGCCTTGCAGCATCGACACAGAGGAACTCTCAATGAAAGCACCAATGTCGGTGTCAAAACCGACGGATCTCGGGTAGGGGGTCCCGATCTGTGCGTCTAAGGCTAATGGTAACAGGAGGCAAGGGACACAATGTTTTACCCAGGTTCGGGGCCTCTTGATGGAGGTAAAACCCTACTTCCTGCTTGATTGATCTTGATGATACGAGTATTACAAGAGTTGATCTACCACGAGATCGTAGAGGCTAAACCCTAGAAGCTAGCCTATGATGATTATGATTGTTGTGATCGTCCCTATACGGACCAAACCCTCCAGTTTATATAGACACCGGAGGGGGCTAGGGTTTACACAGAGTCGGTTACAAAGAAGGAAAACTAATATCTGGATCGCCAAGCTTGTCTTCCACGCAAAGGAGAGTCCCATCCAGACCCGGGATGAAGTCTTGAGTCTTGTATCTTCACGGTCCATCAGTCCGACTAAAGTATATAGTCCGGCTGTCCGGATACCCCCTAATCCAGGACTCCCTCACCCCCTCTAGTTTGGCATTGAAAACCATCTTGAATGTTGATGAAATCACCGATCTTGATTTGTAGGATGATATCGAAGAGCAACCTCTCCAACAGTAGTAGTTCATCTAAAGTCAGGCTTGGGGTCACGATTCCGGAGAAGAACAAGAAATCGAAGACTGCACAAGTGATGCAAGAGAAGATTAGAAAGATTAGTTCTATGGCCCAGGCTTCACACACATCATTTCAGTCTTTCCTAAAGAAAGATGAGACCATTTTTGTTGCCTCTACCATGGATTTAGTTCGTGCTTGTGGCGCAATAGACGGCACTAATGAGCATTTCATTGCTACTGAGCTTTTTCTGAAGAGAGAGCAAAGAGAGATGTTCTTGCACATGACATTCGACTCTTGAAAGGGTAGGTTGCGTAGGAGGTTTGACCTCAAGTATGGGAACTAGTTTGTTCTATCTTATCTTAGCTATGGGAACAATATTTATGCGTATGTTGGTGAACCTATTATTATCTTGTGCTATCGGTACAATATTTATGCCTATGTTGGCGAACCTATTCTTGTGCCCGGAACAATATTTATGCTTATGTTGGTGAACCTATTATTATCTTGTGCTCAGAACAATATTTATGCTTATGTTGGTGAACCTATTACTATCTTGTCAGTGAACATATTTATTCTTATGTTGGTGAACATATTGTTTTGTTTGATGCTAACTATTGTTTGATATGGCAGATGTCATCGTATAGTGATAGTGAGGATGACAATAGTTATGAAACAATGAGGAATTTGGTTATGCATCAATAACATAATATGAACATGCTTTGGTCGGGTGCAGCAGTCATATTTGGCAAGTATTGTGAAAGTTGGGTGATGAAGGCCGAGCCTCGGAAATCTATTTTGAGTGGATTTGGATGGCTTCAAGAGACTATTGCCACCCTAGGGGAGACCTACACAATGTTGAGAATGACGACAAGTGTGTTCTTTGATCTTCATGACTTGTTGGTATGTAATTATGGTCTAAAAGAAACAAGCTTTGTTAGCACTTATGAGTCTCTTGCTATGTTCTTGTGGACATTGGGAGGTTGTGAATCAAATAGAAGAACTCAAAGTCGCTTCAAACATTCAGCGGATATAATCCATCGTAAATTCCGTGAGGTTTTACACTATGTAGTGAACATGGCATCTCACTACCTTAAGCCACAAGACCCAAACTTCCACATTGTGCATGATCTAATTAAAGAGGATAGGAGAGCTTATCCTTATCTCAAAGATTGCATTGGTGCAATCAATGGGACTCATATAATAGCTTCTATTCCCGATGGGCCACCGAAAGTTAGGTACATTGGGAGGACGGGCATGACAACTCAGAATGTGATGGCGATATGTGACTTCAATATGCACTTTACTTATGCTTCAATTGGGCAACCTGGTTCTATGCATGATACAAATGTGTTATACCATGCAATTGATAAAGACAGGCCCTCCTTCGCCCATCCTCCAAAGGGTGAGCATCTTTTTTTCATTACAAGTTTACACATGATGTACTCTATCCTCCAACTAACATGTATGTGTGTTGTCAATTTAGGCAAGTATTACCTTGTGGATGCCAGGTATCGTAATAGAGATGGATATCTAGCACCATACAAAGGAGAAAGGTATCACGTCCCTGACTTTCAAAGAGGTGCACCTCCAAATACTCCTAAGGAGAAGTTCAACAAGATTCACTCCTCCAAACGCAATTGCATAGAGAGAACCTTTGGAGTGTGGAAAATGAAATGGCAAATTCTCCTGAAGATGCCAAACTACTCGTTTCAAACACAGATGAAGATTGTTGCAGCTACTATGACATTGCACAACTATGTTCGCCTCCATGACAAAGATGATCTCCACTTTATTCGATGCGAAAGAGATCCGGATTATGCTCCAACAATTCCGGATAGATACAAGAAGTATGTTATTCCTGCCAGAGCATCGGATGCTTCCACTTCATAGGCAAGTGCTCACATAGATAGGTTCAGGAATGAACTAGCTACCGCCATTGCTCTTGGTTGGTGAAATCATGCTCGTGGTGCAATTTGTACCTCTTTTGATTTGCAAACATATGCAAATTTGATAAAGCTTTTGTTGTACGACATATGTCTAACAAACCTTGTCGTTCTTCAGCTAAAATCTGATGAAATTAGAAAACTTAAATGTTTTGTATAGTTCTTGGACTTGTACTATCATAAATTGCTCTTTGTACAGGTAAGAACTGCTCTAAATCGCAGCAAACAAAGCAGAAGAAAAAAAACGTTGTGCTATCCATAATCTGGCCCGCACTTCCCCACCGAACTGGGCCTTGAAATATGGCCCACTGCATGGCCGAGCAGGCCACAGCCTGGTTTCGTGGGCTACCAGCCCTGCCTGCGATAGGAGCCACAGCGAGCAGCTCAACGGACCGCTCCTCCTTCGAGAAGCCAGCTCGCTCGATGAGAAGCTGGAGCCAGCGATTTTTGGAAGCTGGAGCGCTTCTGAACGGGGCCTGAATAGTATTGTGTTTAGATAGGATATGAAGTCGTGTCTTAATAGGACACTTGTATTCTAGGTCTCTCATATATAGCACACATGATGTAACTTATGCAACATAATAGTACATGCACGCAGGAGGAGCCGGCGGTGTGTGTTGGCGCCCTGGTGGCCGATATACGGTATTGTGACGATGTCACGTGAAGGAGCGTCCGTAGTCAGGTCCCGGGATGTAGACGTACCGGTGAATCTCGTTAACAAATCTCGGTGTCATGCTTGTGTGATTGCTTAATTTTCGGATGATCGATTACGCGCTTCGTATTTTATTCTAACAGTAATAACTGTTAAAATGTCTTACGTTTATGAACATAGGTAGTACGAGGTCCTAAATCGGTGTGGAAAACAAACGTCTTTTTTTGAGTTGTTGAACGTTTTATATTTATGAATAGAGGTAGTATGAGGTCCTAAATCAGTGCGGAAAACAGAGTGATGGATTTCGGCTAAGCTGTGGTAACACGGTCAGAACCTCCATATAAACTACTATGAACCTTGCGTTTTCTTTTGCGAGGGAAACACTGGACTTAATGTCTGATGGGAAGATGTACAAAGCACGGAGAAAGTAATGCAGCATGCTCCAACCGATACGGATTCCGAAATCATTTCGATGAATTGGATCAAATGCGCCGTGCAGAGTACAAACCGATCCGCTGTGCTATTGTATTGTATTTGTATACGATGGGAAGAGACGGGGTGGTACGCGTACAGGCTCCGGAATGAATTATTTCTGATGGAGTGATGGTGTATGGTACAGGAGTACAGGCGTATGTATGTAGGCGTATACGATCGACCGAATGTGAAGCAGCAGCCGTGCAATCATGCATAGAAATTTCCTGATGGTACACAGCACAACTGCAGCCTGCAGGCCCCGTTCATTCACCGTTCTTCCTTTACGCCCGGGGGCTACGTGTGAGAGGCGATGCCCCGCCCTATGGCAGTAGCATTAGGCAGATGCCAGTGTCTGTCTGGTAGATAAATCAATGTGGTGTCGCCCGGAATCGGGCTGCTGCGATGTAGGAGTAGTAGCGCAGGACAGCCTAGCGAGCACTGCTTGCTGCGCGTCCTTTCAGTTCCACCCGGTGCTGAGATCACTGCCACTTCACTTCGAGATTAGATCAGAGAACCTATCACGTTCCGTATCGTCATATACTTACATTGGCATCATCCATTTGGAGTCTTTGTTTGATCGGTACGGTCAAGCCAAATTAGTCGCACATGAGATTGCGCTAGATCCTGACGCTGCTGTTTTCGTGTCAACGTCTATCATAGGCTTCAGACGTCAGAGTAGAGTGCTGCCTCTGACTGCACCACACCACACGCAAAGTGGAAAGGCCTAGCTGTGCTCTTGTCAATCGTCTTAGTCCAATCACAACCCAAGCAGGCCAATCCTTCTATACGGATCTCATTGGACGCGTGTGAAAACTTGTAAACCGTGCCAAGGGCATATGCTTTTGCTGCAGTACTTACTCGGTTTTTCTTTTCCAAAAACGACGACAACCAATAAATGCACACATCCATCTTTATTATACCAGTTTCTCTAATTCACATCTAGATGTTTTTTAATGATATCACATCTAAGCTCCCACAAATATAGAGTGCAGCAACAAGAAACAAAAAAACCAGAACAAAAAAAGACCACAAGCAGAGTGAACATCAGTTTCCTTGTGAAAATTGTCACCCTACTTACAAGGTTGATAATGTGTTCTAACCTCTTGCAAACATAAACCATGAAAAGCGGTGGCCTCACCGGACCGCCCGCGGGCTAACGAGAGCACCAACCGTTGTAGCAGACTCTCAACGTGCACCACATGTGCACGCTCTAAAATCCATCGTCGTCCCATCTTCAGGTGTGATCCATGCATTGATGTTACCAGACCCTTCTACCGCTGACGCCATCACGGCGCCAGACAACATCACCCTCCTGCGCGCGCCCATGAAACGGTGTCTAGCGTTGAGACTGCAGTGCACCATGCCACCCAGACTAGTCGTCATCGATATCGTAGATGCCACACTGCTCCACCTTGGTCACCGCACAAGAAGCATGCGGAGACCTGAGCCGAGCCACCAAACCCAAACACTTGTCCCTCCGGCCAATGTATGGCTCCAAAGTGATGCCCCCATGGGGGTGACGACGCACAAACATCACCATCATCTGATCTGGAAAGCCCGGATCTAGGGTTTCCCCTGGAGCACACCGAGACCGAGAAATGCCCCACAACGCCTCCAGTGAGGTAACGACACC
The DNA here is from genome assembly GCF_002162155.2 of Triticum dicoccoides. Lineage (NCBI taxonomy): Eukaryota > Viridiplantae > Streptophyta > Magnoliopsida > Poales > Poaceae > Triticum > Triticum dicoccoides. The sequence goes on from NC_041385.1 coordinate 525,865,308, forward strand.
CACGGGCACCGTCATTTACGGTTCCGGCCAGGCCAAAACAAGCTTTCGCTGGCATACTCCCATCCAACACTGGCTGGGCCACCTGATACATCTCCACTTTCTTCTGCCACACCCCACGAGAACGTCTCCGCCGCCGACAAACAGTCGCACACGGTCATAACCGCAGCAGTGCCACCACCGCCAGCAGCCGCCGCACCGCCACGATGAGTCGTCGATCGCGGAAGAATCCACATCATTGTGCGGCCGACGCCGGACTGCGCACATGTCGGACTGGGACACCCGTGTAGAGATCCACCGTACTCGCGCCCTAGAACCACGGTAGAGGATGCCCAGGAGCACCGAGCGCATCCACCGGCTGACCCCACCTTAATGCCCAGTTTGCACCGACTGGATCTAGGAAGGAACAGCAGATCCACTCCCGTCCCGCAACGCCGTCGCCAGGAAGTCGAACCGGCCGGATGATATGTCTCCAACGTATCTATAATTTATGAAGTATTCATGTTATAATTACATCAATTATATATGATTTTGTTGCACTTATATATTAATTTTTATGGACACATGTTAATCTAGTGCCCAGTGCCAGTTGTTTTCTGCTTGTCTTTGGTTCTACAGAAAATCGATATCTACGAAGGTCCAAACATGACAAAACTTTTTGATGTTTGGAACATAAGAGACCCTCGAAGCTTTGGGAGAGGACTAGAAGACCCACGAGGTGGTCACAAGTCAGGGGGCGCGCCCAGGGGGTAAGGAAGGCCACCCTGGCTTGTGGGCCTTTGGTAACTCCGTTTGGCATGAATCCAACGCTGAAAATTCTATAAATAGAGAAACCCCCAGAAAGAAACATAGATAATTTCTCCACCACCACAAGCCTCTGTCCCGAAGCAATCTCATCTGGAGTCCTTTTCCGGCGCCCTGTCAGGGTGGGAAACCATTGGGAAGGTCATCTTCATCAACCTTGCTGCCTCCATGGTGATTCGTGAATAGTTCATCCTCGGGGCTGAGGGTTTGTACTAGTAGCTATGTGTTTGATCTCTCTCTCTCTCTCTCTCTCTCTCTCTCTCTCTCTCTCTCTCTCTCGTGTTCTTGGTTGACACGATATTGATGTATCATGAGCTTTATCAATATAGTTGGATCTTATGATGTTCACCTCCCTCTCTTATTTTCGTGGTGAATTGAGTCTTTCTCTTTGAGGTTTCTTTATGTTGGATTGAATAATTTGGAGTTGAGATCTGTTGCATGTCTTAACTTGTGGATACTTGTAGTGACATTGGGGTGTTTTAGCTGACATAAAGGTTAATAAATGATATGTATCATATGGTTTTGTCGTAGTACAATTTCTAGAACTATTAGTGACACTTTGGGGGGTGGTTCAATAGATTGATTGGAAATAGAACTTTGAGGTGGTTTACTACCTGCACAATTTCATACTCCTTTCTCCGATAGGAATAGGGACTTTGGAGTGATTCTTTGCCGCACTTTGAGGTATTATGATGTGATTCAATTATGTTAATGATGTTCAGAGATTGCACTAGTGGAAGTATGAACCCTGGGGCTTATTTCTAAGCATTGAGATACCGTTTTGCTCACTTTTTGTTAGTTGCTACCTTGTTGTTTCTACCATCCATATTACACATCTATCATCACCTATTCGTTGAACTAGTGCACCTATACAACAGACAATTGTATTGGGTGTGTTGGGGACACAAGAGACTATTTGTATATGATTGCATGATTGTTTCAGAAAGAACCATATTCGCCCTACATCTCCCATGGATTGATAAACCTTAGGTTATCCACCTGTGGAAATTTGCTGATGTCCTGCAAAACTCTGCACCTTGGAAGCCCAACCAAGTCTACAAGAATAAAGTTGCGTACTAGACATCAAGCTATTTCTGACATCGTTGTCGGGGAGGTCAGTGCTTGAAGGTATCTTCTTTACATCTTGAAATTGAATCTTTTAGTTTCTTGTTTATAAACTAGTTTGGTTTATAAAAAGAAAGGTACAAAAAAATGGAAGTGAAGTTGCATCAAATTATTTATCTTTACGAAGTCTTTCTTGAAAATATGGATTCCGATAATTGCTATGAAGTGGTGAAAGAAGAATTTAACACAATGTTTGGTGTGCGTTCCTTGAATTTTAAGCATGATTGCAATGATATTAGTATGAATTCTTTGAATATCCATGATGCTAATGATATACAAAGCCATAAGCTTGAGGATGTTATGTTTGATGAAGATGATCTTTTTAGTGCCCCTACTTTTTGAAAGATCGAGGATGTTGCCTAGAGGGGGGGGGTGAATAGGCGCTTTAAAATAATTACGGTTTAGGCTTGAACAAATGCGGAATAAACCTAGCGATTAATTTGTCAAGCACAAAACCTACAACAACTAGGCTCACCTATGTGCACCAACAATTTATGCTAAGCAAGATAAGCAACTATGTGATCGCAAGATATATGACAAAGAACAATATGGCTATCACAAAGTAAACTGCATAAGTAAAGGGGCTCGGGTAAGAGATAACCGAGGCACGCGGAGACGATGATGTATCCCAAAGTTCACACCCTTGCGGATGCTAATCTCCGTTTGGAGCAGTGTGGAGGCACAATGCTCCCCAAGAAGCCACTAGGGCCACCGTAATCTCCTCACGCCCTCGCACAATGCAAGATGCCGTGATTCCACTAAGGGACCCTTGAGGGCGGTCACCGAAACCGTACAAATGGCGACCCTTGGGGCGGTCACCGAACCCGTACACTTTGGCAACCCTTGGGGGCGGTCATCGATACCCGTCAAATTGCTCCGGGCGATCTCCACAACCTAATTGGAGACCCCGACGCTTGCCCGGAGCTTTACACCACAATGATTGAGCTCCGAACACCACCAACCGTCTAGGGCGCCCAAGCACCCAAGAGGAACAAGCTCAAGGGCACCAAGCACCCAAGAGTAATAAGCTTCTGAACTTGTAACTTCCACGTATCACCGTGGAGAACTCAAACCGATGCACCAAATGCAATGGCAAGGGCACACGGAGTGCCCAAGTCCTTCTCTCTCAAATCCCACCGAAGCAACTAATGCTAGGGAGGAAAATGAGAGGAAGAACAAGAAGGAGAACACCAAGAACTCCAAGAACTAGATCCAAGGGGTTCCCCTCACATAGAGGAGAAAGTGATTGGTGGAAATGTGGATTTAGATCTCCTCTCTCTTTTCCCTCAAAAACTAGCAAGAATCCATGGAGGGATTGAGAGTTAGCAAGCTCGAAGAAGGACAACAACGGGGGAAGAACACGAGCTCAAAGGATAAGGTTGAATGGGGAAGAAGACCCCCTTTTATAGGAGCTCCCGAATCCAACCGTTATGCTCATAGCCCGCACAGAGTGGTAGTACCGCTTGACATCACGGTACTACCGCTAGGGGTAGCGGTACTACTGCTAAGAGTAGCGGTACTACTGCTTGTGAGCGGTACTAAAAAATTACATCCGTGCCTACCACCGCTGGACTTGTGACGAGATTTTGGTCCCGAGCGGAAGTAGCCACGGAAGTAGCCGCGGTAGTACTGCTCCAAGCAGTAGTACCGCTCCCAAGAGCGGTAGTACAGCTCCCAAGGGCGGTAGTAAAAAATTACTGCAACCTTTTCAGAACACCAAAACTACCACACCTTCTTCATTCGGACTCCGAATTCGACGAAACCAATTTTGTTGGAATGCTAGCGACAAGGGCTAACACAATCTTGATAGAAATACCAATAATAAGCAAATGAGAAAAGGCCCAAAATAAAATGGTGAGAACCCTTCCTCGGATAAGACCGGTAAAACCTCCAACACCGAAAACATCATAGAAGACGCATGCAAACTCCGTTTTCGATGAACTCAAGCTTGTCATCAAGATGACCATAAGCTCTAAGACTCACAAAGAGAACCAAACAAGAACCAAGAAACATGATGCAATGGTTTGAGCTCTCTAAGAACGATACGATCAAGCTACTCACTTGAGAGGCCCCCTTGATAGTACGGCTCTCGATCCTATAACCCGGTCTCCCAACTACCACCATGAGACCGGTAAAATAGAAAACCTATCAAGGGCAAACCTTTGCCTTGCACATGATCCACTTGAGCTAGATGATGACGATCTTGACTCCCTCAAGTTGGACCACCTTTCTTGATTGCGTTGGCTCGATGAAGACTAGATGATTGCTCCCCCATAGTCCACTATGGGTGAGCCACTCTTCGGCACATCTTCACTAGTCCATTGACACCACAATGGATGGCAAGATCCAAGCACTTGATCTCTTCGTGATGCTCCACTTGAACTTGCACACGGCAATCTTGATGATGATCACCACTTGATGCCTTTCCATGGGTTGTATGATATCTTCCTCTTGACGCAAGCCCATGGACATGTACCTAACCTCACATAGAACTCTCACATAGACCATGTTTTAGTACACAAAGTGCAATGGACAATGCTTACCGTACAATGGGATCACTTGATCCCCCTCGGTACATCTTTTACGCTTTGTGAGTTGATCAACTTGATTCACTCTTGACTTAGTCTTGATCAACCTTGAATCTTTCCAACTCTCTTAGTTTGGATGATGTCTTGAAGGTAAACATGAATGATCACACAATCTTCTTCTTCAAGACATGCTTGCAATAAGCTCAACACTCACATGACCAATCTTTGGATAATTCCTTAATAGCACCGAGGTCATCACAAACTCTCCTTGAAACCAACAAAGTGACTCCAAGAAAATCCTATGGACAAACCCTTCAAATATAACTCAAGGCAACCATTAGTCCATAGAGATTGTCATCAATTGCCAAAACCAAACATGGGGGCACCGCATGTTCTTTCAATCTCCCCCATTTTGGTAATTGATGACAATCACTTTCAAGAGAGTTTATACAAGGAATTATGCATCACCATGCAATGCAACAACCAAAGATGCATGAGAATGAGATGCAAAAGCTTAGGAACCAAAACCAAAGCAAGGAGAAAACTCAGAAGACTTCTCCACAAAACTCTCCAAAACTCCTCCCCCATTGGCATCGATTGCCAAAATGGGTGAAAAGCTTAGAAGGCCAAAATAAACAGTGTTCCTCCATAAATTATGTATCTCTCAAAAAGAGAGTGGAATGCAATACACATATCCAAAGGTAAATACTTGGAGGAAAACAAACTATATTGAGGCCCAAAGATTGCAAAGGAAAGATATGCCAGAAAGACATAACAAAGAGAGACAAAAGCAATCAGAAGATACCAATTTAAGCAAGCAATCAACGGATATCAATTGAACCAACTAGACCAATGATCCTACATGCCACACGAATAAAGATATTATGATAAGTGCAAAGGAGTGTTCTAAAGAAACTAGAGAAGCTCCCCATGATTTGTGCATACATAAGAATTTTTGTATTTGAATACAAAGTGCACAAAATAGGATCATAGCTCCCCCAAAATCAATAGAAACTTACAACAAGTGCAAGTGAGCATATAGGAAACAAAGCCTAGTACTTGCAACAAACACATGGTTGAGCAACAAGTAAAAGAGGCAACTTAAGAATGGGCTCAACCAAAATGATGTGTGTGAGTCAAGGCAATGCACTTGAGAAGACTAATGTACAGATGAGCATTAAGCATCAATAAATTCTTGAAAGAATGAGGCACACGGTGCAAGGCCTATCATTCCCACACACAACTAGCAAATGGGTTCACAAGCTTACTAATACGCAAAAGAGAACCTATGCTTGTGACAACCCGTGGTGAAGATAGAAGACGAAAGCCTCGTCAAGACGAGGGATACCAATTAAGATGGCAAAAGCCTCGTAGAGATAAGCATGAAGAAAAAAAACCTTCACCACACACGAGTGCAACAAGATGCAACGATAGAGAACACGCACTCAAGGCAAAAGCTTTCACGGAGCCACCAAAGAAATAACAAAGGAAGACTAGGTGGACGTGAAAGAAAGGATATCAACCAAAGATGTAATTTCTCTCAAGTGTATAAGGTTCTAGGTAGACGAAATCATGATGATATATATCTACAAAGAAGGATGTACACTCGAAATAGTTACAACATGAAGAAACAAGATATCCACAAGGAAGTCATAAATATACCAATAAGATATTTGCTTGAAAGCATAGCGCTTGGCTAGATATGGTCTTATGGTATATAAATGAATTCCTACCGCACGAACATCAAAGACATCACAACTAGCAACATGAGATCATCGTTGAGATGCTTTGAGAAAGGAAACAAGTATCACAAGAAAGAAATGAATATCATGCCAAGATACAACCTACACATGGTTGAATACAAGAAGGGAAAGCATGAATAGATACTTGTTACCGAGATATCATTGGAAGGATGTAGTAGATACCAATTGAAGGTAGATAGTAGTTCATTGATCATCCTAGATTGATTCCAATATGCACATGGTGACAACACCTTCCTTGTGAGTGAGCCAAGCATCCAATGCATCTCCAAATGTTCCTAGAAGAACAACACAAACTAAATGGTACCCAAACTCATCGGGACCAAATAGTTAGAAACACCAATACATAGGACAAACTCCACAAAAATATGTGCATATAGATATGAAAATGAATTTCATGCACATCTCATCCAAATTGAGACTAGGTGGAGTTTTCCCTATATATTGAGTCAAAGAAAGAAAGCATGCCAAATGAAATACATGAAGTAAACATGCATGCTCAAGACTTACAAAACCTGAAACCAAAAGACAAAGAAATGCCAAGTGAAAAGGATACCAAATGGAGAAATCATCACTTGGAAGATATCATTAAAGATACATCAAGGAATGAGATATCCATTGATACACACTAAACAAAAGATGTCAAACTCCCAAAGAGAGGATGGTTCCAAACAAACCAAGCTCTCGGCAAAGTTTCATGATGGCACAAAGTACCAAAAAGAAATGGCTTGCCTTCCACCAAAACACACTTGATAAGGATCACAAGAAGAGTGTTCTGAAGAAAATAGAATAGCTCCCCCACGAGTTGTGCATTATATAGGATTTGTATTTGAATACAAAATGCACAAGGTGGGATCACCGCTTTCACTATATCTAGAAAACACTAGACAAGAACAAGAAATAAACAAGATCCACAAGTGGTATGGAAGACAACAGGAGTTGACACAATCCTTGGCAAGAGAAAAGGCAAGTAAAACAAAAGCCAATGTAAAGATGATCAATAAATTCTACCACACATAAATGACTACCAATTGTCAAAAGACAAGAAGTAGATGGAAAGAATTCCCGGTGGTAGATAGCAAGGATATCCAACATCATCTTCACAACAAACACAAGCAAATTGCAACTTGTAGAGCTAACATGCCACCTAGGAACAAGATAATCTACAATATCGATTCTAGGTGACAATATCTCAAATGTACACATTTTCTAGGCTTGTAATATGCACATAGCATATTACTCCCCCATAATGTGATACCAATAAGAACTTAACAAGAGGCAATAAGAGGAACAAACAAGAGATAATTAATGGACTATCTAGAATTTGAATTTCTCATGAGATATATACCACCTAGCGACTAGATAATCTTGTAATATCAATACTAGATGGTATTCCTCATGTGCACACATTTATAGTATTGTGAGGTGCACAAAGCACATCACTCCCCCAAAATGGGATGTTCCATTAATCTCTCACACGAGCCAACTAGGATACAAACAAGAAGCATAAAGGCTCAACGCACGACACACACGTACATGGTGTGCAAACCAACACCCACATACTTGATTTCTCAAGATAAGCAAGTTGGAATCACAACATATACAAACACATGCAAGGAACAAAACCAAAACATGCAAGGGGGCAAGTAACTTTCAATGTAAGCAATTTTAAGTACAAGTTACCGCAAGGAGGCACATTGGATATAAGATATAAACTTGATGATTCAATTGACTTGGCTTGAGACAATAAGAGTGATGAAGTCCCCTTAATTCTTCATAAAGAATCCAAGTCTCCAATGCCCTCCAACAACACCTATTGATCAAGTTTGAGCTAGTTGGTCCCCAACCAAGTTGGGTCCTAAGAGGTTAGTCACAATAGGCTTGGCTACCCAAATGGTTCTTTGCTTCAAACCACTTTGAGTACCAACAAACTTGGCAACCACATTGCCAACCTTATCCTTCCCAAGAGAATAGACATCATCAATAATAATTGGGTTGTATAAGTTACCACTAGTGCATGAAGAAGTGAGGTGACCTTTCTCGCGGCATAGGTAGCAACGTCTACTCTTCACTTTCTTCTCACTTGATTTCTCAACTTGAGCAGCATTAACTTGAGTCTTCTTGGGAAGAGGCCTTTCTTCAACTTGAGATTGAGCATGTGATTGAACTTGTGCCCTCTTCCCTTGTTGCTTGACACTAATGGCCTTCTTCTTCAATGGGCAAGATCTAACATGATGCCCTTCTACTTTACACTTGAAGCAAACAATCTTGGCCGAATTCTTGACTTGTTCTTGGCCCTTCTTTTTGTTCATCTTGGACTTCTTCTTCTTCTTATTGGAGTTGAATCCAAGTCCACCTTTGTCATTGGGGGATTTTTGCACACTCAAGATAGAGTGTGGATTTCCCTTCATGGCACTTTTCCAAGTCTTTCTTCAAAGAAGTGACTTGGGCCTTGAGCTCTTTGATTTCCTCTACACGGTTAGTCTCAACACAAGTACTAGAGGAAGTATAAGCTTCATCGTTAGAGCAACAAGGCAAGGAAAGCAATTCATCACAAGATGTACCAACATTGTGAGTAGATGAAATACAAGGACTAGCACATGGCAATATACTATTTTGACTAGAAGTAGTGCTAGTACCCACATGAGGCTCACTAGATGTTACCTTAGCAATCATGGCCTCATGAGCTATCTTTAGCACACTATGGGATACTAGAAGATCATCATGAGAGCTTGAGAGCTTTTCATGACTTTCTTCCGATTTCCCATAATTGCTAGATAGCACCTCAAGTTGAGCCCATAGCTCAACATTCTCCTTCAAAATGGATGCTTCACAAGTAATAGAATTAGTAGCACAAGCATCATCATTAACAACAAGAGGAGAAGGAAACTTGGCAAGCTCTTTTAAATAAGAAGCTTTAAGTTGGGCATGAGACTCGGTGAGTTTGATGAGCTCACCCTTGATGACCCTTGAGCCATTTTCGAGGTGCTCAAAATCCTTAAGGAGTCTAGCATGAGAAACTTCAAGCTTAGCATTTTTAGTTTTGAAATCGTTGGCCACCTCAAGAGCTCTATCATGAGATTCCCTCACTCTAGATAATTCTAGAGCAAAAGTCTCCTCAAGAGATTCGGAGGTGGTTTGTTCATGTTCAAGAGCTTGAGATAGCTCCGCGATCTCATTTGCGTAATCACGCCCATGAGCTTCCATTTTCTCAATGGTGGCCTCATGCTCCTCTAGATGAGATTCCAACTCCTCAATGTATTTCTTGCCATCAATGGAATGGACATTATTTCCATGAAGTTGGAACAAGCAATTTTATTTTTATGAAGAGCTTTAAAAATCATTTCCCCCTTAGTTTTTAAGGAGGCAACATTATCATTCTCTTCATCATTATCCTCATCATCATTAGTATCAACATCATCATCAAGAGACATATTGGGGTACAAAGTAGGAGATACCTTTGACGCCTTAGCCATAAGGCAAAAAGCAATAGATGATGGTGTAGGATCCCTTGAGGCACCATTAAACACCACATCTTGTCCCATGGAGTGTTGGGTTTCCTCTACATTGTTAGCACAACAATTCGAGGAAATAGATGCATTTTTATCATGGCAACAAGACATAGCAAGCATATCATCATGAGATTTAGTCAAGCAATTTCTACATGATATGCAAGGACTATCAACACAAGCATGTGAAACATTTGGAGTGCTCGAAGTGTTAAAGCCCAAAGAAGGAGCATTGCAATAATATAGTGATGAAGGATCATCCACAATAAGCATACTATCATCATTGCAATGACCAACACTACTCACCATATCATTACCTTGTGGAAAACCACATGTAGGTGAAGTAGAAGAAGTTGAGAAGACTATACGACCGGAGGTGGAGGGAGAATAGTCATCCTTACAAATCTTGGACACGCCATATTTATCTTGAAGCTTTGTCCATAACTCATGAGCATCCCGGAACGGCATGAGTTGAAAAATTACTACATTACTCAAAGCATCAAAAAGCACATTAGAAGCTTGAGCATTGAGATAAGAGTTTTTCTCATCCTCTAAAGATAATCTTTGGGGATCCTTTGGAGGAGAAAAACCCATATCTACAATTCGCTCTAAATTTGGGTCCATGACCCTAAAGAGATTAAGCATGCGAATTACCCAAACATCAAAATTTGTGCCATCGAAACTAAGAGTGTCAGAGAATCCTAAACCCCTAGTCGACATCTTTACTCTCTAGGAGGTTAAGCCTAACAAAGAGAGACGAGGCTCTGATACCAATTGAAAGATCGAGGATGTCGCCTAGAGGGGGGGTGAATAGGCGCTTTAAAATAATTACGGTTTAGGCTTGAACAAATGCGGAATAAACCTAGCGGTTAATTTGTCAAGCACAAAACCTACAACAACTAGGCTCACCTATGTGCACCAACAACTTATGCTAAGCAAGATAAGCAACTATGTGATAGCAAGATATATGACAAAGAACAATATGGCTATCACAAAGTAAAGTGCATAAGTAAAGGGGCTCGGGTAAGAGATAACCGAGGCACGCGGAGACGATGATGTATCCCGAATTTCACACCCTTGCGGATGCTAATCTCCGTTTGGAGCGGTGTGGAGGCACAATGCTCCCCAAGAAGCCACTAGGGCCACCATAATCTCCTCACGCCCTCGCACAATGCAAGATGCCGTGATTCCACTAAGGGACCCTTGAGGACGGTCACCGAACCCGTACAAATGACGACCCTTGGGGGCGGTCACCGAACCCGTACACTTTGGCGACCCTTTGGGGCGGTCACCGGTACCCGTCAAATTGCTCAGGGCGATCTCCACAACCTAATTGGAGACCCCGACGCTTGCCCGGAGCTTTACACCACAATGATTGAGCTCCGAACACCACCAACCGTCTAGCGCGCCCAAGCACCCAAGAGGAACAAGCTCAAGGGCACCAAGCACCCAAGAGTAATAAGCTTCTGAACTTGTAACTTCCACGTATCACCGTGGAGAACTCAAACCGATGCACCACATGCAATGGCAAGGGCACACGGAGTGCCCAAGTCCTTCTCTCTCAAATCCCACCGAAGCAACTAATGCTAGGGAGGAAAATGAGAGGAAGAACAAGAAGGAGAACACCAAGAACTCCAAGAACTAGATCCAAGGGGTTCCCCTCACATAGAGGAGAAAGTGATTGGTGGAAATGTGGATTTAGATCTCCTCTCTCTTTTCCCTCAAAAACTAGCAAGAATCCATGGAGGGATTGAGAGTTAGCAAGCTCGAAGAAGGACAACAATGGGGGAAGAACACGAGCTCAAAGGATAAGGTTGAATGGGGAAGAAGACCCCCTTTTATAGGAGCTCCCGAATCCAACCGTTATGCTCACAGCCCGCACAGAGCGGTAGTACCGCTTGACATCACGGTACTACCGCTAGGGGTAGCGGTACTACTGCTAAGAGTAGCGGTACTACTGCTTGCGAGCGGTACTAAAAAACTACATTCGTGCCTACCACCGCTGGACTTGTGACGAGATTTTGGTCCCGAGCGGAAGTAGCCACGGAAGTAGCCGCGGTAGTACTGCTCCAAGCGGTAGTACCGCTCCCAAGAGCGGTAGTACAGCTCCCAAGGGCGGTAGTAAAAAATTACTTCCGCTCCTACCCGCGGTAGTACCGCTGCAACCTTTTCAGAACACCAAAACTACCACAACTTCTTCATTTGGACTCCGAATTCGACGAAACCAAGTTTGTTGGAAAGCTAGCGACAAGGGCTAACACAATCTTGATAGAAATACCAATAATAAGAAAATGAGAAAATGCCCAAAAGAAAATGGTGAGAACCCTTCCTCGGATAAGACCGGTAAAACCTCCAACACCGAAAACATCATAGAAGACGCATGCAAACTCCGTTTTCGATGAACTCAAACTTGTCATCAAGATGACCATAAGCTCTAAGACACACGAAGAGAACCAAACAAGAACCAAGAAACATGATGCAATGGTTTGAGCTCTCGAAGAACGATACGATCAAGCTACTCACTTGAGAGCCCCCCTTGATAGTACGGCTATCAATCCTATAACCCGGTCACCCAACTACCACCATGAGACCGGTAAAATAGAAAACCTATCAAGGGAAAACCTTTGCCTTGCACATGATCCACTTGAGCTAGATGATGACGATCTTGACTCCCTCAAGTTGGACCACCTTTCTTGATTGCGTTGGCTCGATGAAGACTAGATGATTGCTCCCCCATAGTCCACTATGGGTGAGCCACTCTTCGGCACATCTTCACAAGTCCATTGACACCACAATGGATGGCAAGATCCAAGAACTTGATCTCTTCGTGATGCTCCACTTGAACTTGCACACGGCAATCTTGATGATGATCACCACTTGATGCCTTTCCATGGGCTGTATGATATCTTCCTCTTGACGCAAGCCCATGGACATGTACCTAACCCCACATAGAACTCTCACATAGACCATGAGTTAGTACACAAAGTGCAATGGACAATGCTTACCGTACCATGGGATCACTTGATCCCCCTCGGTACATCGTTTACGCTTTGTGAGTTGATCAACTTGATTCACTCTTGACTTAGTCTTGATCAACCTTGAATCTTTCCAACTCTCTTAGTTTGGATGATGTCTTGAAGGTAAACATGAATGATCACACAATCTTCTTCTTCAAGACATGCTTGCAATAAGCTGAACACTCACATGACCAATCTTTGGATGATTCCTTAATTGCACCAAGGTCATCACAAACTCTCCTTGAAACCAACAAATGGACTCCAAGAAAAGCCTATGGACAAACCCTTCAAATATAACTCAAGGCAACCATTAGTTCATAGAGATTGTCATCAATTGCCAAAACCAAACATGGGGGCACCGCATGTTCTTTCACTTTTGATGAGCAAATTTATTATGATGATAGCATGCCTCCTATTTATGATGCTTACAATGATAAAAGTGGATTTGGAGAGGTCATGACTTTATTTAGTGTTGAATCCACTACTTTGGAAGAAGTTTTAATTGATTATTATATGAACAAAGTTGTTTTCTATGATGATTATTGTGATGACACTTATGATATAAAGAATAATGATAACCATGAAACTTCTCATCATGATTTTAATGCTCAAATTGATTATGTCAATAAAGTTTCATATGATAGTTATTTCATTTTCTCCCACTACTATTAATGAGGAAAAAAATCTTATGTGGAGAGTAATAAAATTTCTATGCATGTGGATCGTGAAAAGAAGGCTTTATGTGATAGTTATATTGTTGAATTTGTTCATGAAGCTACTAAAAATTATTATGAGAGAGGAATATATGCTTATATATTTCAACAAATGTCCCCTATTTATGTTAGAAGTTTTGAAGTTGCACTCGTTTTACCTTCCTATGCTAATTAGTTCTTTCTCCAATAAATTGTTTGCTTATAAAATTCCTATGTATAGGAAGTGTGTTAGGCTTAAATTTGTTTTCTGTCTGATTCATGATACTCCCTTTATGTTTCGACTCTTACTTTCATGTGAGCATCATTAAAATCATAATGCCTAGCTAAAAGGCTTTAAAGAAAAGCGTTTTTTGGGAGGCAACGCAATATTTATCCCTACTCTTTTTGTGTGTTTACATGGTTACTACTAATGTTGTAATCATGCTTGGTATCTTTTCTTTCAATAAAGTGCCAAGTTAAACATTTGGGGTGATATGGATGCTTGCTTATTTGGTTTTGTGAGAAAACAGAAACTTTTGCGTCTAGTATATGAATTACGTGAAAAATGATTTCTCCCACTTACAGGCGTGACCCACCAGCTAGATCTCCACACGCAAGCAAGTGCCTCCTTATTATGCGGAAAAAAAGTCCTCCCCCTGACAGTTGAGACCCACCAGCTAGTTCCTCGCATGCAAGAAAGTGCCCCCTTATTATGCGCAAGAAAAGTGATTCCTCCCGCTGCTAGCTGGGATCCACCTGATTTGGAGGCTGACTTGTGGTCCTACTAAGTTGACGCGTATGCATCACTTTGTCAACTTAGTCAACAAATGATTTTAGCAGCAGTGGTCGTTGAATGTTAATCCAACCGCAGTGCTGCTTCTTCAACCTCTGATCTGCTTGCTCCAACCGCCCAAACCAGCTCCGGTCGTACCGCCTGCTCCCGCCTCCCGTGTCTGGTTGTGCTACCGCGCAGGCATCACCGCCCCATCTTACTCCCACCATGGCCAGGCCTTCCGTTTACTGACCCACACCCCCTGTTATTTTCCGGCGACGGCAGCCTCACACCACAGTTGAACCAGTCAACCCTTATACTCCCTTCCACGTGGGAAACCACTTTTGTCTCTTCCCTGGCTATGGTTCGTTCCCTTCCTATGCCTCGTTGTCGTCCATCGTGCTGGTGGGTCCCGCCGGCTGCCGGCTTCTTGGCCGACAGGCTGGGCCCACCGCTTGGGGGTCTTGTCGGCTGCTGGTTACTATAGCCTTACTCTCGGTGATGATGGCTTTGTCGGGGTAAGCATGGCTACAGTGCCGCTGCCTGGTGGGCTTTCATTGTAGCCTTACCCCGTCTTATCTGCTTAATGGTGCACAAACTTCCGGGATGGGAGTGGGCCGGCTGTTAGGAGTCGGCTCCCCCCCCCCCCAAGCCGACTAGTGGAGCTTGGCCGCCTTCCTGTATCTCTCTGGCCGGAGGGGCCTGCCGCCTGCGGGCCGTACTAACGTCCTGTCATAGGTGACATCATGGTCAACATGGCAACAGTGTCGCTCCGGATGGGAACTGGCCGCCCCATACGACGCACTGTGGCCACGCTTGCCCCGGGATTCTAGGGCGACAGGCTTCACTTTAGCCACGCCTCGTCTTATCGTCGTTATGTGGGCGCAAAGTTAGAGGGTATGAGTCGGACCGCCTGCTAGGAGCCGGCTCTCTGATGGCCGGCTGCTAGGAGTCGACCCTTGTTGAGAGAGCTTGCAAAGCCTTGCCGCCTTCTGGCATCTGGCGGGTTGGACAGCCGGCCAGGAGAAGGCGGCCCTGCGTCTTGGATGTTGGAGGGCGTTGTCGGCCTGATATTTTTTGAAGAGCCAGGGGGAGTTGGTTAGGCTACCCGTGGTCATTTACTCCGATAGTAGTCCCCGAAGCTAGCCGATCTTCGCGGCTGAAAGGGGGACGAGAAGCCGGGGCAGCTTCCTACTTTGAACAGCCGACAGCTAGGAGCCAGCCTTGATTAGACGCGCCGTCTGGAAAGATTTGGATTCCGAAGGCGGGAACCAGCTGGCGCATGCGCCGGGCGGCGGGTCGGCCGCCTGCCGTCTGCGCGCAACGTTGCACCCTTCAGCTGGCTCAGCCTGCCAGCACACGCGTGTGACGAGACGTTGCTGCAGGCCTGGGCCTGCCACCACAGTGCCTCGGCCCACACGTAGATCCGCTGTGGCCGAGGAGGATGGTTTGCCGTCCAGTGGCAGTTGCCATGTGCCTCTAAGGCGCAATAATCGCGGGTCGTGGGGGAGTGGGCGCAGTTAATCCCATGCCCCCCACGTCCCGCCCCCTCGGCTTCGTCGCGCCGTGCCAATAAGTAGGGGGAGGATGCGGAGTGGCAGACGCACGCATGCTCGCCTCCCACCCCGCCGTTCTCCTCTTTCTTTGTCCTCCCTCCATCACTGCTGCCGCTCTGCTTCTCCGGCGACCTTGCAGCGCCGCAGCCTTGCCATCGCAAGGGTGTGTTTCCACCATCTCCGTGCATGCCGGGGCTTGGGACGGCTCCAATGTGCACGAGAACCACATCGACTTCCTCCGCAAGACGCGATGGCTGCCCGGCGAAGATTATGTGCGGGTGCACCTTGCACCGGAGCGGGAGATCTCGCCGGCGCCAGAGGAGGGTGAGCGGGTCATCTTCCGCTCGCACTGCCTGCGCGGCTTCGGACTTCCGGCGAGCGGTTTTCTCCGTTTCTTCCTTGACTTCTACAACCTCCAGCCGCACCACCTCACCCCGAACACGGTGGTGCTGGTGTCTGCCTTCGTCACTTTGTGCGAAGGATTCCTCGGTGTCCTCCCCACCATCGAGCTCTGGGGGGAGTTCTTCTACTCCAAGCTCAGCATCATCGTCAAGAGCGTGCCGACTCAGTGCGGCGCCTTTGTCGCGGTGCGGAGGCCGGCGGCCAACAACCCCTTCCCGCCTATCGCACTGATCCAGTCGGTGAAGATGTGGCAACAGTCCTACTTTTATGTGAAGAGCATCTTCCCGCATGGTGACTGGGTCAACTTGCCGGCTTATGTAGCCGGCCCGGCGGCTGGGAGGCGGCCCAACTAGTCCAATCGGGCCGGGTTGCTGACGCCTTCTGGAGCCGCTGCCGTCGCGAGGCTCCGGGTGTTGACCAGGTCGGAGGGCCTGACCGGGCCCAACTTGCTCACCGCCTTCATGGCGCGTCAGGTGCTTCCACTCCAGGGTCGGCCTCATCTGATCTGTTAGATGAGTGGGCACCTTGACCCCAGCTGGCTATGCACCAAGGAGATGCCTCACGACGAGGTAGCTCACATGGTGAACTACCTTGCCAA
>NC_041385.1:525882408-526087121 GCF_002162155.2 Triticum dicoccoides
TCTCTTTTTCCTCTGTTGACGAGCTCTTTTTGCCCGACTTGACCAATTAGTTTATCTCAACAGAGCCCCTTTCTCTAGCCGGCGGCCGGCGCCGCGGGGCTGGAGCGGGAATATCTTCCTAACCGGACGGAGAGCAACATGGACGACCCCGACTTGGGGGCGGCCGCCTTGGACGACGACACCGTGGGAGGAGGCGGCAAAGCAGGCAGCTCCCGGGCTCGGAGCTAGCCTCGGAGATTGGCCGGATGATGACGAGGGGGAAGTCGCCTCGCGCCGCCAGCCTGCGTCCGACCAGCCGAGCGGGAGCTCAGCTGCCGCGCCGGTCGCCTGAGGCGGCGCGCCGAAACACCGGGCCATGTAGAACCTGTTCGGCATCCGGCCGAAGAAGCCCAAGGGCTGGCTGCGGTGACCAGGCGGGAGGAAGCGGCCGCGAAGGCCACCCGCTTCGGCAAGGTGGTGAAGGAGCCGCAGACGGTTTCTACGTAAGTGCCGACTCCCTCACGTGTTCTTTCTTTCCTCTTGTTATTTTCTTCTGATTTTTCTTGGTCTTTGCCTTGGAAATAGGGCTCCGCTCTCTCTTGAGCGAACTACCGCCGCCTCCGTGGTTGGAGCGGCAAGCGGCTCCACTAGCGCCCACCGTGTGGACCCTCATGCCGAGCTTCAGGCGCCAACGGAGCGAAACATGCGGGAGGCGCATGAGGAGCAGGAGGCGGAGCAGCTGAAGGCGGCTGCCGCCAACGCGGCGCAGGAGGTGGCGGAGGAGACGACGAGGACGCAGGCCGATGCTACGTCTTGAGCTTGTGTTGGTTTTCCTTGAAGAGGAAAAGGTGATGCAACAATAGTAGCATAAGTATTTCCCTTAGTTCTTGAGAACCAAGGTATCAATCCAGTAGGAGGATCCTCAAAAGTCCCACGCACCTACACAAACAAACAAAGAACTCGCAACCAACACAATAAAGGGGTTGTCAATCCCTTCACGACCACTTGCGAAAGTGAGATCTGATAGAGATAGTATGATAAGATAAATATATTTTTGGTATTTTATGATATAGATTGGAAAAGTAAGATGCAAATAAAAGTAGATTGAAAGCTTATATGATAAAAGATAGACCCGGGGGCCATAGGTTTCACTAGTGGCTTCTCTCAAGATAGCATAGGTATTACGGTGGGTGAACAAATTACTGTCGAGCAATTGATAGAAAATCGAATAATTATGAGATTATCTAGGCATGATCATGTATATAGGCATCACGTCCGCGACAAGTAGACCGACTCCTACCTGCATCTACTACTATTACTCCAGACATCGACCGCTATCCAGCATGCATCTAGAGTATTAGGTTCACAAAGAACAGAGTAACACATTAAGCAAGATGACATGATGTAGAGGGATAAACTCAAGCAATATGATATAAACCCCATCTTGTTATCCTTGATGAACAATACAATACGTGCCTTGTAACCCTTTCTATCACTGGGTACGGACACCACAAAATTGAACCCAAAGCTAAGCACTTCTCCCATGGCAGGAAAGATCAATCTAGTAGGCCAAACCAAACTGATAATTCGAAGAGACTTGCAAAGATAACTCAATCATACATAAAAGAATTCAGAGAAGATTCAAATATTATTCATAGATAAACTTGATCATAAACCCACAATTCATCAAATCTCGACAAACACACCGCAAAAATAGATTACATCGAATAGATCTCCACAAGAGAGGGGGAGAACATTGTATTGAGATCCAAAAAGAGAGAAGAAGCCATCTAGCTAATAACTATGGACCCGTAGGTTTGTAGTAAACTACTCACAACACATCGAAAGGGCTATGGTGTTGATGTAGAAGCCCTCCGTGGTCGAGTCTCCCTCCGGCAGAGTGCCGGCGAAGGCTCCAAGATGAGATCTCACGGATACAGAAGGTTGCGTGTCACATCCCTAGTCTGGTATGACCTAGGCTAGCTAGCCATTTGTGCATCATATTTAAATTTCATTTAAATTTGAAATGAGGATTGGTGGAACCCTCAAAATCATTTTTGAAAATGACCCAAATAAAAATTTCTCCAAAAGGGTCCAAGAAAATGCTCATGATGCCCTCTAAAAATATTGGACAGAGATAAAAATCAAAACAATATTTTTAGGAGCTCATGGACATTTATTTTGGCCATTTGGATTAATTCGATAAATATTTGCATTGGAAATATATTTCTATATATATGAAATATGGTCCAAAAATTATGCCAATTATAAAAGAGCTCTGGAATAATATATCTAGCTCCTGCAAAAATTGGCATAATAAAATTAAATGATTTAATATATTTATTAAATCAAAACCAATGTCAGAAAAATTAGAAAACACAATTTAAAAAAAATGCCTACCTGTGCTCACCTGAGGCCTGGCACTGTGCGGCCCAGCTGGCCGGCCCAGCCGACTGGCTAGCGCCAGTCGTCCTCCACCTCCCGCCAGGAGGCCAGAGGCGTGTGGCCGGCGCGTGCGCACCGCCGTGCCGCCACGGCACCTGCCTGCCTGTCCTCCCCCTCGACGCCTGGACGTCCGGAACGTCGCCACGCGCTGCCCCGCACCGCTCTCACTCCCTCTCCCTCGCCCTCCTCCTCTCCCCCTGCTCTCTCTCCCTCTCACCCGAAGCACTGCCGCCGCCGCAGCTCGCCACCGACGCGCTCCCCGCCGTCCCCTCGCCCCTCCGTAGAGCCCCCGAGCTCCGCCGCGACCCCCTCTACCTCCTCATCGAGCCAAGCAAGACGGAGCATCCCGTGGAGCCATCACCGTCGCCATCCTCGCCTCCGGCCGCCGTGGGTACTCGCCGTCGATTCGGGAGCTTCCGGGCATCCCCGACCTCGCCCTCGCGCTCGCTGGATCCGCGGTGAGCTCCTCCACCGTTCCCCTCTCTTCTCCCTCCCGTTTCCGTGCCGTAGCGCCGCTCCCCACCATGGCCGAAGCCCCTCGCCGCCGTCCATGTCGCCGCCGCCGTCTCGGCCCGCCTCCGCCCAAACCAAGCCTCCCTCCGCGTTCCTGGTGCCACGAGGGTGCCGCCGGGCCCCTCAGGTGGCCTCCTCGTGCCCCGCAGCCCGATCCCGCTCGCGCCCGAACCCCGGCCGCCGCCGCGAGCCTTGCTCCGGCGAGCTCCGGCCGTCCCCGCTCCTCCCACCTGTCCCACCAGATGCGCGAGAGCCCGGGCTACGCCCCAGTGCTCTCAGACGCCGTCCCCGTGGCCTGTGGCGCGGACTCCGCCGCGTCCAGAGGTCGCCGGCGACGAGCCCCCGTCGGCTGAGCCCTGCCAGGTGGGGCCGGCCCGTCAGGTGATTAGCTTAGTGCTAATCACCGTTAACTAACCCCCCCTCTGACGCTGACCAGTGGGCCCGACCCCCCCCCCCACCTAACCTTTTAATTAAATTAAATTAACCCCTGTTAACCCCCCTGTCACTGACGTGTGGGTCCCACACGTCAGGTTTGACCCTGGACAGCCGCGTTGACCCGCTGACGTCGTGCTGACGTCATGCTGACGCAGTATATAAATTCTGGATTTAATTAAATCAGGAAAATTCCAGAAATTGATTTAAACTTCAAAAATCCATAACAATTCAACCGTAGCTCAGATTTAAATAATTTATATATGAAAAATTATCAGAAAAATGCAACCTTTCCATCTGTACTAGTTTCATGCATGAAAAACCAACCTATACATGCTGAATATGGGAAAACACATTATGGCATATATAAGAGACTTAATTTAGTAATGCATTTGAACCTTTGGTTCAAATGGACTTCAAACCAAATGTTTATTAGTTGCATTAGCTCAACGGCATCACATCTACATGCCATGTTCATGCATCATATTGTTGCATATGATTGTGTATTGATTGCCGGCACCGTTCCTTCTCGATAGGTCCTGCTCCGGAGACGTTCCAGAGTACCTGTCTGTGAAGCAGTGCCTCCCTTGTTGTTTTACCAGGCAAGCAAACCCCCTTGTTCATTTCGATAAAACCCTACTCTCTCGCTCCTGCTCTCAGTTATTGCATTAGGACAACAACGATTCATCTGCTACTTTGTGCTGCGGTAGTTGAACCCATTCCTCTGCATGACCTGTCATTGCCACAGTAAATAGTTGAAACCCACTAGCATGTGTAGGAGTTGATTGAAGCCACTGATGTGTTCCTACCATGCTATGCCTGCTATTGCTTAGAGTTGTGTCAGGTCTGATTCATTGGGAATGAATTGGAGTGTTACGATATGTTCTGGGGCTGAGAGTTAAGTGTGTGAACACGATTTGGTAAAGGTAGCGGTGAGAGGCCATGTAGGAGTACATGGTGGGTTGTCTCACTGGAACCGTCCTTAAGCACTGAGTTCTGTGTATGTTGTCCAATGACTCGATACTACCACACATTGGGTTCCGGTAACTCGACCCCTCTCGACTTATTAACCAACTTGATCTCTGTCCAGGAGTCGCAACTAGTTTCTGGCGTTTGTAGGTAGTGTTAGTAGTCTACCAAGTGGCACCCGGCCAGGTGGGCTTGGGACAGACTAGGCACCAGTGGCACGGTGTGCCAAGCGTAGATCCATCCGGCGAGGTGGGCTTGGGAACCCTGCACACATCGTTTGGGGCCGTGAGTGAAACCCCGGCCGGATCTCCTTGCGGATGGAACCCGAATAGGCGATAAACCTGGATTAGAGTCTTGTGTGGTTAGTCAGGTCGTGGCCGACACCCTCGCCAGGCTTCCGCTTGAAGGTTGCCGAGATACATGACGTGTACATGGCGGTAAGTGGCGAGAGCGTGTGTGAAGAAGTACACCCCTGCAGGGTTAACATGATCTATTCGAATAGCCGGGTCCGCGGTTATGGACTTCTTGGATGCTTACATGGTACATAGACAACTTGAAGTGGATACCCTAAAATGCTCAAGACAAGTGTGAGTGCTATGGATGGCCTTCTCGTAGGGAGACGGGGATGAGTCCATAGTAGGGTATTGTGTGGTGATTAGTGGACTCGTGTACGTTGTTTCACCTCCAGAGTTTCTGGTAGTCGTAGAACAGGATAGCCACAGAGTCAAAGCTGGCTTGCTGCAACTAAACCCCACATTACCCCCTTGATACAAATGCATGTATGATAGGATCTGATGTAAGTCTTGCTGAGTACCTTTGTACTCATGTTGCTTTATTTATGTTTTTGCAGCGGAGACTTTGGTCTTACTAGTGTTCTCGTGGACTTCGACTAGTAGCTAGTACCTCAGCTACGATCTTGATCGGATGTTGTAGATAGTCAGGCTCTTCAGCCTTTTTCATTTGTAGATGTCTGTACCCAGACATGTAATGCTTCCGCTTGTTGCTTGTATGCTCTGTATGATGGGTCTTGTGACCCCTGTTTGCAATAATTGCTATGACGGCTCTTCTGAGCCTTTATCTATATGAGTTGTTGAGTTATGCTGTGATGCCATGTTGTACAGCACATACTTGCATGTTATGCGTACGTGTAATGTGTATTGCTATGTGTGGGATCTGACTATCTAGTTGTTTATTCTTAGTAGCCTCTCTTACCGGGAAATGTCTCCTAGTGCTTCCACTGAGCCCTGGTAGCTTGCTACTGCTCCGGAACACTTAGGCAGGCCGGCATGTGTCCTTCTTCGATCCTGTGTCTGTCCCTTCGGGGAAATGTCACGCGATGAATACCGGAGTCCTGCTAGCCCGCTACAGCCCGGTTCACCGGAGTCCTGTTAGCCCAGTGCTACAGCCTGGATTCACTCGCTGATGACCGACACGTTCGATGCTGGGTCATGAATGCCTGTCCCTGTAAGTTAGTGCCACTTTGGGTTTACGACTAGCCATGTCAGCCCGGGCTCTTTATCATATGGATGCTAGCGACACCATCATATACGTGTGCCAAAAGGCGCAAACGGTCCCGGGCAAAAGTAAGGCGACACCCATGGGGATACCGTGCGTGAGGCCGCAAAGTGATATGAGGTGTTTCATGCTAGATCGATGTGGCATTGAGTCGGGGTCCTGACATTGCGGTGGTGGAAATTGTGTTTCGGGTGCTCCCTGGATGTTTTCGGGGTACATAGGCTTATATAGGAGGAAGAAGTATGTCGGTGGCCGCCTGAGGGGCCCACGAGACAGGGGCGCGCCCTATAGGGGGGGCGCCCTCCTATCTCGTTGCCGCCTCGACTGCTTCTTGACTTGCACTCCAAGTCCTCTGGATCACGTTCATTCCAAATATCACGCCTCCAAAGGTTTCATTCCATTTGGACTCCGTTTGATATTCCTTTTCTTCGAAATACTGAATAGGCAAAAAAACAGCAATACGGGCTGGGCCTCTGGTTAGTAGGTTAGTCCCAAAAATGATATAAATGTGTAAAATAAAGCCCATGAACATCCAAAAGGGGTAATATAATAGCATGGAATAATCAAAAATTATAGATACGTTGGAGACGTATCAAGCATCCCCAAGCTTAATTCATGCTCGTCTTCGAGTAGGTAAATGATAAAAAGAGAATTTTTGATGTGGAATGCTACCTAGCATAATTCTTAATGTAATTTTCTTTATTATGGCATGAATGTTCAGATCGAAATGATTCAAAATAAAAGTTCATATTGATAAAATAAATAGTAACACTTCAAGCATACTAATCAAAGTAATCATGTCTTCCCAAAATAACATGGCAAAAAAAAAGTTCATACCTAAAAAATCATATAGTTAGGCTATGCTTCATTTTCGTCACACAAAGATGTTCCCAACTTCTATACCCCCGATGACAAGCCAAGCAATTGTTTCATACTTAAATAATCTCAAACTTCTTCAACCTTCACGCAATACATGAGTGTGAGCCATGTATATAGCACTATGGGTGGAATAGAATATGATGATGGAGATTGTGTGGAGAAGACAAAAATAGAGAAAGTATCACATTGACGAGGATAATCAACGGGCTATGGAGATGCCCATCAATTGATGTCAACATGAGGAGTAGGGATTTCCATGCAACGGATGCACTAGAGCTATAAATGAATGCTCAACAAAAGAAAAGTAGTGGGTGTGCATCCAACTTGCTTGCTCACGAAGACCTAGGGCATTTGAGGAAGCCCATCGTAGGAATATACAAGCTAAGTTCTATAATGAAAAATTCCCACTAGTATGAAAAAGACAATCTATGAGACTCACTAAATGAAAAACATGGTGCTACTTTTGAAGCACAATATATGAGACTCATTACATGAAGAACAAGGTGCTACTTTGAAGCACAAGTGTGGAAAAAGAGATAGTAACATTGCCCTTTTTATTTTTTTTATTTTTTTTTCTTTTTTTTCTTTTGGGCCTTTCTTTTTTTTATTTTTTTATTTTTGGGCAATGCTCTAATAATGATGATCATCACACTTTCATTGATTACAACATATGAATTACAACTCGAAACTAGAACAAGATATGACTCTATATGAATGCCTCCGGCGGTGTACCGGGATGGTGCAATGAATCAAGAGTGACATGTATGAAAAATAATGCATGGTGGCTTTGCCACAAATACGATGTTAACTACATGATCATGCAAAGGCAATATGACAAAAGTAAAGTATGTCATGATGATGATGAACAGAATGGTGGAAAGTTGCATGGCAATATATCTCGGAATGGCTATGGAAATGCCATAATAGGTAGGTATGGTGGCTGTTTTGAGGAAGATATAAGGAGGTTCATGTGTGATAGAGCGTATCGTATCACGGGGTTTGGATGCACCAGCGAAGTTTGCACCAAATCTCAAGGTGAGAAAGGGCAATGCACGGTACCGAAGAGGCTAGCAATGGAGGAAAGGTAAAAGTGTGTATAATCCATGGACTCAACATTAGTCAAAAGAATTCATACAATTATTGCAAAATTTAGAAGTCATCAAAAATCCAGTACTACGTGCATGCTCCTAGGGGGGTAGATTGGTAGGAAAAGACCATCGCTCGTCCCCAACCGCCACTCATAAGGATGCACAAGCTAGGAAAACTTCATGTTTCAAATTTGTTACACAACTTTAACCAAAAATGCATGCTACGGGACTTGCTAACATCAACACAAGCATTATTAAAATTCATAATCACCCAACTAGCATGACTTTAATATCACTACCTCCATATCTCAAAACAATTATCAAGTATCAAATTGATCATAGCATCCAATTCACTTCTATTATAGTTTTTATTATACCCAACTTGGATGCCTACCATTCTAGGACCAATTTTGTAACCATAGCAAATACCATGCTGTTCTAAAAGACTCTAAAAATATATAAGTGAAGCATGAGAGACTAGCAATTTCTATAAAATCAAGCCACCATCGTGCTCTGAAAGATATAAGTGAAGCACTAGAGCAAAAACTATCAAGCTCAAAAGATATAAGTGAAGCACATAGCAAATTCTAATAAATTCTAATCAAATAGGCTTCTCCCAAAAGGTGTGTACAGCAAGGATGATTGTGGTAAACTAAAAGGTAAAGACTAATGTAATACACGACGCTCCAAGCAAAACACATATCATGTGGCGAATAAAAATATAGCTCCAAGTAAAGTTACCAATGAACGAAGACGAAAGAGGGGATGTCTTCCCGGGGCATCACCAAGCTTAGGCTTCTGGCTATTCTTGAATATCTTGGGGTGACTTGGGAATTCCCAATCTTAGGCTCTTGCCACTCCTTATTCCATAGTCCATAAAAGCTTTACCCAAAACTTGAAAACTTCATAACACAAAACTCAACAGGAAATCTTATAAGCTCCGCTAGTGAAAGAAAACAAAACCACCACATAAGGTACTGTAATGAACTCATTATTTATTTATTTTGGTGTTAAACCTACTGTATTCCAACTTCTCTATGGTTTAGAAACTATTTTACTAGCCATAGATGCATCAAAATAAGCAAACAACACACGAAAAACAGAATCTGTCAAAAACAGAACAGTCTGTAGCAATCTGTAACTAACGCAAACTTCTGGAACTCTAAATATCCTACCAAAATAGGAAGTCCTGGAAAATTTGTCTGTTGATCAGCAGCAAAAAGAATCAATGCAAAAGCACGTTTCTATGATTTAACAAAATTAAATTGGTGCGTGCAAAGTTTCTGTTTTTCAACAGAATCAAATCAACTATCATCATAGGTTATACTATAGGTTCTACTTGGCACAAACACTAATTAAAAGATAAAAACACATCTAAACAGAAGGTAGATGCAAGATATATTACTAAACAGGATCAAAAACAAAAAACACAAAGAAAATTGGGTTGCCTCCCAACTAGTGCTATCGTTTAACGCCCGTAGCTAGGCATAAAAGCGAAGATAGATCTAAGTAGTGCCATCTTTGGCACTAAATTCATAAGTAGCCCGCATGATAGATTCATACGGTAATTTGACTTTCTTTCTTGGAAAGTGCTCCATGCCTTTCTTTAATGGAAATTGGAATCTAATATTCCCTTCCTTCATATCAATAACCGCGCCAATCGTTCTAAGGAAAGGTCTACCAAGAATAATAGGGCAAGAAAGATTGCAATCTATATCAAGAACGATAAAATCTACGGGCACCAAATTTCTATTTGCAACAATGAGAACATTATTGATTCTTCCCATTGGCTTTTTAATGGTGGAATCCGCAAGGTGCAAATTTAAAGAGCAGTCATCAAGATCATGGAAATCTAGAACATCACATAAATTTTTCGGAATCGTGGAAACACTAGCACCCAAATCACACAAAGCAAAACACTCATGATATTTAATTCTAATGTTTATAGTAGGTTCCCACTCTTTATTAAGTTTTCTAGGTATAGAAACTTCCAAATTAAGTTTTTCATCATAAGATTGCAACAAAGCATCAACGATATGTTTGGTAAAAGCTTTATTTTGACTATAAGCATGATGAGAATTAACAAAGGATTGCAACAAGGAAATACAACCTTCTAAAGAACAATTATCATAATCAAATTCCTTGAAATCCGAGATAGTGGGTTCAATACTATTTAAAGTCATGACCTCTCCAATCCCACTTTTACCAAATTTAGCATCAAGATCTAAAAACTCCGATTTTTTGGGACGCCTTCTAGGTAAAGTTGACTCATCATCAGTCCCATAATTATCAAGATTCATATTGCAAAACATAGATCTAATAGGAGACGCATCAATAACTTTAAGATCCTCATCATTATTTTCATGGAAACTAGAAGAACACGCTTTTATAAAGCTATCTTTTTTAGCACGCAATCTAGCAGTTCTTTCCTTACACTCATCAATGGAAATTCTCATTGCTTTGAGAGACTCATTGATATCATGCTTAGGAGAAGAAGATCTAATTTTAAGAGAATCAACATCAAGTGAAAGTCTATCAACGTTCCTAGCCAAATCATCAACTTTGAGCAATTTTTGTTCAAGCAAAGCATTAAAATTCTTTTGAGAAATCATAAATTCTTGCAAACTATTCTCAAAATCAGAGGGCATCTTATTAAAATTACCATAAGAATTATTGTAGGAATTTCCATAATTATTAGAAGAATTACTAGGGAACGGTCTAGCATTAAAGTTTCCTCTATAAGCATTGTTTCCAAAACTATTCCTACCAAAAAAATTCACATCCATAGATTCATTATTATTCTCAATCAAAGTAGACAAAGGCATATCATTGGGATCAAGAGGAGTATTTTTAGTAGCAAACAACTTCATAAGTTCATCCATCTTTCCACTCAAAACATTGATTTCTTCTATAGCATGCACTTTTTTACTAGAAGATCTTTCGGCGTGCCATTGAGAATAATTAGCCATAATATTATCAAGAAGTTTTGTAGCATCTCCTAACGTGATTTCCATAAACATGCCTCCTGCGGCCGAATCTAAGAGATTTCTAGAAGCAAAGTTCAAACCGGCATAAAATTTTTGTATGATCATCCATAAATTCAAACCATGAGTAGGGCAATTGCGAATCATAAATTTCATTATTTCCCAAGATTGGGCAACATGCTCATGATCAAGTTGTTTAAACTTCATGATATCGTTCCTAAGAGTGATAATCTTAGCGGGAGGAAAATACTTAGAGATAAAAGCATCTTTGCACTTGTTCCAAGAATCAATACTATTTTTAGGCAAAGACGAAAACCAAACTTTAGCACGATCTCTAAGTGAAAACGAAAATAACTTCAATTTAACAATATTGTTATCCGTATCTTTCTTCTTTTGCATATCACACAAATCGACAAAGTTGTTTAGATGAGTAGCGACATCTTCACTAGGAAGGCCAGCGAATTGATCTTTCATAACAAGATTCAGCAAAGCAGCATTGATTTCACAAGACTCAACATCAATAAGAGGAGCAATTGGAGTACTAAGAAAATCATTATTATTGGTATTCGAGAAATTACACAATTTGGTATTATCTTGCGCCATGGCAACAAGTAATCCAACACACAAGCAAACAGAAAAAGGCAAGCGAAAGAGAGGAGGAGATTGGGAAAAAGAGGGCGAATAAAACGACAAAGGTGAAGTGGGGGAGAGGAAAACGAGAGGCAAATGGCAAATAATGTAAATGCGAGCGAGATGAGTTTGTGATGGGTAATTGGTATGTCTTGACTTGAGCGAAGACCTCCCCGACAACGGCGCCGGAAATCCTTCTTGCTACGTATTGAGCTTGCGTTGGTTTCCTTGAAGAGTAAAGGGTGATGCAGCAATAGTAGCATAAGTATTTCCCCTCAGTTTTTGAGAACCAAGGTATCAATCCAGTAGGAGGCTCCTGAAAAGTCCCACGCACCTACACAAACAAACAATGAACTCGCAACCAATGCAATAAAGGGGTTGTCAATCCCTTCACGGCCACTCGCGAAAGTGGGATCTGATAGAGATAGTATGATAAGATAAATATATTTTTGGTATTTTATAATATAGATGCAAAAAGTAAAGATGAAAATAAAAGTAGATTGGAAGCAAATATGATAAGAGATAGGCCCGGGGGGCATAGGTTTCACTAGAGGCTTCTCTCGAGATAGCATAAGTATTACGGTGGGTGAACAAATTACTGTCGAGCAATTGATAGAAAAGCGAATAATTATGAGATTATCTAGGCATGATCATGTATATAGGCATCATGTCCGCAACAAGTAGACCGACTCCTGCCTGCATCTACTACTATTACTCCACACATCGACCGACTCATGCCTGCATCTAGAGTATTAAGTTCACAAAGTAAAGAGTAACACATTAAGTAAGATGACATGATGTAGAGGGATAAACTCAAGCAATATGATATAAACCCCATCTTGTTATCCTCGATGGCAACAATACAATACGTACCTTGCAACCCTTTCTATCACTGGGTAAGGACACCGCAAGATTGAACCCAAAGCTAAGCACTTCTCCCATGGCAAGAAAGATCAATCTAGTAGGCCAAACCAAACTGATAATTCGAAGAGACTTGCAAAGATAACTCAATCATACATAACAGAATTCAAAGAAGATTCAAATATTATTCATATATAAACTTGATCATAAACCCACAATTCATCGGATCTCGACAAACACACCGCAAAAAGAGATTACATCGAATAGATCTCCACAAGAGAGGGGGAGAACATTGTATTGAGATCCAAAAAGAGAGAAGAAGCCATCTAGCTAATAACTCTGGACCCGTAGGTCTGTGGTAAACTACTCACAACTCATCGGAAGGGCTATGGTGTTGATGTAGAAGCCCTCCATGGTCGATTCCCCCTCCAGCAGAGTGCCAGAGAAGGCTCCAAGATGAGATCTCGCGGATACAGAAGGTTACGGCGGTGGAAATTGTGTTTCGGGTGGTCCCTGGATGTTTTCGGGGTACGTAGGCTTATATAGGAGGAAGAAGTACGTCGGTGGCCGCCCGAGGGGCCCATGAGATAGGGGGCGCGCCCTATAGGGGGGGTACCCTCCTATCTCGTGGCCGCCTCAGCTGCTTCTTGACTTGCACTCCAAGTCCTCTGGATCATGTTCATTCCAAAAATCACGCCTCCGAAGGTTTCATTCCGTTTGGACTCCGTTTGATATTCCTTTTCTTCGAAATACTGAAATAGGCAAAAAAAGAGCAATACGGGCTGGGCCTCCGGTAAGTAGGTTAGTCCCAAAAATGATATAAATGTGTAAAATAAATCCCATAAACATCCAAAAGAGGTAATATAATACATGGAACAATCAAAAATTATAGATACGTTGGAGACGTATCAACGAGTGATCTTGATGCTGTGTGGTGGCCGCACTCGCCTTGGTGGATATTTTTGAGGATTGCAATGCCCTTCTCTGGCTTGACACGGCGCTGGAAGACTCTAGTGACACTGCGCCTAACGAGTTCTCTATTCACTATTGTGTATGCTCCGGCTCGGCGTTGAACTTGTCTTGCCGAGATCTCATCGGTCGGCAACTCTCTATTTACCAGAAAGTTGAGGATGGGCTGGGCCCGTGATGGAGCTGTGACTTCTTCTATTGCCAACACGGCTACTGCGACCAGGGCGGGTGGGTTGGGTGGTGAAGAGTTGGAGTCGGCCACCGCCTGTCGTGTTGTCGTAGTACCTGGGCTGACTGCTGCAGTCCTCGGACCGGGTTTTGAAGTCCCCGAACCAGGTGCAACTACAACAGTCCCCGGGCCGCCTGCCGAAGTCCCTGAGCCGCTTGCTGAGTTCCTCAAGTCGGATCCAACTGCCTCAGGGTCAGGCGGCACGAAGATGGAGTCTGATTCTGGAGACGGCTTGACAGACGGCTTGAGGAGGCGTTGGAGGGAGACACCGGTTGGTATAGCTTGCCGGGTGGAGCCGATTCGTGCCAAGGCATCTGCTTGCTCGTTGTCGGCCCGTGGCACATGGAGAAACTCGCACCCTTCAAAGTATCCATTGAGCTGCTGAACGAGGAAACGGTAGCTCGCCATGTTTGCATCCTTGGCGTCCCAATCGCCAGATGATTGTTGAATCACCAAGTTCGAGTTGCCATAGCACAGGATCTGACGGATGCCGAGTTCTTTGGCCAGCCGGAGCCCGTGTATGAGCGCCTCGTACTCGGCCACGTTGTTGGAGGCGGCAAAATGGATTTTCAATGTGTATCTGAGCTTGTCGCCTTTGGGAGAGGTGAGGACGATGCCGGCTCCCAAGCCGGTGCGCATCTTGGACCCGTCAAAGTGCATCCGCCAATGGGTGGAGTCGGGTGCTGGCGGCAGGTACTGGGTCTCGGCCCAGTCGACAAGGAAGTCGGCCAGCACCTGGGACTTGATGGCGGTGCGCGGCTGGTAGAAGATGGTGTAAGGAGCCAGCGCAATGGCCCACTTGGCCACCCGACCGGATGCATCCCGACTGCCTATGATCTGGGCAAGCGGGGTAGTGCAAATGACCATGATGGGGTGCTCTTGAAAGTAGGGCTTGAGCTTCTTGGCGGCAAAGTACATGCCATAGCACATCTTCTGGTAGTGGGAGTAATTCTATTTTGAGGTTGACAGCACTTCGCTCAAATAATACACTGGCCTCTGGACCAGCTGAGCCCGACCTTCTTCTGGGCATTGTACCACGATGACGGTGCTGATCACCCGGCTAGTTGCGGCAACGTAAAGGAGCATGGGCTCTTTTTCAGTTGGTGCTGCCAGGACAGGCGGCGTGATCAACATCTTTTTTAACTTGTGAAAGGCTTCATCTGCCTGGTCGTTCCACTCGAAATGAGTGGATTTTCTCATGAGCTGATACAAGGGGAGAGCCTTCTCTCCCGGCCGACTGATGAAGCGGTTGAGTGAAGCCAGGCACCCGATGAATTTTTGGACATCTCGAAGCCGGGTGGGAATCTCCATCCTCTGTATGGCCTTGATCTTTACCGGGTTGCACTCAATGCCGCGTTCAGAGACCAGGAAGCCTAGGAGCTAGCCGGCTGGTACCCCGAACACGCATTGTCGGGGAAGCTGATCCACGAACACCTATGGGACTGGCGGACCGAGCCTCTTTCGGTTCGGCGGGGGGCGGAGATCGCACGAAGAGCAGATCGAGGCGAAACACACGAGCAGTTTACGCAGCTTCGGAGCTCTCCGGAGAGATAACACTCCTACTGTTGCTTGTCTGATTGTATTGAGTTCTTGCTCGGGAGCGCTGAGTGCTACAGTACACTCGAGCTACTAACGAGGCCAAGCATGAGTGCTTTCTGGTTCCGAACCGAACCCCCTCTATGTTGCGCATGGGCCTCCTTTTATATGCTCAAGGGGTCACCGACAGGTGGCAAAGTAGATAAGGGTAAAAATGGAAAAAGAGGGGTGGTTGGTACAGCTACCTGTACAGTGTATCCTACCTAACCCTGACGGTAGGGGACAAAGGCATTAAACGCCCGTCTGCGTCGCCCAAACAGTGCAAAAAGGGACCGTCAGGGACGCCACCGCTCGCCACGATGACGATCTTGTCAGTGTTGCATGCCACCGCGCACCGCTGGCTGCACAGCCTCTCGCCACACGCGCCTGGAAAGGCCCCCAGGGCGACACGTTGGTGGATGTGCTGGAGCGCGGGTACAGAGTGGTTGCCTGCCGCGGCAAGCGCCTTGCCGCGGCCGTTGTCTTGCCGCGCCCGGAAGCTTGTCGCTCACCGGGCCTTACCGGGACGCGTGGCGCGTCGCGGCAAGTTCCTTGCGATGCCTTGGTTGGCCTTCCCGGCAAGCTCCTCTTGCCGGGGCCTTGTCTCCTTGACTTGAATACTTTGTTCTTGAATGGCTCCGAAGGAACCACGGAGGACCTTGGCGGTCACCCAACAAGCCTTGCCGCGGGGCGCTGTAACTGCCCGTGCACAAGTTCGGGATACTAGGGTACCCCTACTCTAGTACACCGACAGGAGCCCCCGGGCCTGGGACACACACGATGCCGAGCGCTGTTGGGCCAGGCCCAAAACAGGGCACGGGCACGCGCGGCCTGGGTCACGCCGTATCTTACTCCGTATCCACCGCACCCTCCCCCAACGGCACGCGTCGAATGCGGCGTCGTGGGAGAGATCGTGGGTGGTTTCTTTATTCGGAAGGACGAAACATCCGCCCCCTCCCTCTTTATAAGCAGGGGAAACAGGGGCAGTTCGCCCATCCTGCCGGTTGTTACTCCAATCTTCACAAATCTCCGCCGCTCCCCCCTTCTTCCCGAAGCTGAAAGAGAGCAGCGCTCCGCCCCCCATTGCCACCAGCACCACCAACGCCGCCGATCTCCCCCACCACCTTCGCCATGGCTCCGAAAGCCGACAAGGGGAAGGGCGTGAAATCGGTCGAGGCGCAGCGGCTCGCGGCGCTGCGGAAGGAGCGGGCCATCTTCCCCCCTCAGCTTGGCGCGAAGGAGCTGAGGGAGTACTACTACCTCTTCTGGTCGACGGAGACGCGAGCGCATCCGCGCACGAAGGTACTCCCGGCTGCCGCTTCGGAACTGGCTCCAAACGGGTACCCCTTCTTCGCGATGTTCTTCTACTGCGGGCTCTGCCCGCCTTTCTCTGAATTCTTCTGCGACATCATGAACACCTATGGGTTCCGCCTCCTTGACTTCACCCCCAACGCCGTTCTGACCATGGCAGTTTTCGCACATCTCTGCGAAAACTTTGTCGGAGTACATCCAAACGTAGCTCTTTTCCGCCACTTCTTTATGCCTCGGGTTGAGAGAGGGGAGCCTCTTGCCGGCGGGATCGCTTGGATCTCGAGAGTCGGCAAGAAGGAAGCTTATCTGGAGGGAGAGCTCCGCAGCAAGTGGGAGGAGTGGAGAGCAGAGTGGTGCTGGATTGTCGAGGAGAACCCGCAGCCATTTACTGCCCTGCGCCAAGCCCCAATAGTGCGCGGCAACGATTGGAGCAACATGGCCCCAGAAGACGATAGGCTGAAGATTGCCATCATCCGGATCCTTCGCCTTAGGCTTGCCGGGCTCACCGTAGGCGCCGTTGGCGCAGATTTTCTTCGCCGCTGCATCGCCCCCCTGCAGGAGAGGAGAAGGCCCGCTTGGGAGTTCCATAACTCGGCGGATATCATGAGGTTGCGCCCTGGCCTCAATTTCAACTTCACCGTCCTGGAGCTGGATGCGATGCTTCTGGAGCTGTTCAAGCGCGATCCTCAACATCCATTCATGTTGCCGAGGAGTGTCGTTCCGTTGTGCAACAACTCTTCGCTCGACCGCATCCGCGCAATGATGCCGCTGTGCGACTCGCACGGAATCGTCCCGACTTGGCAAGAGCCTGCAGACGACATCGTGCGGGATTTCTTTGACGGCTTGGTAGAAGTGCCGGTCCGCGCTGACGAGCAGAAGAGCCTGACTCGCGACACCACCGACGCGGAGATGCAGCGCATCGCCACTAGGCTTGAAGAGGCGGCGGCAGCCGCTGCCGCGGGTGAGTTTGGATTCACCGTGGAGGAGGCAGAGGCAGCAAAGGCGGCAAGCCTTGCCGAGCGCGAGGAGTTTGCCAGCGAGGAAGAGCTTGTCGGGCCCGAAGATGAGTCGAGCAAGCCCGGCGAGGGAGAGCTTGTCGGGCCCGAACCTTCAGACATCTTGCCGCAAGCGGAGCCCCCAGCTCCACCAAGAAGGCGTCTTCGCAAGGCCGTGGACGTAGCGGGGTGGCAGGCGGGCCAACAGCCGTCGGGCCGCGCGACACGCTCTACCGCGGCAAGCTCTGTTGCCGCGGGAGCGCCCCATGCGGCTGCGACAACTGGGGCGGGGTCTTCCCGGTCCACCGCTACTGCCCCTGCCAAGCGGGCAAGGGAACGTACTCCTCCACCTCGTCGCACCGGAGGCGAGCCGGACTTCGATCTCTCCGTGCTCAGCTCCGACGAGGAAGAAGAAGAGTAGGATTCTTTGCTGTTCTTGTAGTTCTTCAATTTTGTTGCTTTGTCTTGTATCTGACTTGCTTTTACTCTGAACCTATTCCTTTTCAGGACGCTGGCCCAGAGAGCGGCGAAGAGAGCCAAGGCCCCGGTGATTTTCATCGAGGATGACCCCACCGTGACGGCAGAGGACATGTCCGAGACCACCTTGTCGGACCGGGCAACCATTCCTCAAAGCAGCCCTCAGCGCAGCCCCCAGCGTAAGTATATAGTTTACTTCTTGCCGTCAGGCGCTCATGGGTGCTCTTTCTTTGCTGATATCTGACTATTGGTTTGTGCAGGAGCAGAGCAGCCTCACCAGGGGTGCCCGGAAGCCACTCCCAAAGTGCCATCTGCTTCGACTACACCGCCAAGGGAGGATTCCCCGGCAAGGGAGCGTTCTCCGGCAAAGGAGAATTCTCCGGCAAGGGATAGTTCTCCGGCAAGGGACAGCACCAGTGATTCTCCGGTAGTTGAGACCTCCACCGCAGATCCTAGCACAGGTAATCCTCTTGCCTGAAAACTTCCCTTGGGTTCTTCTTCTTCTGATTTTCTTTTTGGATATTTGCTTGATTCTTCTCCTTTTTCCGTTCGTCAGATCCATCTGCCGTGGAGCCAATGGAAACCGAGGTTGCCGGCGAGGAGGACGCGCGCAACAACACCGACGATGCCGTCGCCACTGAAGGAGAGGCCGGCGCTGATGATCCCGCCGGCGAGGAGGCCGCCAAAGCTGCTGCTGCAGAAGCTGGCGAGGGATCTGGTGATCGCACTGACGGCCCCAAGGCCGCAGGAGCACCAGGCACTGCGCCGACCGCCGATCCCTCCGCCGATGCTGCAGCGCCAGGCTCCGAAGAGCCCCAGCCCGGTGCCTACTTGAAGGCCGGCGACGGTATCTTCATCAAGCTTCCCTGGGCGTCAAGCTCCAGGGCGCCGGTCGAAGGAGAGATTTTGGACGGAGAAGTGCTCGCCTCCGCTGGGCTGACGCTGGTCGACGCACCAAGCAGCAGCAGCGACGAGTCTGAGGAGGAGCGGCTGCTGCGGAAGCTGCTGTCGCTCTATCGCGCCCGACAAGCCAAGCTGGCATCCCGAGAGGCACTCGTCGCGAAGGCGGGAGTGGATATCGAGAAGCGCGCGGAGGAGCTCCGGGGTCTCAGGCAGGAAGCTCTCCGGTCCCTGGCGGAGGAGCGGGAGCAACTTCTCGAGGAGCGGAAAGCCTTCCTCCTCAAGAAGGCTCAAGTTGAAGAGAAGCAACGGCTTGTCGCCGAAGATTTATTTGCGCAGGAAGGAGAGTTGGTGCAGCGCAAGGTCAACCTTGACAGCCACGAGGAGGAGCTTGCTGCGCGCGAGCAAGCAATTGGCGGGGCTCTCAAGGAAGCAAAGGATGCTGCCGCAGCTGCCGAGGCCGCCAAGAAGGAGCTGGAGACAAAGATAGCGCAGCTGGAGGCTGATCTCAGGGCGAGCGGCGAGGAGCTTGCCGCGCTCAAGCGTGAGCGCGAGAAGGACGCTGCCGCCCATGGTGAGCTGCAGGGCCTTCTCGCTGAGAGGAGCAAGGAGCTCAGCGCCGCCAAGGATTCCAATGCAGATCTTGAGTTGAAGCTGGCTACTTTGACTCAGACGCTGGACGGCGCCAGGGAGCGGGAGGTGGCCTTGTTGGAGAAGATCAAGGCCGACGAGGCGCTGCTGGCGAGTGCTGCTGCCGCCCAGGATACTTTTAGGGAGATTGTGGAGCACTGGACCGAGGGTCTTGTGAATGTTGCCGCAGCCATCGACGGGGAGCTGGCGCAGCTGGGGATGGAGGATCTCGGGTACTCCTCCGATGAGCACCTCCAACCCAGCGCCAAGCTCAGCTTGTTCTTCAAAGGCGTGGCGACGGCCCTCCAGCGACTCCGGGAGAAGATCCCAAAGCAGCTGGCCGACGAGTCGCGCAAGATCTGCGTGAGAGTTCTTCAGAAGGTGCTGGTGAAGGTGGCCTTCCGCAACCCAGGCCTCAACCTCACCAACATCCTCAAGTCCTTGCCACCGGATGCTGATCTGGATGCGCTCAAGGCCCTTGTCGCACCCATTGTGGACAAGGTGAGCGAGATCAAGAGGGTTGAGGGCGATCGCGTAGATTAGGCCGCCCGTTTTTTTCTTTTTCTTGTCGCTGCTGGTCATGTTATAAGAGCAATCTGTTAGAGCTGCGACAAGCTATCTTGTAATATAACTCTATTTTGGGTAGAGATTGCTATGTTATTTCCTCTACTTGATTCCTTCCCTTGTATGTTTTTGCCCTATGCTTTTAGGGAACTTGCCGGCGCAGGCACCTTAGCCGCGAGCGCTGAGTGCGGGACGTCAGCAGCCTGCTGGCGGTGCCGCTACCGGCAAGAAACCTTGTCGCAACTAGTCGCAGCTCACTTAAGTTGTTGAGCGGACTCGAAACAAAGTAAGGGCGCAACTAGCTACGAGTTGGTTCCTCCGCGCACAGGTTTTCCATACAAAGCACGGTCGTTCAAGGAAGATAACTTAAAAATTTAAAACTGATTGCTCAAACTTTGGCAACTTAGCTTTTCTATCGTTTGCTTTCTGATAAGGCGAAAACTTGCTTGAATGATGCCTGGTCCACACCATTATCTTCTCCTTTCCCCCCGGCGAACTTGTGGGCGAGGGAACCTTCTTTTCCTTTTCGAGAAAAAGAAAGAAGAGAAAATAAAGATATGGAGCCTTACGACTCGTTATTGCTTACCGGGGGTAGGTGCTACACAAAATGTCAGATAATGCATGCAAAAGTAAAGTAGATAGCATGATATTGACAAGATGTGCGGAGCACATGAGCTTTACTTATGCACGGGTTCTGTGCCCGGCTTTGTACAAAGGATAACATGCAACATCGGCAAGACTTGTACAAAAGGTGGTTGCCGGAACGGGTTCCGGCAACCGCGCCCTACGGGTAAAACTTACGAAGATGCTCAATGTTCCAGGAGTTGCTCACCGGAATGCCATCTTCGGTCTCAAGGCGGACAGCGCCAGGCCTAGTGACTCGTTTCACCCGGTAAGGGCCTTCCCACTTCGGCGTCAACTTGTTGGAATTCTTGGCAGACTGAACGCACCGAAGAACAAGGTCGCCTTCCTCGAAGCTTCTGGCATTAACTTTGCGGCTATGGTAGCGACGCAAAGCTTGCTGGTATCGAGCAGCTCGTACAGCAGCCTGAAGACGGTCTTCCTCAAGGAGCAGCGCGTCATCTTGTCGCAGCTGCTCTTGCTCAAGCTCATCATAAGCAAACACTCGAGGTGACCCGTATACGAGTTCCGTGGGGAGAACTGCCTCTGCTCCATAGACTAGAGCGAAAGGTGTCTGGCCAGTGGCTCGATTTGGCGTCGTCCTGATCGACCAAAGAACCACCGGCAGCTCCTCGATCCAGTTCTTTCCGCACTTGTGCAGCCTGTCGAAAGTCCTGGTCTTGAGCCCGCGCAGCACTTCAGCATTTGCCCTCTCCGCTTGACCGTTGCTTCTCGGATGAGCAACAGAAGCGAAGCAGACCTTGGCGCCAAGATCTTGGACGTACTATGTGAAGGTGCGGCTCGTGAATTGCATGCCGTTGTCGATGATGATCCTGTTAGGGATCCCGAAGCGGCAAACAATCGACCTGAAGAACTTGACTGCTGACTGTGCTGTCACCTTCCTCACTGCTTCCACTTCCGGCCACTTTGTGAACTTGTGGATTGCAACGTACAAGTACTCAAAGCCCCCGACAGCTCGGGGAAAGGGGCCGAGGATGTCGAGTCCCCAGACCGAAAATGGCCAGGATAAAGGAATCGTCTAGAGAGCTTGAGCTGGCTGGTGTATCTGCTTGGAATGGAACTGGCACGCTTCACACTTGGTTACTTGTGCAGTTGCATCCTGGAGGGCTGTCGGCCAAAAGAAACCTTGCCGGAACGCTTTGCCGGCAAGTGCTCTTGCGCCAATGTGGTGACCACATATGCCTCCATGTATCTCTGCCAACAGCTCTTGTCCTCCTTCTCAGCGAATACACTTCAATTTCACGCCGTTGAGTCTTCTTCTGTACAGTGTGCTGTCGACAAACTGGTACATACTTGACTGCCGGGCTACTCTTTCCGCTTCTTCTTGCTCTTCGGGAAGTTCTCCTGTCTGAAGGAAACGGACAATCTGCTGTGCCCATGCTGGAGCTTGCGGCTCGAC
Source organism: Triticum dicoccoides (assembly GCF_002162155.2). NCBI lineage: Eukaryota > Viridiplantae > Streptophyta > Magnoliopsida > Poales > Poaceae > Triticum > Triticum dicoccoides. Next base: position 525,904,395 of record NC_041385.1, read on the forward strand.
AACAAGGACTAAAGGCACATCTGCTGCTGCGGGAACATTCGCTTCTACGGCAAGAACCTGCGGCTCAGCCGGAGCTTGATGTTCCCCGGCAAGCTTTCCGGAGCAAAACTTGTCGGGAGCGTCTGCTTCAATGGAACAAACCCTAGGGCTTGCCGGAGCAGACTGCCCCTCAGCATCCTTGGTGTTGATTCTGATGACCTTCTTGGCAGCGGCTTCGGGGAGCTCTGCCGGAAAATAGTCACCAGAAATCAACTTCCTCTTCTTGCTTTGTCCAGTTGATGGTGTTACAGATGGTTGAGTCAGCTTGAGCACAAAGATCCCTGGTTCCACAGGTAACTTAAGTGCAGCGCACTTTGACAGGCCATCGGCAATGTCGTTCTGAGCTCTTGGAACATGTTCCATCTGCAGGCCGTCAAAGTGTTCTTCTAGCTTCCTCACTTCATCAATGTAAGCTTCCATTAACGGACTCTGATAATTCTTGTTCACTTGGCGGACGACAAGCTGTGAGTCACCCCTGACAATGAGCTTCTTGATCCCAAGGTCTGCTGCGATCCTGAGACCGGCAAGCAAGCCTTCATACTCTGATGTATTGTTCGTTGCTTGCTCCTTGGGAAAGTGCATCTGGACTACGTACTTGAGGTGCTCTCGGGTGGGTGCGACAAGTAGCATGCCCGCACCGGCGCCTTGCAGTCAGAAGGCACCATCAAAGTACATGAGCCACTCTTTGCTTGCTTCCTTGACGGGGATGCTCGTTTCTGGAATTTCTTCATCTTGCGTTGGCGTCCATTCTGCTATGAATTCTGCCAATGCTCTGCTTTGGATAGTTGAAGTGCTTTCAAACTTGAGGCCAAAGCTTGACAGTTCCAGTGCCCACTCGACAATCCTGCCTGTTGCTTCTGGATTTTGCAGTATCCTCTTCAGCGGAAAACGAGTGACGACTGTGATCTCATGTGCTTGGAAGTAATGGCGCAGCTTTCTCGAGGCCATGAGAAGGCCGAAAAGCAATTTCTGCACACCAGAGTACCTTGACCTAGCCCCCTGCAGAAGGGAACTGACAAAGTAAACTGGGCGCTGCACCATCCTTTTCTGCATCTTCTCACACTCCTACGCAGATCCATCTTTGTCGGGACCAGAGCTTGCCGGTGAAGTCCCCTGCTTGTCGCTGGATGCATCTGCCGTGGTTGCTGGCTCATCATCCGCCTCCCTCTCCACTACTAACACAGCACTAACCACTTGATTGGTTGCCGCTATATATAGCAGCAACTTCTCTTGTGGCTTAGGTGCGACAAGTGTTGGAGTGGAGGACAGGTATCTCTTTAAGTCCTGCAGCGCAGCCTCCGCTTCCGGAGTCCATTTCATTGGACCTGCCTTTTTCAGTATTTTAAAAAATGGCAGGGCGCGCTCAGCAGATCTAGAGATAAACCTGCTGAGAGCAGCTATGCAACCGGCAAGTCTTCGCACATCCTTGACGCGCTTTGGTGCTTCAATCTGCTCAATGGCCTTGATCTTGTCAGGATTGGCTTCAATTCCCCGCTGAGATACGAAGAACCCGAGAAGCTTGCCGGAAGGGACTCCAAACACACACTTCTCGGGGTTAAGCTTGAGGTTGATCTTGCGCAGATTTGCAAAGGTTTCGTCTAAGTCTTGAATCAGAGTTGCCTTGTCCTTGCTCTTGACCACTATGTCATCCATGTAGGCTTCCACATTTCTGTGCATTTGCGGCTCAAAAGCGTCATGGACTACCCTTGCAAATGTTGAACCAGCATTCTTTAAACCGAAGGGCATCCGTACGAAACAGTATGTGCCACATGGGGTGATGAATGCGGTTTTCTCCTCATCTTCTTCTACCATGAAGATCTGGTGGTATCCTGAGTATGCATCAAGAAATGAAAGCAAGTCACATCCGGCCGTGGAGTCAACAATCTGGTCGATGCGCGGCAAGGGAAATGGGTCTTTGGGACAAGCTTTATTGACATCGGTAAATTCGATACAAAGCCTCCATTTCCCATTTGCCTTGCGCACGACTACAGGATTGGCCAACCACGTAGGATGGAGCACTCCTCTGACAAGGCCTGCTGCTTCCAATTTCTTGATTTCTTCTGCAATGAATTCTTCGCGCTCCACTGCCTGTTTCCTGACTTTCTGCTTGACGGGCCGCGCATGAGGACAGACGGCAAGATGGTGCTCGATTACTTTCCTGGGAACACCGGGGATGTCAGACGGTTGCCACGCAAACACGTCGACGTTCGCCCGCAGGAAAGCAACAAGCGCGCTTTCCTATTTAGGGTCGAGAGTGGCACTGATGGTGAAGGTACCACCAGTGCCGTCCTCCTTGGCGGACACCTTCTTGGTCTCTGGTGGAGCTGCCATTGTCTTCTTACACTTGCCGGTGGAGCTCGATGGTGCGTCCTCGACGGTAGCGCAGCATTCCGAAGAGGTGCGCTTGCCGGAGTGGGCATCAGAACTCTTGCCGGACTTGGTCTTCTTCTTCGCCCCAGGAGCTTCAACGGCAAGTGACTTGCAATCTGTTGCTGCTGCTGCTTCCTGGTAGATCTTGTCGGCGCAAATAAGAGCATCCTTCTTGTCGCCAGGGACAGAGATGACACTTATCGGGCCTGGCATCTTCAGTATGTTGTATGCATAGTGAGAGGCTGCCATGAATTTGGCGAGCGCTGGATGGCCGAGTATCCCATTGTAAGGTAACGGAAAATCAACAACGTCAAAAGTGACCCTCTCAGTCCTGAAGTTCAACTCGCTGCCAAATGTTACCGGCAACGTAATCTTTCCCTTCGGCCTGCTCCTTCCCGGATTGATTCCTTGGAATGTGCCGGTCTCTTCGAGCTCGCTATCAGGGATCTGGAGTATTTGGAGTACCGCGGAGGAGATCAAGTTCAAGTCGGCCCCGCCGTCAACTAGCATCTTAGTGACCTTGAGGTTGCGGATAGTTGGTGAAACCAACATCGACAAGCACCCGACCACAGTTATGCGATCAGGGTGGTCCTCAATATCAAAGATTATAGGCGTGCTGGACCATTTCAGAGGCTTGCGTGACTCGATGGGTGGTTCTGCCGCATTGACTTCCCGTACCCACTGCTTGAGCTGGCGATGTGAAGTATGTAGAGAAGCACCGCCGTCAACGCACAGGACCTCTGTGGCTTTCTGGAACTCCTGCTCATCGGTCTCGTCATCATCCATATCTTCATCGTCGTCGTCATCTTCATCCTTGTCGCGGCCGCGGGGAGGTCTGTCTCCTTGTCGCTGCTTGGCCTTGCCGCAGCGTCCCCCTCGGCCGGGGCGTTTCTTGCCGGATCCTCCAGCACCCTCCTGGGCCTTCTCCTTGTCGCGTCGCTCGTATTCAGCATTTTGCTGCTCGACCAGCTGCTCGACCTTCTTGCAGCTCTGGAGGTCATGGCCCTTGGTGCGGTGGATCTTGCAGTACTGCTTGTTGGTGTCGTCCTGCTTGTCGGCGACCGCCACAGCCTGGTAGTTGTCGCCTGCGGCAATCTCCTTGCCGGAGCTATCAGTTTTGGCTTTCTTGTCGGACTGCTCAATGACTAGCACCTCTTTGCCTTTCTTCTTTCTGTTGTTCCGCCGCCGGTTTTTCCTTGCCGGGGCAGTCTCCTCACTATCAGATCCTCCTGCTCCTATATTCTCTCCGGGAAGTTTCCTCCCTTCCTCAGCACGTGCACACTTGTCGGCCAGGGCATATAGCTCGCTGACGTCTCTGATCTTGCACATCGCCATCTCCTCCCGCATCCTGCGGTTCCGCACGTTCTGATGGAACGCGCTGATTACCGTGGCAGGGTGGACATCTGGGATGTTGTGCTGTACGCGGCTGAATCTCTGAATGTACTTGCGCAGGGGCTCTCCTTCCTTCTGGGCGAGCAGATGAAGATCGCTCTCTTGGCCATGAGGCTTGTGGCCGCCTGTAAAGGCGCCGACAAACTGATGGCATAAGTCTGCCCTGGAGGATATGGAGTTATCCAGCAAGTGCATGAGCCAGGATCTGACATTGGGTTTGAGCACCAGCGGGAAGTAGTTGGCAAGGATCTTGTCGTCCCGTCCCCCGGCGGCTTGCACCGTGATGGTGTAGATGCTGAGGAACTCCGACGGATGCGACTTGCCGTCGTACTTCTCTGGTACGTATGGCTTGAAATTCTTCGTGATGGGCCACTGGACTTGCCGCAGCTCACGAGTGAACGCAGGGCATCCTATCGCGTACGGCAAGTTGCCTGGTTCCCCTGGCGCATGCATGTCAACAGAGGGCCCAGCGCGCTGGTCCGATTGACGCCGCGCTTCTCTTCGGCGCTCGATGCGAGTACGAGCGTCTTCTTGCTGTCATTCATGAAGAACTTGGCGCTGATCGCGACGAGCTCGTGGATCCGATAATGCGGTGGAGTCGCTGTCGAGGTGGATCGGACGAGTCGGCGATCTTGGCCTTCGGGGTGGAGAGTGCATGGTGGTTGCACCCCCACCGGCTTCGTCGCCATCGGCTCGTGCCTGGCGATCCTGTCGCGGCAGCGATGCACTCGGCTGCCGTGGAGTGTCGCCGTTGGCGAAGCCGATGAGACTCTGAATGGTGGCCCTCCATCCGTCGATCTTGTCTTCCGTTGGAGGGTAATCCAGGAGCAGTTGAGCTCGCGCCAAAGCTTCTGCTGGAGTGGTGGGAGGCAATGGCGAACGGTGCGAGGAGCGGGATATGCTCGGACTTCTAACTATGTTAGAAGGAGCAGTATCCCGTCCAGGCGACCGTGCCTCGCTCATGCCAGCGTGTTGGCGTGCATGCTGGTCTTGAGCACCCCGAGATCCACCAGCTCGATCTTGGCCCAACAAACGTATGGTACTGCGAGTACCATGACGTTGTCGGTCCCGCGCCTCCTGAGATGGGCGCGGAACATGTACGGACGCCGAGGTCTGCGCAGCCTTGTCCTTGGACCTGGCAGCGTCGTGAGCTCCTTCGTCGATGTCCGTTCTTCCGCCGGCGTCTTCCCCACCACTCATTTGCTCCGGTGGTCGTGGGATCGACGTGGACGGAACAGTTGCCGCCGAAGTCTTCTTCTTCGGTGGCATGTCGATGAAGAAGATGAAAATCTAGCTCGTGTGTATGCCAGATCAGGTTCACACAACCTCGACACCCCCTACCTGGCGCGCCAAAGATGTCGGGGAAGCTGATCCACGAAAACCTATGGGACCGGCGGACCGAGCCCCTTACGGTTCGGCGGGGGGCGGAGATCGCACGAAGAGCAGATCGAGGCGAAACACACGAGCAGTTTACCCAGCTTCGGAGCTCTCCGGAGAGATAACACTCCTACTGCTGCTTGTCTGATTGTATTGAGTTCTTGCTCGGGAGCGCTGAGTGCTACAGTACACTCGAGCTGCTAACGAGACCGAGCGTGAGTGCTTTCTGGTTCCGAACCGAACCCCCTCTATGTTGCGCATGGGCCTCCTTTTATATGCTCAAGGGGTCACCGACAGGTGGCAAAGTAGACAAGGGTAAAAATGGAAAAAGAGGGGTGGTTGGTACAGCTACCTGTACAGTGTATCCTACCTAACCCTGACGGCAGGGGACAAAGGCATTAAATGCCCGTCTGCGTCGCCCAAACAGTGCAAAAAGGGACCGTCAGGGACGCCACCGCTCGCCATGATGGCGATCTTGTCAGCGTCGCATGCCACCGCGCACCGCTGGCTGCACAGCCTCTCGCCACGCGCGCCTGGAAAGGCCCCCAGGGCGACACGTTGGTGGATGTGCTGGAGCGCGGGTACAGAGTGGTTGCCTCCCGCGGCAAGCGCCTTGCCGCGGCCGTTGTCTTGCCGCGCCCGGAAGCTTGTCGCTCACCGGGCCTTGCCGGGACGCGTGGCGCGTCGCGGCAAGTTCCTTGTGATGCCTTGGTTGGCCTTCCCGGCAAGCTCCTCTTGTCGGGGCCTTGTCTCCTTGACTTGAATACTTTGTTCTTGAATGGCTCCAAAGGAACCACGGAGGACCTTGGCAGTCACCCGGCAAGTCTTGCCGCGGGGCGCTGCAACTGCCCGTGCACAACTTCGGGATACTAGGGTACCCCTACTCTAGTACACCGACACGCATTTCTTCGGGTTGAGCTTGATCTAAAATCGGCGCAAGTTGTCAAATGTTTTTTTGAGATCTTCCAGCAGGGTGTCGCGCTTCTCCGTCTTCACCACAATATTGTTTACGTAGACGTGGGCGTTTTTGCCGAGTTGCTTGAGGAGGCATTTCTGCATGCAACGCTGAAAAGTGGCACCGACATTTCTCAAGCCGAATGTCATAGTCTGGTAACAGAAAGCTCCGAATGGTGTGATGAAGGCGGTTTTCAGGCAGTCGGTTGGATTCAACTTGATCTGATGGTAACCTGAGTAGGCATCCAAGAAACTCAATAGCTCGCATCCGGCTGTGGAGTCTATCACTTGGTCGATCCGGGGCAAAGTAAACGGATCTTTGGGGCAAGCTTTATTGAGGCTGGTGTAGTCTATACACATGCGCCACTTCTTGTTCTTTTTCAACACTAGGACCGGATTGGCAAGCCATTCTGGAAAGAATACTTCCATAATGAAGCCGGCTGCCAGAAGCCGGGCTATCTCTTCACCAATAATTCTTCTCTTCTCCTCCGACAGTCGGCGGAGGAGCTGCTTGACTAGTTTGGCATCTTTTCGGACATGTAGCTTGTGCTCGGCGAAATCCGTCGGGACACTCTGCATGTCCTTAGGGGACCATGCAAAGATATCCCGATTCTCATGGAGGAAATCGACGAGCTCGCTTTCCTATTTGTTATCCAGGTTTGCACCCAGAACAGCAAATCTCTCCAGGTGCTCTGGGTCCAGAGGTATCTTCTTTGTTTCCTTGGCCGGCTGGAAGGAGCCCTGAGCTTCCGACTCCTTAGGGTCTAGCGACAGGTCCGGCTGCTTGCCGGCCATGGCGGCAACCCGGTCAAGGATCTTCTTCTCAGCAGCAATCACGAGGGACTCGGCCAGCCGACTGCTGGCTGCAGCACATGCATAGGATTTCTTGTAGTCTTGGACTATGGTGATGATGCCCTTGGAGCTCGGCATCTTCATCTTGAGATAAGCATAGTGGGGCACAACCATGAACTTGGCCAAGGGAGGTCGGCCAAGTAAAGCATGGTAAGGGCTCTCTAGGTCCACCACTTCAAACCAGACTGCTTCACGGCGGAAGTGATCTTTATCTTCGAAGAGGACATCTATCTTGATCTTGCCGATTAGTGAACAGGACAGGCCGGGTACAATGCCATGGAACACGGTCCAACTGGGCAAGAGTTGCTTCGTCTTGATGTTCAGCTTCTCCATGGTGTCATGGTACAGGATGTTGATGCTGCTTCCACCATCAATCATAACTCGGGAGAAGCGGGCAGCCCGCCTTTCTGTTGCAAAGGTGGCATCCAACACCAACGCATAAGAGCCTAGAGACGGCATCACCTCTGGGTGATCGGCCCGGCTCCAGCTGATAGGCTTTTTAGACCAATGCATGAATTCTGGGTCCTTGGAGGCAACTACATTGACTTCTTGGTGCTATCGGCGCCGGCTGCGCCTGTCCTCAGCTTGGCTTGTGAAAATGACGTAGGTTGCATGCTCGTTAGGGAACTCATCTTGAATGGCTCTGACTGCTGGGTGAACGGCCGACTGTTGAGGAGCCGGAGGCAGCTGGCCAGCAGGCGGAGGGGGCAGTAGTCCTTCGCCCTTGGAGATCCATGTGAGCCAATGACATTTCCGAGTTGTGTGTGGTTGGACGGCTTCGCGCCACTGTGGAACTTGCACGGGGCATCAAGGGTTTGCTCGTAAGAGAAAGCCGGCTGCCAAGACGGCCTACCGCCCTTCAGACGTTTGGGCGCGGGCTGCCCTTCAGGCTGTTCGTCTTTTACTGTGGCCACCTGCCGACTGTTGGAAGGCGGCATTGGGGCCTTGCTCTTGTTTTCATTCTGGTGTGGGCGTCGGTTGGAGTCGCCAGCAGGTGTCCTTGGAGCCGGAGGAAGCACCTTCCCAGAGGCGTCCACTTGGAGCCGGTCTTCATCGAGGAGTCGGCCGTGGCGTACTTGTCGGCTATGATCAGCAGTTCATCGAGTGTAGCCGGCTCGTCGTAGAGAAGTCGGTGCTTGAGGAGGGTGCCCTCTCGGCACCCGGCGGTGGAGTACTCTATTGCTTGCACTTCATGCACGCCCTCGCAAGAGTTGCGGAGCTCGGCCCAGCGCGTGAGGTAGTCGTGAGTCGATTCGCTGGGGCCTTGGACAGACAAGGAGAGCTGGCGCGGCTTGGGAGGCCACTTGTATGTGCTGGTGAAGTTGCGGATAAAGACTTCCATGAAGTCTATCCAGCTGTTGACGCTGTGTGGCTTGAGGTTGTTCAGCCAGGTGCATGTCGTGCCTTGAAGCATGAGGGGGACGTACTTCATGGTGACGCGCCTGTTGCCATTTGCTATGCTCACTGTAGTGGAGTAGTCGATCAACCAGTTTTCTGGCTTCACCGAGCCGTTGTACTTTGGTGTGTCTCTTGGGAGTGAGAACCCTTTGGGGAAGGGCTCGTCGCGGATGCGGGGGCCGAAACAGGGCGGGCCGACATCATCTTCTTCTTCCAGCGCCAGGGATCGCACCAAGCGGTTGACCCGATGGCCGGCATCATTCTCGTTGATTCCCTCGCGGCGACCAAGGCGGTCACCGAGTGTCGGGTGCGTGACAGGCGGCGGGGTGGGATATCTTTCCCCGCGAGGCGGAGGAGGAGGCGGGTTGCCTCGTCGTTCCACGACACAGGGGCGGCCTTCTGTGTCACGCTCGATGGAGAGGCGAGTCCGACTGTGACTAGCAGCCGGCTCCTTGTTTTTCTGCTCGCGGGCGCCGCCTGCCGACGGCATCCGGGATGTCGCGCCATGGTCCCGGCGAGGAGGCGGATCGTCGTTTTGCTGGTCGGGTGCTCCAGTGCGGCAGCCGGCCTCATGCTGCTCGGCGGCCGCGTCGAGTAGCCGCTGGACGCGCTCCGTCATGTGGCGACGCTCGTCGCCGTCAAGCTTGTCTAGCTCATCTCGTGCCGCCTGGGCAGCTCGAATGTTCTCCGCAGGCGTGGCGTAAACGGGGCGATCTGTCCCGAACATGCTGGCGATGGTCGCACCACACTGCCGGATCGCGCCGATGCGGCTAGGCCCACCAGGAGCCGACGTGCCACCGACGGCACGGTCCATCTCGCGCCGGTAGGCCTCCGAAAGGCGTCTCATGCTGGCCAGCCTATTGGCGCTTTCAACGAGCTGGACACAGCGTGCCTCCAGCGTGTTGGCGTCGGCGTCGGCCGGGATGGGGGCGGACAAGTCGTGCAGCGCCGTCTGCAGGGCATCATGGGAGTTCTCGCCGGAGCCGGCACCATGACTGATGACCAGCACCTCGGTGATGGTGTTGCTGCTGCTGTTGGCTCGAGGAAGAGGGTCTTCGATGACCACCACGTTGGTGGGAAAGGCGTCAAGCGATGCCGTGTTAGAGTCGACAAGCATCGGGTTGGTGGATCCAACTGACTGCAAGTCCCCAGCAGGCTTGCTGGCGACGTGGAGCTGGTCGAGGAGGCTGACAAGGCGATTCTCGGGGCAGTCTGTGCTTGCGTCGGGCGCAGGCTCGTCGAAGAGGCGGACCTCGCCGAGAAGATCGGCAAGGCAGCTCACTGCACAGGCGTCGTCGACGCCATGCAGTACGTCAGGGCAAGCGCCATCGGGCGTGCCGGGCTGGCTACGCTCGCTGGGGAGGAAGAGGGTTCCCGTCGAGAGCAGGTCTCCGGACGACGGTGCACCTGGCCCCACGGTGGGAGCCAAATGTCGGGTGATAGGTGCGACATATGCCAAGGGATGGCTTATCATTGTGGGAGCCAGTAAGACATCGCCGGTGCCTGGAAACAGGATAAGGCGAAGACATGCACGCCGGCGAATCTTACCCAGGTTCGGGGCTCTCCGTGGAGATAACACCCCTAATCCTACTCTGTGGGGTCTCCGCATGATCACTAGATCAGGACAAGTAGCTACAAGAGGCTCCTTGAGCTGTTCAGCTAGAGGAAGAAGAAGGGCAAGGCTGGCTCTCCCCTCCTCTCTATGTGGTGTGTGAAACTCTAATACATCAACCCTTTGCATGGGTGCCCTGGGGGGTTTATATAGGCCTACCCCCCCGGGGTACAATGGTAATCCAGCTGAATGCGGGTCCAGGCCGTCAGTGTGTGTAGTCGTCGACTTTTCCGCCGGTCGCTGGGGCCCGCCAACTGGTGGGTCCCGCCGGCTGCCAGCTTCTTGGCTGACAGGCTGGGCCCACCACCTGGGGGTCTTGTCGGCTGCTGGTTACTGTAGCCTTACTCTCGGTGACGATGGCTTTGTCGGGGTAAGCATGGCTACAGTGCTGCCGCCTGGCGGGCTTTCACTGTAGCCTTACCCCGTCTTATCTGCTTAATGGTGCACAAACTTCCAGGATGGGAGTGGGCCGGCTGTTAGGAGCCGGCTCCCCCCCTCCCAAGCCGACTGGTGGAGCTTGGCTGCCTTCCTGTATCTCTTTGGCCGGAGGGGCCCGCCGCCTGTGGGCCGTATTGACGGCCTGTAGTAAGTGATGTCACAGTCAACATGGTAACACTGTCGCGTCGGACGGGGAGTGGTTGCCCCGTACGGCGCACTGTGGCCACGCTTGCCTCAGGATTCGGGGGCGGCAGGCTTCACTATAGCCACGCCTCGTCTTATCGTCGTTATGTGGGTGCAAACTTAGAGGGTACGAGTCGGACCGCCTGCTAGGAGTCGGCCCTCTGATGGCCGGCTGCTAGGAGTCGACCCTTGTTGAGAGAGCTTGCAGAGCCTTGCCGCCTTCTGGCAGGCGCCCGGTTGGACAGCCAGCCAGGAGAAGGAGGCCCCGCGTCTTGGATGTTGGAGTGCGCTGTCGGCCCGATATTTTTTTAAAGAGCCAGGGGGAGCTGGTTAGGCTACCCGTGGTCATTTACTCCGACATGGACCCACCAGCTACATCTTCGCATGCAAGGAAGTGCCTTCTTATTACGCAAAAAAAATGATTCCTCGCCCTAACAGCTGGGACCCACCAGCTTTATCCTCGCACACAAGGAAGCGCGTTCTTATCCTCCCTGATAGCTGGGACCCACCAGGTCAAAGCATATGTATCGTTGTCTGTGTGGTCGCATACGTGCACGTACCGTCATTGGGTTCGACATTCTTACTTATTGCAAGGACTACGATTGATCCCATATACTTGTGGGTCATCACCTGCTTGTGTTGTATTGATTTGGGATGAGCACAGGTTGATCTACCACAAGGTCGATTATTTCGTCTATGGGTCCTACTCCCCAGTTTATATATATACCAAGGAGGTTTAGGGTTACAGTAAGGTCGGCTGCGTATAAGGTAATCGTATTGTAGACGACATCTAAGTCTTGGAGTATGCGCCAAGTCTTCAGAAATATTCCTCCTGTGCGTCATGGACCGTGTGAATGTGGCACGTTGGTGAATTGACATGGGGTCCTTGGCCCGGCCCACCTGGCCGGCAGACGACATGGTGAGCGACCCCCTAATCCGAGGTGCCATTAACGAGTACCAAGTTCGAGTTGGTGACTATATCTATTGAGTTTGGAGCGTTGGATGGATGGGAGTTAACCATGGAGAATCTAAGAAAGTGTTGGAAAGTCTACAGAATGTCAAAAGTTTGGAGAGTACATGGTCGTATATTGTCTAGTGTTCAGTGCACATGGCAAAGGGGGCGAAAATGCAGATGGAGACAGAGTGTTAGAGTTGTGGGACATATAGAAGATTGTCCAAAAAAAAAGATAAGACAACTGTGAATTTGACTCAAATGACTAAAGCGCAACAAAGAATTCTTTCAATTTTAGACATGCAGTCAAAAATAGCGAGAATGGTGAGTTCAGACATTCTTATATGTGGCATCCAATATGTAAGTTGTTTACTCTCACGCGGATCAGGGAAGATACCAGGGTGAGAATAAATGATATCGTCGGATATGATGACTATGATTGGCATGTTATGCATTGAACAGATACTCCGGGAGATTGAGAACACAAAACAAGAGTGCAGACGACTTAATTTTCGTGGAAGCTTTGACTACCATGAAGAAAAGAAAGGACTCATTTACAGGTGAAGTCATATCACGTCAAGGATGTAGCAGCGGAACTCATGTTTAATGGTTCAAGTCCAAGGTACACCAAGATTCGCACATTGCGGCTTTAAGATGGCAAGGTCATATCCATCAAGGTGGATTTGTATGAGTCGGGCTACAATTGGATTTGTAATTAGCAAAGGGTTAGGTGTTTTAGTCCGATACGTGCAATCCGAGCCTATTATATATAGGCACAACAGGGTAGCCAAATATACTAGACATAAGTTGTAATCTAAAACAGAGATCAAAAGAGAAACTGTTTGGGTGCCTATAGCTGGGGTGGTCTGACCGACCGTGGCGCGATGGTCCGAGCATTGTCTGAAGGCCTCGGCGGGCATATCGTCGACTGTATCATGTGTTTTGTTATCCATAGTCATGCCTCGATATATAGCCAGGTTGGTGAAACTCGTAACATCTTGGTGTCGTGGTTGTGCTAGTTTGATTGTTTGTCCACGATGGATCGACGATGGCCTTGAATTATTTTAGAAGTTATTAATGGCCAATCGTCTTGAGTGAAAGCAATAACAAATTTACTGTGAGGCTTTAACAGGCTCGAGACCCACTCCGGCGCTGCAATTTTTCCTTTACTACTAGTCTCTCAAGGCCTAGCCTAGCCATTTGCCATCCCGGCCCAGCCACATGTTCACACGACACAGGCAGCCCAGCCTCGTTCGTTTTGTTTCTAGATTCGCCAGCGGGTGAAAGTGAACCCAAGTACCCAACCACCAGTACAACTCAACTCAAGTAGGCCAATCCTTGTTGCACGTAATGGCCGATTGTCCTGTTCTGCTTAACTACGGACTACGGAGCAATGTACGTACACGGGGGTGGGGTGGGGCCGTGGGGGGCGAAGGACAAGACCGGTGGTTCGTATGGTTGTCGCTACGTACGTGCGTACAACTCATGCTCACGATCGAACACAATACACGCACGAACAAAGACAAACGTACTGAGACTAGTCACTCACCGGCACCATAATTTAACACGCGTAGCTTATAGCTTACCTACGACAGCAATTATTAGACATTCCTAATCCTATGTCTCTTATCTCTTTATAATCTAAACTAATCCTTTGATTCTCTCTAGTTTTTTTCTTTTCTAGTTTAGTAGTAGCACTAAGCTATAGCTAGCTATGCTCGCGTTTGGCCTTGCTGCATCGGGGTCGGGGTAATAAGAGACAACACGCGAGATGCATGCGTTGAGTCCGATGTTTTGTCACTTGGGGTATTGGAGTGAGCTTCGTCACCGGTTCCTAGAGGAAATTTCACCGCGCCGGCCGGCAATCGGCCAGCTCTGCTCGGCCGGAATCTTTGTTGGGGGGTCTGGTTGGCGCTCGGCGAGACATGCATCCACATCCACTCCCGCCATTTCCAAGGCACGCAGCCGTGCTTTGCTGTTTCCACGGCTCCGTAGCTAGGCACGCGTATTATAAATCTACTGCGTAGCTAGTTAGGCGCCGGTGTCGGTGTGGTCACTCAACAAGAAAGAAACTCTGTTTACCACCGACTGTAACCCGCATTTTTTTCCACCTAGTTGCATTTCTACGAAAAGTGCAAGTGACAAAACAAAGTTACTCTTCGTTGATGAAATCAAAGTTGACAGCAGACGGGCTTATTTCCGGACGTGGCCGTGCATGTTCGGGAATGGAGGCCCCGTTCCCGATTCATCTGAGTTGAGCATCGACGACAAGACGCGACCACGTACGTAGCGAGAGTTCGTGGTGCTAGCCGGGACCCGGGGCTAAAAGAACATCACGTCCGTCACGGAGGGACAAATCAAAGCCATGCATGACGGAGCCGTGGCAAGGTTCGATGCGTACTTTCAGTTCCAGCCTTTTTCCGCAGCTCCCTGCCGCGAACAATAGAATCCAACCAAGAAGAACTGCCAGCCACACCGCACCGGTCCGATCAACCTGATGATCTTCAGCTGCTTCGTACGCTGCGGTCGGGGTGAGGAATCGCAGTAGCCTATCGACGCCACGGAATGTAAAGCTGGCCACACGCAGTACATACTTGCACGTTTATTTACTCAGTTTAGCTACACGTCAATCGACTGAGAACGAAATTTGGGTCGGTTGATTTCGTTTTGAGAAGGAAGACGAAAGCGCCGAGGGAGAGGAAGGAGGAGACGCCGGTCGATTTCGTTTTGAGAAGGAAGAAGAAAGCGATGAGGAAGAGAAAGAAGGAGACGCCCGTCGTTAGGGTGGCCCGTGCTGTTTCGCCGGAGAAGCAGCCCCACTATCTTCGTTAGGGTGGCGGGTGGGGTGCTGCTTCGCCCAGGATTTTCAGGTAGTCGTCGGGTTTAAAGGGATGACCGGGGACAGCGGCAAGACCGGCGGTGGGGGAAGGTTGAGGGAAATGCGGTGTGGTGAGGCGGTCATGGGAGTGCCACCGGCCACGGATGACGGTAGCAGGCGGCCCGGCTGGTGGCAAAAGATGGCGGGAGGAAGAAGATGGTAGGCACTCTGTAATTTATTTTTCAGAAAACGATTTGAGGAGGAAGATGATTGTCGGCCGTTAGATCAAAAATCAAGGGCTGAGAAGGAGTCGAATCAAGTCCCTTATTTAGTACTCACTATGTTTTGTTTTTTTTTTTGAAAGATCCAGACTTGCTGTCATTTCATTGGCTTAGAAGGGGAGAGGTTACAAAAGGATGATCAAGTGATCGAGGTCTTTTCGGGGGAGAGAGGGAGCACGCAGGCTTCCCTCCATCCCCCCGCCCCCCCGACCCCCAACAAAATTTTCATGGCCCGACGACTCACGTAATCTCCCCAAAGGGGGCCTCTATACCATGGGCACCGGCAAGTGTCCATTGCTCCTTATCTCTCCGGCAGGCTGCGAGCTCGGCGTGTTCCCTCTGAAGCTGCACATGTTCCGCTCCTGCCAGATTTGCCAAGCGAGCATTGTTTTGACGCCTCTTCTTTTCGTTGGTGCCGCGGAGTCGACGATTGCGGTGACCGCCTCGGTGGTGGTCGTGCATGCTCTCCAGGAGGCATGGGATAGCGTAGCGCAACCGCCCCACATAGCCACTGTTGCCCAAATTCTGCGCGAGGTTGGGCAATCTAAGAGCAGATGGAAGGAGG
The DNA here is from genome assembly GCF_002162155.2 of Triticum dicoccoides. Classification (NCBI taxonomy): domain Eukaryota; kingdom Viridiplantae; phylum Streptophyta; class Magnoliopsida; order Poales; family Poaceae; genus Triticum; species Triticum dicoccoides. The sequence continues at coordinate 525,919,626 of NC_041385.1, forward strand.
ACCCCAAGCTTCTGTTGCGGAGCTGGCGGAAGTAGCCGTTCTCCCACCCTCTTCGCTGCAGGCGGTCATTGCAACAGAGCCGGTCGTGGTGGAGCAGTCAGAGGAAAAACTTTATCTTCCCTGGTGCCTTGATCTTCCAGATGAGCCGGGGCATGTTCTCCCCCGGTTGCCCTGGGAATTGGATGTTGTACGCTGTTCTTGCTGACTATTGGCTCCCTGGTTTCCACCTGATCTCGTCTTCCACTCCTTCGCGTAACACCTAGTTTGCCTCCCTGATGCGGTGTCGCAGCAGCACGACTTGGGGGATGATTGCCGTTGTATTGCCGTGCCTGAGGTCGAGGACCCACCTCTCACCGTTCAAGGCCTCCGCCACTGTGCGGTTCTTCCTGGCGGAGTGGCTGAACAGTAGTGGGAAAGCAAGCCGGAGCGGCTGCTCACCCAGCCAGGAGCAGTGCCAGAAGAGGGCTCTGTTCCCGTTGCCAACCACCACCCTTGTGGCCGAGGCGAAGAGCGTCCGGTCCTTGTCGTCGCAGGGCGCCTCCGTGCCCACCCACGGTCGACCTGGTTCGGTCCATGTCAGCCAGAGCCATCGGAGTCATAGCGTGCGCGCGAAGCACTCCATGTCAGGGATCCCGAGGCCACCGCGGTCCACTGGTAACGCAACCAGCTGCCAGTTCACTTTGCATTTCCCTCTGGTAATCTCCACAGGAACCATCGCCTCCCCTTGTCGATGTCTTTGTAGGATTTCTTCGGGACACGCATGGCGGTAATTGTGAACGCAAGCAGTGTGCACAACACGCTCCAGACAAGCACACGACACCCAACAATTGGCATGAGACGGCCTTTCCAAGCCGCCAGCCGTGCGCGAACGCAGTCGAGGAGGAACTGGATGTGAACTAGCCGTAGCCTGCCAGTGCAGAGGAGATGGCCTAGGTACCTGATTGAGAAACCTACTCTATTGCCGCCAAAATTGTGCAGTACGTCCGTGAGGTCTATGTTGTCACAGTTCAGGGCCGCTACTAACAATTTTTGTGGATTAGTACGCATCCCTGTCGCCTCTCCGAACCCCCCAAGTATCTGCATGATGGTGTTGACCTCCTGCCACTCCGGGTTGGCGAAGAAGATCGCACGGCATAGAGCGCGACTTATAGGCATGCCGTCCTGGCCGGCTGCGGAGCGAGGACACCAGCCTCCTGTGCTGCTTCTAGTAGTCGGTGCAGGGGATCGATTGCCAAGATGAAGAGAATTGGCGAGGGAGGGTCTCCCTGCCGCAGTCCTCGCAGATGCAGGATATTGTGCCCTAGGGTCTCCATTGAGCATGCATGCCGAGGACACAAACAGAGGAGCAGCGTGATCCAGTCTCTCCAGCGCGCCAGGAAGTTCATGCGCTGCAACAGCTCCAGTAAGTACTCCGAGGACACCGTGTTGAAGGCCTTTGTGATGTTGATCTTGAGCAGCAGCGTCGGTGATTTTATTCTCTGAAACATCCGGATTGTATTCTGAACATAGAGGAAACTATCATGTATTCCTTTCTTCTTCTGGAAAGCGCTCTGAGCAGGGGAAACTAGTTGATCCAGAACGCCTGCTAGCCTGATAGAGAGAACCTTCACGATCAGCTCTGCCACTGAATGGATCAGGCTGATGGGGCGGAAATCAATCAGTTTGATTACGCCGTTTTGCTTCGGTAGCAGCACAATGATGGCACGGTGGAGGGCTGCAAAATCATCACCGGCAAGCCGGTAGAAAGCCTCAAAAATTGCCATGACGTCGGCCATGATTGTTTTCCAGCATGCTCTGAAGAAATTGCCATTGAAACCATCTGGTACCGATGCCTTCTCTGCCGGAGAGGCGTCAATCGCTGCACACACCTCGCCCTCGGTTAAAGGGTTATCAAGGCCCACCCATGCCTGTCACTCGCGGGAGCTCAATCTATTCCTAGTTGATCATCCTGGCCCATCTCCCCTTGGTATCGACCAGAGCGAAGAAGTGATCATGGATCAACTCCGCTTTACCGTTGTGGTTGTTGCTTGCTTGCCCGCGGCCTCGATGCAATGAATGTGATTTTCCTCCTCCTGGAATTAATCTTCGCCTGAAAGAATGTAGTTCGAGCATCGCCCACTTTTAGCCAAGTGGTTCTTGCTGCCTGCCCCTTCTTGACTCGCTTGAGTGCCGCAAGCCCAATGATTTTCAGTTTCAGATTCTTTCTCAACCAAAATTCCCTGGGGGTGGTTCGTACTTCTTTTGTGCCACATCTAGTCGGAGGACAACCTCTGAAGCAATGTGGAAGTGCAGCTTTGTGTCACTGAATATGCTTTGTCCCAAATCTTAAGGTCTATCGTTGTTCTCTTAAGTTTGATTTTCATCCTGGTAAAAGGGCAACTATGATTTATAGCGCCTATGCCATGCCCTTGCAACTGTCTGCTGAAAGTGAGGGAATTTTGGCCAGAAGGATTCAAATATGAAAACAGCCTTGCGGGGTGGCGTTGCAGCCTCAGTAAGTAATAGGGGGCAGTGGTCAGAGCAAGAGGTGGAAGCAGCCATAAGAATGTATGAGGGGAATAATGCCTCCCACTCCTGATTGCAGAAAACTTTGCCGATCGCAACAAAAGTTGGGTTTCCCCTTTCATTGCTCCAGGTGAAGCGCGTATTTTTGCATTTGATCTCTCTGAGATTAGCTCTGTCAATGGCATCTCTGAATTTGTCCATTACTCTTCTGTTGAGGTTGTGGTTGCTCTTGTCTCTTGCCTCACAGATGATGTTAAAGTCCCCATTGATCAACCATGGTTCACCTTGGGTGGCCTGATTCTAATCATCTCGTCATGGAACTCATCTTTCCTGGCGTCATCAGCTGGGCCATACACAGTTGTTATCCAAAAAGAGATGTTGTTTTGTAGCAGGGAAGCATTGGCGGTGATGGAGAACTTCCTGACCGCTTGCGTGGCCACGGTGACTTTGGAGGAGTCCCAGAAGATTGCTGCCCCGCCACGAGTGCCCACCACCGGGAGCACAACGCAGTTGTCAAGGTGGCTGCCTCCGATCTCTCTTATGATTTTTGGTGTCCAGGCATCGATGTTGGTCTCTTGCACGCAGAGAAGATCTAGACTATGAGCGTTGGCAATCTCGCAGATGGTGGCTCTCTTGGCCGGAGAATTCAGGCCACGGATGTTCTAGTTCATGATGGAGATGCTTGTGTTACTCATAATGCCTTTGAAAATGCTCCGGCAACAAACCAAATTTTACTACTGAAAGGATCAAGCTAGTACAATGACACCACCACACATCTATGGCGTGCCAGCGGCCACCAATAGGCCCCAAATCACGTTGCCTACAAACTAAACATTGAAGACCTGCACTAATCATAACGTAAAAACCTAACTCAGACTGGCTTAAAGCCAGCTGCCACCGGAGGCTAACTAATCCTATTGCTAACATGAACTACTCCTTCGCGGCTCCGTCCGGGCCGGCCAGGCCGGCCATGCTGCACATCGTCTCGACATTGAGGCACGTGAGCTTGGCGAAGCAATCGACATCGTCTACAGATAATGGCTCATCGAAGTGACACAGCAGCACCTCCGCAGCCTTCACCGTCATCCGCTCCTTTGGCCCCATGACCCCGAGCTCCTGGACCAGCCGAAGAGTGGCCCGCTGTGCAACAGGGGTGGAAGAAGGGTTGGCCGCCTGTCGAGTGCTCTCGCTGATGCGGGCCGATGGTGTGCGCATCTTGGGCAGGGCAGAGGACCGCCATGCTGGGGGTGCTACCGCGACGAGGGCGAGGGGCGTCACAAAAAAGTTGTGGCGCCGTCCTGCTCGAGCTGCAGCTACAGGACCTGGTGAGTCACCGCCTCGAGCTCAGTTGTGGTTGTGGCTGGGGGCGGAGTGTTCCTGCATACCTGGACCAAGCTAGGCTGCATTCATGCAATGGCCCCACCAAGCGTTGTCTCCCCCTCACTGATGATGTGCGTGTCGCCCTCGCCGAACTCAAGTGAAGCAGCCAGAGCACCAGCAATGACCACCTCTAGTTTAGCCTGCCCAAGCTTGATGCGGGTGTTGGGGAACGTAGTAATTTCAAAAAAAATCCTACGATCACGCAACATCTATCTAGGTGGTGCATAGAAACGAGAGGGGAGAGTGTCTCCATGTACCCTCATAGACCTAAAGCGGAAGCGTTTCAATAACGCGGTTGATGTGGTCGAACTTCTTTGTGATCCAACCGATCAAGTAACGAACATACGGTACCTCCGCATTCTGCACACATTCAGCTCGTTGATGTCCCACGAACTCTTGATCCAGTTGAGGTCGAGGGAGAGTTCCGTCAGCATGATGGCATGGTGATGGTGATGATGAAGTTACCGGCGTAGGGCTTCGCCTAAGCACTACGACGATATGACCAAGGTGTGTAACTATGGAGGGGGGCACCGCACACGTCTATAAGATCAACTTGTGTGTCTATGGGGTGCCCCCTGGCCAAGTATATCAATGAGGGGAGGGAAGAGATAGCCGGCTCAAGGGGGGCGCGCCAGGTGTGGGGAATTCTACTAGGACTCGCCAGTCCAAGTAGGATTCCTCTCCTATTTCCTATTCCTGGTAGGAGAAGGAGGGAAGGACGAAGAGGGGAGAAGGAAGGAGGGGGGCGCCGCCCCCTCCTAGTCCAATTTGGACCAGCCCATGGGGGGCGCGCGGCCACCCCTTGAGGCCCTTCTCTCCTTTCCCGTATGGCCCATTAAGGCCCATTACTTCCCCCGGCGAATTGTCGTAACTCTCTGGTACTCCGAAAAATACCCGAATCACTTGGAACCTTTCCGATGTCTGAATATAGCTTTCAAATATATCGATCTTTATGTCTCAACCATTTCGAGACTCCTCGTCACGTCCGTGCTCTCATACGGGACTCCGAACGAACTTCGGTCATCAAATCACATAACTCATAATACAAATCATCATCGAACGTTAAGCGTGCGGACCCTACGGGTTCGAGAACTATGTAGACATGACCGAGACACATCACCGGTCAATAACCAATAGCGGAACCTGGAATGCTCATATTGTCTCCTACATATTCTACGAAGATCTTTATCGGTCAAACGGCATAACAACATATGTTGTTCCCTTTGTCATCGGGATGTTACTTGCCCGAGATTCGATCGGTATCATCATACCTAGTTCAATCTCGTTACCGGTGAAAGGACATGTGGTGCCCCCATGTGTGGTTTTGGTAATTGATGACATTCTCTATGGACTAATGGTTGCATTGAGTTATATTTGAAGGATTTGTCCATAGGCATTTCTTGAAGTACATGTGTTGGTTTCAAAGAGTTTATCAGTAGAACAAGGTCCTATTAAGGAATTATCCAAAGATTGGCCATGTGAGTATTGAGCTTATTACAAGCATGTCTTGAAGAAGAAGATTGGTGCTACTAAGGAATTATCCAAAGATTGGTCATGTGAATATTGAGCTTATTGCAAGCATGTCTTGAAGAAGAAGATTGTGTGGTCATTCATGTTTACCTTCAAGACATCATCCAAATGAAGAGAGTTGGAAAGAGTCAAGGTTGATCAAGACTAAGTACAAAGAGTGATTCAAGTTGATCATAAGACAAAGCATAGAAGATACACCGAGTGGGATCAAGTGATATCACGGTTTGGTAAGCATTTTCCATTGCGCTTTGTGTACTAACCCATGGTCTTTGTGAGAGTTCTATGTGGGGTTATGTTTGCTTCTATGGGCCTGCGTCAAGAGGAAGATCACATACAACCCATGGAGGATGACATCAAATCAAGGTTGTGATGTGCAAGTTCAAGTGGTGCATCACAAAGAAATCATGCTTGTAGCTTGCCGTCCATTATGGTATCAATGGACTTGTGAAGATGTGCCAAAGAGTGGCTCACCCATAGTGGAGTATGGGGGAGCAATCAACTAGTCTTCATCGAGCGAACGCAATCAAGAAAGGTGGTCCAACTTGAGGGAGTCAAGATCGTCATCATCTAGCTCAAGTGGACTTCGTGCAAGGCAAAGGTTTGCCCTTGATAGGTTTTATATTTTACCGGTCTCATGGTGATAGTTTGGAGACCGGGTTATATGATCGATGGTCGTACTATCAAGGGGGGCTCTCAAGTGAGTAGCTTGATCGTATCGTTCGTCGAGAGCTCAAACCATTGCATCCTTGCATCATCTTTCTTGATTCTTATTTGTTTTGTCTTCTGAGGTTGTAGAGCTTGTTGTTATCTTCGTGATAAGCTCTAGTACTTCGAAAATGGATTTCACATGCTTCTATTGCGTTTTCGGTGTTGGAGGTTTTACTGGTCTTATTTGAAGAAGGGTTCTCGCCATTTTCTTATGGGAATTTTATAATTTTCTTCTTATTGTTATTTCTATCAAGACTGTATTAGCCCTTGTCGCTAGCTTTCCAACAAACTTGGTTTCATCGAATTCGAAGTCCGTTTGCAAAAGTTGTGGCAGTTTTGGTGTTCTGAAAAGGCTGCAGTGGTACTACCGCAGACAGGAGCGGATGTAATTTTTTACTACCACTCTAGAGTGGTACTACCACAGCTACTACAGCGGTAGTACCACTCCGGACCAAAAACTCATCACAAGTCCAGCGATGGTAGGCACGGATGTATTTTTTTAGTACCGCTCGCAAGCAGTAGTACCCCTACCCTTTGAGGTAGTACCGCTACCCCTAGCGGTAGTACCGTGAGGTCGAGCGGTAGTACCGCTCTATGCGGGTTGTGAGCATAACGGTTGGATTTTTCCCCACCTATAAAAGGGGGTCTTCTTCCCCAATGAACCTTATCCTTTGAGCTCGAGTTCTTCCGCCATTGTTGACCTTCTTCGAGCTTGCTAACTCTCAATCCCTCCATGGATTCTTACTACTTTTTGAGGGAAAAGAGAGAGGAGATCTAGATCCACATTTCCACCAATCACTTTCTCCTCTATGTGAGGGAAACCCCCTTGGATCTAGATCTTGGAGTTCTTGGTGTTCTCCTTCTTGTTCTTCCTCTCATTTTCCTCCCTAGCATTAGTTGCTTCGGTGGGATTTGGGAGAGAAGGACTTGGGCACTCCGTGTGGCCTTGCCATTGCATTTGGTGAATCAATTTGAGTTCTCCATGGTGATACGTGGAAGTTACAAGTTGATAAGCTTATTACTCTTGGGTGCTTGGTACCCTTGAGCTTGTTCCTCTTGGGTGCTTGGGCGCCCTAGACGTTTGGTGGTGTTCGGAGCTCAATCATTATGGTGTAAAGCTCCGGGCAAGCGTCGGGGTCTCCAATTAGGTTGTGGAGATCGCCCCGAGCAATTTTACAGGTACCGGTGACCGCCCCCAAGGGTTGCCAAAGTGTACGGGTTCGGTGACCGCCCCCAAGGATTGCCATTTGTATGGGTTCGGTGACCGCCCTCAAGGGTCCCTTAGTGGAATCACGGCATCTTGCATTGTGCGAGGGAGTGAGGAGATTACGGTGGCCCTAGTGGCTTCTTGGGTAGCATTTTGCCTCCACACCGCTCCAAACGGAGATTAGCATCCGCAAGGGTGTGAACTTTGGGATACATCATCGTCTCCGCGTGCCTCGGCTATTTCTCAACCGAGCCCTTTACTTAGGCACTTTACTTTATGATAGCCATATTGTTTCTTGTCATATATCTTGCTATCACTTAGTTGTTTATCTTGCTTAGCTTAAGTTGTTGGTGCACATATGTGAGCCTAGTTGTTGTATGTTTTGTGCTTGACAAATTAACCGCCAGGTTTATTCCACATTTGTTCAAGCCTAAACCATAATTATTTTAAAGCGCCTATTCACCCCCCCCCCTCTAGGCGACATCCACGATCTTTCAACCGAGAAATCTCTTTACTCGTTTGGTAATACTTCATCCCACAACTAACTCATTAGTCACAATGCTTGCAAGGCTTATAGTGACGAGTATTACCGAGAGGGCCCAGAGATACCTCTCTGAAACACGGAGTGACAAATCCTAATCTCGATCTATGCCAACCCAACAAACACCTTCGGAGACACCTGTAGAGCACCTTTATAATCACCCATTTACATTGTGACGTTTGGTAGCACACAAAGTGTTCCTCCGGTATTCGGGAGTTGCATAATCTCATAGTCTGAGGAACATGTATAAGTCATGAAGAGAGCAGTAGCAATGAAACTATAACGATCATAATGCTAAGCTAACGGATGGGTCATGTCCATCACGTCATTCTCCTAATGATGTGATCCCGTTCATCAAATGACAACACATGTCTACGGTTAGGAAACATAACCATCTTTGATTAACGAGCTAGTCAAGTAGAGGCATACTAGGGACACTATGTTTCGTCTATGTGTTCACACATGTACTAAGTTTCCAGTTAATACAATTCTAGCATGAATAATAGAAATTTATCATGAAATAAGGAAATAAATAATAACTTTATTATTGCCTCTAGGGCATATTTCCTTCAGTCTCCCATTTGCACTAGACTCAATAATCTAGTTCACATCGTCATGTGATTTAACATCAATAGTTCACATCTGTATGTGATTAACACCTATCGTTCACATCGCCATGTGACCAACAACCAAAGGGTTTACTAGAGTCAATAATCTAGTTCACATTGTTATGTGATTAACACCCGAAGATTACTAAGGTGTGATCATGTTTTGCTTATGAGAGAAATTTAGTCAGCGGGTCTATCACATTCACAGCCATATGTATTTTGCAAATATTCTATGTCTACAATGATGTGTATGGAGCTACTCTAGCTAATTGCTCCCACTTTCAATATGTATCCAGATTGAGACTTAGAGTCATCTTGATCGGTGTAAAAGCTTGCATCGACGTAACTTTTTACAGCGAACTCTTTATCACCCCCATCACCTTGAAACATTTCCTTAGTCCTCACTAAGGATAATTTTGATTGCTGTCCAGTGATCTACTCTTAGATCACTATTGTACCCCCTTGCAAAACTCATGGCAAGGTACACAATAGGTCTGGTATACAACACAACATACTTTATAGAACCTATGACTGTGGCATAGGGAATGACTTTCATGCTCTTTCTATTTTCTACCGTGGTCGGGCTTTGAGTCTTACTCAACTTTACACCTTGTAATACAGACAAGAACTCCTTCTTTGACTGATCCATTTTGAAATCTTTCAAAAACTTGTCAAGGTATTTACTCATTGAAAAGTCCTATTAAGCATCTTGATCTATCTCTATAGATCTTGATGCCCAATATGTAAGCAGCTTCACCGAGGTCTTTCAATAAAAAACTCTTATGCAAGTATCCCTTTATGCTATCTAGAAATTCTATATCATTTCCAATCAACAATATGTCATCCACATATAATATTAGAAATTCTACAGAGCTGCCACTCACTTTCTTGTAAATACAGGCTTCTCCAAAAGTCTGTATAAAACCATATGCTTTGATCACACTATCAAAGCGTTTATTCCAACTCCGAGAGGCTTGCACCAGTCCATAAATGGATTGCTGGAGCTTGCACACTTTGTTAGCACCCTTTGGATCGACAAAACCGTCTGGTTGCATCATATACAACTCTTCTTTAAGAAATATCCATTTAAGGAATGCAGTTTTTATATCCATTTGCCAAATTTCATAAAATATGGCAATTGCTAACATAATTCAGACGGATTTAAGCATCGCTACAGTTGAGAAAATCTCATTGTAGTCAACACCTTGAACTTGCCGAAAAACCTTTTGTGACAAGTCGAGCTTTGTAGATAGTAACACTACTATCAGTGTCCATCTTCCTCTTGAAGATCCATTTATATTCTATGGCTTGCCGATCATCGGGCAAGTCCACAAAAGTCCACACTTTGTTCTCATGCATGGATCCCATCTCAGATTTCATGGCCTCAAGCCATTTCGCGGAATTTGGGCTCATCATCGCTTCCTCATAGTTTGTAGGTTCATCATGGTCTAGTTACATGATTTCCAGAATGGGATTACCGTACCATTCTGGTGCGGACCATACTCTGGAAGACCTACGAGGTTCTATAGTAACTTGATCTGAAGATTCATGATCATCATCATTAGCTTCCTCACTAATTGGTGTAGGAATCACTGGAACCGATTGTTGTGATGAACTACTTTCCAATTAAGGAGAAGGTACATGAGGGATTCCTGGATAAGGGGGTATCCGGACAGTCGGACTATGTACTTTGGCCGTACTGTTGGACTATGAAGATACAAGATTGATGACTTCGTCCCGTGTCCGGATGGGACACTCCTTTGCGTGGAAGGCAAGCTTGGCAATTCGGATGTAGATCTCCTTCTCTGTAACCGACTTTGTGTAACCCTAGCCCCCTCCGGTGTCTATATAAACCGGAGGGTTTAGTCCGTAGGACAAGAACAACAATCATACCATAGGCTAGCTTCTAGGATTTAGCCTCCTTGATCTCGTGGTAGATCAACTCTTGTAATACTCATATCATCAAGATCAATCAAGCAGGAAGTAGGGTATTACCTCCCTCGAGACGGCCCGAACCTGGGTAAACCATCGTGTCCCCAGTCTCCTGTTACCATTAGCCTTAGACGCACAGTTCGGGACCCCTACCCGAGATCCGCCGGTTTTGGCACCGACATTGGTGCTTTCATTGAGAGTTCCTCTGTGTCGTTGCTGTAAGGCTTGATGGCTCCCCCAACCTTCAACAACGCAGTCTAGGGTGAGACTTTTCTCCCCGGACAAATCTTCTTGTTCGGCGACTTCGCACTGCGGGCCAACTCGCTTGGCCATCTGGAGCAGATCAACAGCTATGCCCCTGGCCACCAGGTCAGGTCTGGGAACTTGAATCACACGGCCGATATCCATGGGGATTTGATCTTCGAGGGATCCGGGCCTACGACAGGAGTGTCGGACAGTCACGACGAGCACGACTTAAATCTGCTGTCGGACTGTATTCAGGATATCGCTCCTGCTTCGGCTCCGGACCTAAATCCGGGGTAGATCGGGTCGTCCAAGGACGGGTGGATGGACCCCGCCACGGAGGCCGCATACCCTTCGGTGGTAGAGCCAAACACAGACTCCGCCGTTAAGGAGATCTGCGTCACCGGACCCCCGGACTTGTGTCCGGATGTAGGTTCCGAACTGCGCGCGCCCGGACCCATCGAGTCTGAGTGGGCTCCAGTAATGGAGTTCACCGCTGCGTATATCTTTCAACACTCCCCCTTAGGCAAAGCACTTAATTCATTAAAGTCTCTCTCTTTGACAGAAGACTCTTGGCCCGAGTGGGAGACGGATGACGAAGAAAATCACCTCCCACCCACCACCCACTTCATAGCCACTGTCGATGACCTAAGAGACATGCTTGATTTCACTCCGACAACATCGACGGTATGGCCGTCGATGCAGGGGACGATCTGGAACCACCGCCCATGGGGCGCTGCACCGCCACTTCGTCATACGACATCTATATAGTGGACACGCCTAAGGGAGACAACGGTGACAACAAGGACACAACGGAGGATAAAACCCCTGGACAAAAACAAAAACGACGGCGCAGGATATGCTCAACCGAAGATGGAATAAGGTGCTAGACACAGAAGGAAAATATGGCGACGATCGCCACACAAAGAGCTACCCAAAATGCAAGCTGCTGCCCGAATTTGACGATGAGGCTGCAGCGCCAATTCCGCCAAAGAACAATACGGCCATTCGACCAGACCAATCACTTCATGGCCGCGATAGAGCAGCCACGGATACCGCACACGATTTACGTGAGCTCTTGGACAAAAAGGCCGGTGCGGCCAGGTCCATCTACGGATCCAGAGGACATGCCCCGACGCGGGATTATGGTCACCACATCGATCCCACTGATCGAGTACCAGTTCGGAATCAACACTGGATGCAACAACAGCCGACAGCACGCCGCGACATGCCCAGATATAGAGGGGCTGGGCACCCTTTGTGCTTCACCGATGAGGTGCTGGATCATGAATTTCCACAAGGATTCAAACCCGTGAACATAGAGGCATACGACAGAACAACAGACCCTGGGGTCTGGATTGAAGATTTTATCCTTCACATACACATGGCTCGTGGAGATGACCTACACGCCATTAAATACCTTCCCCTCAAGTTGAAAGGACTAGCTCGGCATTGGCTGAAGAGCCTCCCCAAAAACTCAATTGGAAGTTGGGAGGAACTTGAGGATGCTTTCAGGGCCAATTTTCAAGGGACCTATGTCCGACCTTCGGATGCAGACGATTTAAGTCACATAATACAATAGCCCGGAGAGTCAGCCTGTAAGCTTTGGAACAGATTTCTCACTGAGAAGAATCAAATTGTTGACTGTCCGGATGCCGAAGCCTTAGCGACCTTCAAACATAGTATCCGGGACGAGTGGCTCGCCAGACACCTCAGCCAAGAAAAACCAAGGACGATGGCGGCCTTAACAAGCCTTATGACCCGCTTTTGTGTGAGCGAAGATAGCTGGTTGGCCCGTAGAGGCACCAGCGACCCAGGCACATACGGAATTCGAGATGGCAACGGGAAGCCACGGCGCACTAAGCACAGGCGTCGGAACAATGACGATAGTCCGTACAACACGGCGGTCAACGCCGGATTTAGGGGCTCTCGACCCGGTCAAGGAAAAAAGCCATTTAAGGGCAGTAAAGAGGGACCGTCCGGCGTGAATAAAGTCCTAGACAAATTGTGCCAAATCCATGGCACCTCCGAAAAACCTGCAAACCATACTCATAGAGAATGTTGGGTCTTCAAGCAGGCCGGCAAGTTAAACGCCAAACACAAGGGAAGGGAAACGCCAAGCAAAGACGAGGATGAGCCTCACCAGCCAAACACGGGGGGACAGAAAAAATTCCCACTAGAGGTCAAAACAGTAAACATGGTCCACGCAACTCACATAGAGTTCGTTGGCCCCAAGTTCAACCCCTGGGCGGCCTGCCCGATCACTTTTGATCACAGGGACCACCCGGCCAGTATCCGGCATGGAGGATCGGCTGCCTTGGTGCTCGACCCAATAATTGATGGATACCATCTCACTCGAGTCCTAATGGATGGTGGCAGTAGTCTTAATCTGATATATCAGGACACCATCTGCAAGATGAGGATAGACCCATCCATAATAAGCCAAATTAACACCACCTTTAACAGAGTAATACCAGGCGTTGAGGCCCACTGCTGGGGCTCCCTCGTATTAGAGGTGACATTCGGTTCTCCCGACAACTTCAGAAGCGAAGAACTACTCTTCAACATCGCTCCCTTCAGCAGCGGTTATCATGCATTACTCGGAAGAACGGCCTTCGCTTGCTTTAACGCAATACCGAACTACGCCTGCCTTAAACTTAAGATGCCCGGTCCACGTGGCGTCATAACCGTTAGGGGAAACACAGAGCAGTATTCAGCGACTCTTGTAGCCGGACATTAAGCGGCCTCTCCCACCCAAACGCATGATCGGTTGTCAAGACAACGAACACGGTTAGACGAGTCCAGTGCACCATCGTCAACAACAAACAGGATAAACCTGAGCTAGGTGCTATACATATATCCCCATAATTGATACTAGGGGCTGCAAATATGTAATAAAGCCCACAATTTGGCTTCCCTCATTAATAGGCAAATATCTCGTATTTCTAGCATCCATCGGGAATAACCAACTTCTCGTACGTTTACTCTTTTTTTATGAGTTTTCGTTTTTACAGGCACTATTCGTGCGACACCCTTCCAGGATACGGCACAATGGAGACAAAGGCGCAGACGTGCAGAAGGGCCCGCTCAAAGGTTTCTCTTTAGATTAAGCCCCTGTGTAAACCTTCTTTACTGTCTTTTGTTGCTTGATATCCCGTGGACACACCCACAACAGATACTAGCGTTATAGGCATTTCGCCACGACAGATCAATGCACGTACCTGGAAATACAGGGTTCATAATCAAGGGCTTGCTCAACCCAGTATATGTTATAAAGTCCGAATACCTTCGGGAGTGTTCGACATCACAAGTTTGGCCTCATATGCATCAGCTCCGAATCATGTCTTTGGTCAAATGTTGGGTTTGCCCGGCTCCTGGGTTTGCTGCCTTACGTTCCGTTCTATCGGCTAAGGCGGCCAAAGGAGAACTACTGCGATTGTGCCCTAGTTATTCCGGATGAGCACATCAGTAGAGAAAGCCGAAAACTGACTGTCATGATACAACGAGAGACTGGTCAACCACTCGAAGACTCATCGGAATCTATTGGATTCCCCCGCATTAACGAAGGACCATTTCCGGTCACATACATACACACCCCTATACAGATGCACGCGGATGTACTAGGGGCTACTTAGTAGCCCCACTATTAAACTCCTATGGCTAAGTGAAAGTGTTACAGCTATATAGTCTGGTTGCCTGGTTCGACGTGCTATCACCTCCTTAATGGACCAAGACGTTGGATCAAGTGTGATTACGCATATATTTTCGAACACCCCCGCATTATATGCGTGGGGGCTAAAGCCAATGACTGCTAACTTTCAAGTTACATGAATACATAAACGGCCACACAGGGAGCATTACAACACTTTCAGGCAAAAGTATAAAAAAAGCCTCTATATTTCACACATAATTGTTTACAATTAATCGATTTGTCACTCGAACATGACATTCTTTGAGCACTGAGCCACTATTCTACGGGCATCTTCTATGACCTGCCCAAAATAGTGCTCGGCTGGGTCTTGGCTTCCTGCTGGACCCTGGGTTGCAATGCTGGTAGCCTTCATATCTGCCCAGTATGTCTTAACACGGGAAAGAGCCATCCGCGCACCCTCTATGCACGCCGACCTCTTCACGGCATCGATTTGCGATCTGGCGCCAAACAGATGCTGCACTAAACCAAAGTAACTGTCCGGCTTTGGTCCCTTCGGTCATAAATGGTCTATTACAGACCTCATTGAAAGACCGGACAACCTATGGAGCTCGGCTATAGCGGCCATCTTCTCACTCAATGGCAATGAGCGCGTTGGAGCACTAAATTGCGACTAGAATAGCCTTTCTATTTCGTTATCTTTATGATCCTTGAACAACTTGGTCGCATCAGCCGTACTTTTCGCCAAGTCCGCATACTCATCTGCAGCGCTCCAAAGCTTATCCAACGAAGCATACTTTGGATCCAAGAACTTCATCCACAACAAATAGGGATTTCCAACCGTGATTTCTCCGGCTTGTCGAAGTTCCTCCCATGCATCTCTAATTTTAGAGCGCGTCTCCTTAGCCGAATCCAGCGCCTTATTCAGGTCAGCCGCCTTTGCCTGATTCTCCTTATCGAGAAGCTCATACCGGCCAGCGGCGTCCCTCAGCTCCACAGCCATATTGGCTATCTTTTCTTTGCTTCGGTGATGAGCAGCCTATTCGGCTCTCAAGTCTTCATCTGCCTTTAGGGCAGCCGCATTGCTAACCCGGGCTTGTTCCTTGGCTAGGGCAAGTTCTGCCCTCAGGGCCTCAATGGCAGCAGCTCCGCCTGCAGCTACATCATACCATATTAATATTACAATCCTCTTCATATTTCTTAACACAAATAAGGAAAAAACGAGCGCATACTCTGTGAATAGTCAAACCGCTTATTTACAAGCGTGATGTCGGTATCCACCACATCAATCTGTCACCTCAGTTCGGCGAATTCAGAATTCCGGTCTATCACCGGACTCTTGGCCACCTGTGCATAAATGCAATACAATCATTACCTGAGAGTGTGATCCTCCGTTCGCCGCCTAGGGCTGGCAACCGGAGTCTCAGGGGCTACTATCTATACGGAGCACACCTAGCACGTGCGGAACAGACAAAAATTATGTACTTTATTGCGTACCTCGAAGCCTTTGAGCAAACTTCCAAAAGCTTCATTTAACCCGCTTGTGGCGGATGAAGTCTTCTCCAACACCGTACCCATTAGCGTATGGTGACCCTCTGAGAGATCAGCTTGCTCCAGGAGGCCCGACAGCATGTTTGGCTGGGCACCGAACTGTTCCGGACCCTCCTCATCACCCTCTAAGGGGCCGAACACGCCGGGCTCGGGGCGGCAGAAGCGTCAGCTTTCGGCCTCAATGGATCTGGGCTCCTCCGTGATGACACCTCAGGGTCGCCTGCAACATGGGGCGGAGAGGCTGGTGGGGTTTCACTCTCCATCATCTCCAGAAGAAGATCCCCCGAAGACGAACCCTGTTGAGACGAGCTACTAGCCGGACTGCAAAAAATAGGTCCTGGTTATTGTTCTCAGAGGAAAAAGCAATAGCTTCTTGTTTATCATTAACTCACAGCTCGGTGGAGGGCTGGCTCATTTGCAGGCACAACGCGGTGAGGACGCCCTTTGGGGCAGGGCCCCCTGGTGAAGTTTTCTTCCCTTGCTTAGGCACCTCCATCTCCAAATCTTCGGAGGCAGCCCTTTTCTTCCCGCGAGGGGAGGGAACCTTGGAAGAATCTCCCCGATTATCCTCCTTCACGGAGATAGTAGTTCCCCTGGTTTGGATATGCAGCGTGTGGAGTTCGGCTCCTCTATTCTTCTCTTCCCCTTTCCCCGAGGGCACTTGACTCAATGCGCGCTTAAGCATCCTGGCTATTGCAGGATTAGGCGAGCCTTCGGGAAGTGGGGCCGGGCACCCGATCCTCTCCGCCTTGTTGAGCCAATCCTGGCCGCGGACGAGTTTTCAGAACAAGATTGTGTTAAGCATAAGCAAAGTCTTCGGTTATAGAGTTACTTACTTGGGTATCTGGGCGGTGGCAGCTCAGGCCCGCATCCTCGGTGGTGTCCGGACACCTTACTTGCGGTCTGAAAAATAACTTATATATCCCTTCGAGCGTCAAGCCGAAGAAGTGGTGAATGGTTCGCGGACCTTCCGGATTGAACTCCCACATCCGGAGAGGCCGACGCTTGCACGGCAGGATCCGCCGAACTAGCATTACCTGAATGATCCTGACAAGATTGCTATCCCTCTCAAGAAGCTCCCGAATACGGCTCTGCAATATCGGTACGTCATTAGCAGGTCCCCAGTCCAGTCCCACGTTGGTCCAGGACGCCAGTTGAGGCGGAGGACCCGAGCGGAAGGCAGGGGCAGCCGCCCACGTTGTGCCTCGGGGAGCTGTGATGTAGAAGCACCTTCGTTGCCACAGATGTGGCACCTCCGGGAAGGCACCTTCTGGCCATGGAACATCGGCGTTTCTGCTTATTGCGGCACCTCCGCACTCCGTGTGTCGCCTCTCAATCACCTTCGGCTTCACATTGAAGGTCTTGAGCCATAGGCTGAAGTGTGGGGTGATGTGGAGGAAGGCTTCACACACGACGATAAACGACGAGATGTGAAGGATGGAATCCGAAGCTAGATCGTGAAAATCTAGCCCGTAGTAGAACATGAGCTCTCTCACGAAGGGATCAAGAGTCAAGCCCAAGCCTCGGAGGAAGTGAGAAACAAATACGACACTCCTATTGGGTTCGGGAGTGGCGATGATCTGCTCAGGGGTGGGAAGCCTGTGCCTGACATCGGCGGTCAAATATCTGGCCTCCCTGAGTTTTGCAATGTCCTCCATCCACCGACCTTGAAGGTTGGATCCGGACATGATTGAAGATCCGAAGTACCTAAGCTTGAGCTTCGGGTGTTGGAACTCGAGAGGCAGGAAAGCGCAAGCATGGTAAGGAAGGGATAGGCCTTGACCCCTCTATAAAGGAGGAGGATATCAAGCGTCCCCAACATGAACGTTTGGGACTTGCCTAAAAACACGGAGTCACGCCGATAGGCGTGGTGGGGTTACCCATACCCATATTGATGAGGATCCCGTGATAATAGGGACGCGGTCTCTGCTTTGACAAGACGTGTCAAAGAAACCGCCTCGCAATGTGTGCGGTGACTGGTTATAAAAAACGGTTCAAATAAAAGCCAGGCCGCGGTGTGATGTCACGCTACGAAGAGTTGTCAGCAGATTGGATTCGTGGATTATTGTTCTCTCTACGGTGGTATGTGAAGTTCGTCTTGCAGCGCCGGACACGGTCCTTGTGTTCGGAATTTATCTTGGAGTATTCGGAGATGGAACCCGCCTTGCAATGCCGAAGACAATCTGCGCGCCGGACTCATCGTCATTGAAGCCTGGTTCAGGGGCTACTGAGGGATTCCTGGATAAGGGGGTATCCGGATAGCCGTACTATATACTTTGGCCAGACTGTTGGACTATGAATATACAAGATTGAAGACTTCGGCCCGTGTCCGGATGGGACTCTCCTTTGCGTGGAAGGCAAGCTTGGCGATTCGGATGTAGATCTCCTTCTCTGTAACCGACTTTGTGTAACCCTAGCCCCTCCGGTGTCTATATAAACCGGAGGGTTTAGTCCGTAGGACAAGAACAACAATCATACCATAGGCTAGCTTCTAGGGTTTAGCCTCTATGATCTCATGGTAGATCAACTCTTGTAATACTCATATCATCAAGATCAATCAAGCAGGAAGTAGGGTATTACCTCCATCGAGAGGGCCCGAACCTGGGTAAAACATCGTGTCCCCAGTCTCCTGTTACCATTAGCCTTAGACACACAGTTCGGGACCCCCTACCCGAGATTCGCCGGTTTTGACACCAACAGTACAATTACCTCATCAAGTTCTCCCACTTACTTCTTTTGAGAGAAACTCCTTCTCTAGAAAGGATCCACTCTTAGCAATGGTCTTGCCTTCGGATCTGTTATAGAAGGTGTACCCAACAGTTTCCTTTGGGTATCCTATGAAGATGCATTTCTCCAATTTGGGTTCGAGCTTATCAAGTTGAAGCTTTTTCACATAAGCATTGCAGCCCCAAACTTTAAGAAATGACAACTTTGGTTTCTTGCCAAACCACAATTCATAAGGCATCATCTCAATGGATTTTGATGGTGCCCTATTTAAAGTGAATGCATCTGTCTCTAATGCACAACCCCAAAGCGATAGTGGTAACCCGGTAAGACACATCATAGATCACACCATATCCAATAAAGTGCGGTTACGACGTTCGGACACACCATTACGTTGTGGTGTTCCATGTGGGTGAGCTGTGAAACTATTCCACATTGTTTTAAATGAAGGCAAAACTTGTAACTCAAATATTCAG
Organism: Triticum dicoccoides; assembly: GCF_002162155.2. Classification (NCBI taxonomy): domain Eukaryota; kingdom Viridiplantae; phylum Streptophyta; class Magnoliopsida; order Poales; family Poaceae; genus Triticum; species Triticum dicoccoides. The sequence continues at coordinate 525,938,680 of NC_041385.1, forward strand.
CTCTACGATCAGATCGTAGAAACTTTATTTGCTTGTTACGGTGATTCTCCACTTCACTCTGAAATTCTTTGAACTTTTTAAATGTTTTAGACTTGTGTTTCATTAAGTAGATATACCCATATCTGCTCAAATCATCTGTGAAGGTCAGAAAATAATGATACCCGCCACGAGCATCAACACTCATTGGACCGCATACATCGGTATGTATTATTTCCAATAAGTCACTAGCTCGCTCCATTGTTCCGGAGAACGGAGTTTTAGTCATCTTCCCCATAAGGCATGGTTCACAAGCATCAAATGATTCATAATCAAGTGATTCCAAAAGTCCATCTTTATGGAGTTTCTTCATGCGCTTTACACCGATATGATCCAAATGGCAGTGCCACAAATATGTTGCACTATAATTATCAACTTTCCATCTTTTGGCATCAATATTATGAATATGTATATCACTATGATCAAGATTCAATAAACCATCAACATTGGGTGTATGACCATAGAAGGTTTTATTCATGTAAACAGAATAACAATTTATTCTCTGTCTTAGATGAATAATCGTATCGCAATAAACATGATCTAATCATATTTATGCTCGACGCAAACACCAAATAACATTTATTTAGGTTCAACACTAATCTCAAAAGTATAGGGAGTGTGCGATGATGATCGTATCAATCTTGGAACCACTTCCAACACACATCATCACTTCACCCTCAACTAGTCTCTGTTTATTCTGTAACTCCTATTTCGAGTTACTAATCTTAGCAACCGAAAAAGTATCAAATACCCAGGGGCTACTATAAACACTAGTAAGGTACACATTAATAACTTGTATATCAAATATACCCTTGTTCACTTTGCCATCCTTCTTATCCACCAAATATTCAGGGCAATTCCGTTTCCAGTGACCATTTCCATTGAAGTAGAAGCACTCAGTTTCAGGATTTGGTCCAGCTTTGGGCTTCTTCACAGGAGTGACAACTTGCTTACCATTCTACTTGAAGTTCCCTTTCTTTCCCTTTGCCCTTTTTCTTGAAACTAGTGAGCTTGTCAATCATCAAGACTTGATGCTCTTTCTTTATTTCTACCTTCGTCGATTTCAGCATCACGAAGAGCTCGGGAATCGTTTTCATCATCCCTTGCATACTATAGTTCATCACGAAGTTCCAGTAACTTGGTGATGGTGACTAGAGAACTCTGTCAATCACTATCTTATCTGGAAGATTAACTCCCACTTGATTCAAGCGATTGTAGTACCTAGACAATCTGAGCACATGCTCACTGCTTGAGCTATTCTCCTCCATCTTTTAGCTATAGAACTTGTTGGAGACTTCATATCTCTCAACTCAGGTATTTGCTTGAAATATTAACTTCAACTCCTGGAACATCTCATATGGTCCATAACGTTCAAAACGTATTTTAAGTCCCGATTCTAAGCCATAAAGCATGGTGCACTAAACTATCAAGTAGTCATCATATTAAGCTAGCCAAACGTTCATAATGTCTGCATCTGCTACTGCAATAGTTTTGTCACCTAGTGGTGCATCAAGGACATAATTCTTCTGTGCAGCAATGAGGATAAACCTCAAATCACGGACTCAGTCCGCATCATTGCTACTATCATCTTTCAACTTAGTTTTCTCTAGGAAGATATAAAAACATAGGGAAGCTACACCGTGAGCTATTGATCTACAACATAATTTGCAAAATACTTTCAGGGCTAAGTTCATGATAAATTAAAGTTCAATTAATCATATTACTTAAGAACTCCCACACAGATAGACATCCCTCTAGTCATCTGAATGATCACGTGATCCAAATCAACTAAACCATCTCCGATCATCATGTGAGATGGAGTAGTTTTCAATGGTGAACATCACTATGTTGATCATATCTACTATATGATTCACGCTCGACCTTTCGGTCTCCAATGTTCCGAGGCCATATCTGCATATGCTAGGCTCGTCAAGTTTAACCCAAGTATTCCGCGTGTGCAAAACTGGCTTGCACCCATTGTATGTGAACGTAGAGCCTATCACACCCGATCATCACGTGGTGTCTTAGCATGACAAACTGTCGCAATGGTGCATACTCAGGGAGAACACTTATACCTTGAAATTTAGTAAGGGACCATCTTATAATGCTACCGTCGTACTAGGCAAAATAAGATGCATAAAAGATAAACATCACATGCAATCAAAATATGTGACATGATATGGCCATCATCATCTTGTGCTCATGATCACCATCACCGAAGCATCGTCATGATCTCCATCGTCACTGGCGTGACACCTTGATCTCCATCATAGCATCATTGTCGTCTCGCCAACTATTGTTACTACGACTATCGCTACCACTTAGTGATAAAGTAAAACAATTACATGGCGATTGCATTGCATACAATAAAGCGACAACCATATGGCTCCTGCCAGTTGCCGATAACTTTGTTACAAAACATGATCATTTCATATAACAATTTATATCACATCATGCCTTGACCATATCACATCACAGCAAGCCCTACAAAAACAAGTTAGACGTCCTCTACTTTGTTGTTGCAAGTTTTACGTGGCTTCTACGGGCTTCTAGCAAGAACCGTTCTTACCTACGCATCAAAACCACAACGATTTTTCATCAAGTGTGATGTTTTAACCTTCAACAAGGACCGGGCGTAGCCACACTCGATTCAACTAAAATTGGAGAGACAGACACCCGCCAACCACCTTTGTGCATAAGCACGTCGGTAGAACCAGTCGCATGAACACAGTCATTTAATGTTGGTCCGGGCTGCTTCATCCAACAATGTCTTCAGGATCACTAGAACTATAGTCAGATTCTTCTTCGGATGAGGAAACAGCCTTTGTCTTCAAAGCACATGATCAGCCATAGTTGGGGCCGTAGATATCATGCTTCTCAGATAGCTGGGACTCATGTGTGTTGAGCCTCTCAAGTATATTAGACGGATTGAGATCTTTGAAGTCAGGATGTTCTTGTATCATCAAGGCTAGGGTGTCAAATGAGTTGTCAAGTGATCACAGAAGCTTCTTCACGATCTCATGCTTGGTGATCTCAGTGGTGCTAAGTGCACAAAGCTCATTAGTGATATGAGTGAGGCGATTGAACGTGAGCTGGACATTCTCATTGTCATTCCTATTGAAGCGGTTGAAGATATTGTGAAGAACATCAATCCTTGAGTCTCTCTGAGTCGAGACGCCCTCGTTGACCTTGGATAGCCAGTCCCAGACTAGCTTCGCAGTTTCTAGTGCACTCACACGGCCGTACTGCCCTTTGGTCAGATGACCATAGATGATGTTCTTGGCGGTTGAGTCCAGTTGTGCGAACCTCTTGACATCAGCAGCAGTGACACCTTCACTAACCTTGGGAACGCCTGTCTTGACGACATACCAGAGGTCAATGTCAATGGCTTCAAGATGCATGCGCATCTTATTCTTCCATTAGGGGTAATTAGTGCCATCGAAGACAGGGCACGTAGCAGAGACCTTGATTATCCCTGCAGTCGACATAGCTAAAACTACAGGTGGTTAAACCGAATCACACAGAACAAGGGAGCACCTTGCTCTGATACCAATTGAAAGTGCTAGTTATCGACTAGAGGGGGGTGAATAGGCGATTTTTATGAAAGTCTTCAAAACACGAGGGCTTTGAAGACAAACAGGTAATACTGAACCTATATGATATGCAGTGGAATGTAAACTACACTAGGCAAGTAATAGTCAAGCAAGCAGTTCAGTGAAAGCACAAAGACTAATAGCAGCTAGGTAGACAGGATCAGAATGGAAGACAGTATGAAGCCAAACAGATATAAGTCTTCACTCAGTGAAGTCAAATGGATCAGGCAGGCAAGCAATGACTTCACAAAGACAAACTGAAAAGTAAGGAGTGTAGGGGATAGAACCAGTTGCTTGGTGAAGACAAGGATTTGGTAGACCAGTTCCAGGTGTTGTGACAAATGTACGTCTAGTTAGGCAGGCTGAGATTGAATTCAGAAGACTGTGTCTTCACCTTATTCCCCTAGAGCTGAGGGAGTCCTGGATAAGGGGGTATCCGGACAGCCGGACTATGTACTTTGGTCGGACTGGTGTACTATGAAGATACAAGACTCGAGACTTCGTCCAATGTCCGGATGGGACTCTTCTTTGCGTGGAAGGCAAGCTTGGCGATTCAGATGTTAGATCTCCTTCTTTGTAACCGACTCTGTGTAACCCTAGCCTCCTCCGGTATCTATATAAACCAGAGGGTTTAATCCGTAGGGGGAGAACAATCATAATCATAGGCTAGCTCCTAGGGTTTAGCCTCTATGATCTCGTGGTAGATCAAATCTTCTAATACTCATATCATCAAGATCAATCAAGCAGGAAGTAGGGTATTACCTCCATCGAGAGGGCCCGAACCTAGGTAAAACATCGTGTCCCCTGCCTCCTGTTACCATTAGCCTTAGAAGCACAGTTCGGGACCCCCTACCCGAGATCCGCCGGTTTTGACACCGACATTGGTGCTTTCATTGAGAGTTCCTCTGTGTCGTTGCAGCAAGGCTTGATGGCTCCTTCAATCATCAACAACAACGCGGTCCAGGGTGAGACTTTTCTCCCCGGATAGATATTCATGTTCGGTGGCTTCGCACTGCGGGCCAATTCGCTTGGCCATCTGGAGCAGATCGACAGCTACGCCCCTGGCCATCAGGTCAGGTTCGGAAACCTTAACTACACGGCTGATATCCGTGGAGACTTGATCTTCGACGGATTTAGGCCTACGCCAGGAGCACCGAACAGTCATGACAAGCATGGCTTAGATCTGCTGTCAGACAATATTTGGGATATCGCACCTGCATTAGCTCTGGACCTAAATCTGGGGCAGATCGCGTCGTCCAAGGACGGGTGGATGGACCCCGCCCCGGAGGCCGCATACTCATCGGCGGTAGAGCCGAACACAGACTCCACCTTTAAGGAAGTCTGTGTCACCGGACCCCCGGACTTGTGTCCGGCTGTAGGTTCCAGACCGTATGCACCCGGGCCCATCGAATCTGATTGGGCTCCGGTAATGGAGTTCACCGCTACGGATATCTTTCAGCACTCGCCCTTCGGTGACATGCTGAATTCATTAAGGTCTCTCTCTCTCTTTGTCCGGAGACTCTTGGCTGAACTATGTCCGGCTTGAGTGGGAAGCAGGCGACGAGGAAATTTGTTACCCAGCCACCACCCACTTCATTGCCACTGTCATTGATTTAACCGAAGTGCTTGACTTCGACTCTGAAGACATCGACGGTGTGGACGACGATGAAGGAGAAGAACAGGAACCACCGCCCACGGGGTGCTGGACAACCACCTCCTCGTATGATATATATATGGTGGACACTCCCAAAGAAACCAATGGTGATGAGGCAATAGAGGATAACCCCTTAGGGAAGAAATCAAAGCATGGGCGTCATCGGCGCCGCTCTAAGCCCCGCCACAGCAATACCAGCACAGGAGACGAAAACAATCCGGATGGTGCCGAAGATGAATACAATCCCGATCAGCCTGCCTTCGAGCAAGACGGGCAGGAAGACGGGCAGGTTAGCCCAGATGAACAGGCGACGGACGGATACTTGGAGGAGGACAACTTCATGCCTCCCTCCAAAGACAAGGTGAGCCTCGGCGATGATGAATTCGGCGTGCCTGAGGATTCCGTAGATCAGGAGCGCTTCAAGCGCCGGCTTATGGCCACTGCAAGAAGCCTGAAAAAGAAGCAGCAGCAGCTCCAAGCTCATCAAGATCTGCTCACAGACAGATGGACTGAGGTCCTAGCAGCCGAGGAATACGGACTCGAGCGCCACACCAAAGGTTACCCAAAGCACAAGTTGCTACCTCAACTCCAGGAGGAGGTCCTAAAGCACACACTACCAGCACAGGACGAGGCTGACCGACCACCTCGTGGCCAGGATAAAACGGCATATCAGCCTGAATACCAGCCCGCACCCCCACGCCAATACACTACAGCCCGGGGCAATAGGCAGGACCTGCGAGACATATTGGAAAACAAAGCAGGACAGCCAAGATCGATCTATGGATCGCGGGGGCGCACCCCAACACATGACGATGATCGTCATGCCAGATACACTAACAACAAGTCCGGCCGGGCCGAACATAACTGACCAGACTTATTCGAACTGCATAGTAACATAGCCCGGCATAGAGGCGCCACACACCCCCTCTGCTTCAGTGACGAAGTAATGGATCACGAATTCCTAGAAGGGTTTAAACCCGTAAACATCGAATCATACGATGGCACAACAGACCCCGCGGTATGGATCGAAGATTTCCTTCTCCACATTCACATGGCCCGCGGTGATGATCTACATGCCATCAAGTATCTTCCCCTTAAACTCAAAGGACGGGCCGGACACTGGCTGAATAGCCTGCCGGCAAATTCCATCGGCAGTTGGGAAAACCTGGAGGATGAGTTCCTCGACAACTTCCAAGCCACTTACATGCAACGACCAGATGCTGATGACTTGAGTCACATTACCCAACAGCCCGGAGAGTCAGCCAGGAAATTCTGGACTCGGTTCCTAACTAAAAAGAACAAAATTGTCGATTGTCCGGATGCCGAAGCCTTGGCGGCCTTTAAGCATAATATCTGCAACGAGTGGCTCGCCCGACACCTCGGACAAGAAAAACCGAAGTCCATGGTGGCCCTCACGACACTCATGACCCGCTTTTGCACTAGCGAGGACAGCTGGTTGGCTCGCAGTAGCACCACGCCAACAAACTCCGGCACTTCAGATGTCCGCGATAGTAACGGCAAGCCACGACACAATAGACATAAGCGTCGGAACAATGGCGACAACATCAAAGACACGGCAGTCAACGCCGGATTCAGTGGCTCAAAATTTGGTCAGCGGAAAAAGTCGTTCAAAAGAAACAATCCGGGATCGTCCAGTCTGGACCGCATACTTGACCGCTCGTGCCAAATTCACGGCACCCCTGATAAGCCAGCCAACCACACTAACAGAGATTGTTGGGTGTTCAGATAGGCCGGCAAGATAAATGCCAAAAACAAGGACAAGGGGCTGCACAGCGATGATGACGAGGAGCCCCGGCGTCCGAACACTGGGGGACAGAAGAAATTTCCTCCCCGGGTGAAAACAGTAAACATGATCTATGCCACCCACATTCCCAAATGGGAATGAAAGCGAGCACTAAGGGACGTCTATGCGATGGATCCAGTCGCCCCAAAGTTCGACCCATGGTCATCCAGTCCGATCACTTTTGATCGTAGGGACCACCCTACCAGCATCCGTCATGGCGGTTCAACTGCATTGGTACTTGACCCAATCATCGACGGATTCCACCTCACGCGAGTCCTTATGGACGGTGGCAGTAGCCTGAACCTGCTTTATCAGGACACAGTGCGCAAAATGGGCATCGATCCTTCAAGGATCAAACCCACCAAAACCACCTTCAAAGGTGTAATTCCAGGAGTAGAGGCCCGTTGTACGGGCTCCATAACACTGGAAGTGGTCTTCGGATCCCCGGATAACTTCCAAAGCGAGGAGTTAATCTTTGATACCGTCCCTTTCCATAGTGGCTATCATGCACTACTTGGACGAACCGCATTCGCTCGACTCAATGCGGTACCACACTATGCATACCTCAAGCTCAAGATGCCAGGACCTCGCGGGGTTATAATAGTCAATGGAAACACAGATCGCTCTCTCCGTACAGAAGAGCACACTGCAGCCCTTGCGGCAGAAGTACAAAGAAGCCTTCTCCGGCAGACCGCCAATTCGGTGATAACAACCCCGAACACCGTCAAGCGAATCCGGAGCACTCTGGAACAGGATCGCCAGGCACGCCAAGAGCGCGACTAGCAGTCCGGCCTCCACCCCAGCCCCATTCAGGCAGCATTTGTGCCACACGTACACAATTACGCACTCAAAATACCATGGGCATAGGCGGAGGCGCAACGATGATGTGGTCCACAGTGCAGTTCAACCGCCACAAGACCCGCATACTTTAATAACCTTCTTTCTCTTTCAGGACCCTACTTTCGGGTAGCCCCTTCAGAGAACCGGATCATCGGACTTATCACAGGAGGGAAAACCAAGGAGGCAAAAGGCTTTGCGCACAAAGGGAATACCCTTTATCCAAATTTTTGGTCCTTTAAGGAGGTGTTTAGCGCAGCAAACAAGGCAATCGGACTATGCAGCTTTATAACTCTCACTTAGCCATAGAAGTCTACAATTTTAAATTTTGGTGAAGCCCCTAGAATTCGGAAAGCCGAATTGGGGCGCTATACACGCCTAACTCGGACAAGGCTGATTCCTCGCCTGAAGCGGAAAAAATCTTTAAGGATTTAAGACCTCTCGAACAGTGACCAGCTCTCGCCGCATCATGATAGTCAGTTTTCAGCTTTCTCTACTGAGGTGCTCGTCCGGAAGAACCGGGACACAATCGTAGTAGTTCTCCCTGCGCTACCTTAGCCGATATAACGGAACATAAGGTACCAAAACAAGGGAGCCGGGCAAACCCAACTATTGACCCAAGACATGATTCGAAGCTGATGCATATAATGCTATAAGTTCGGGGTGCCGCACTGTCGAAAGTGTTCGGACTTATCTTGCCGTATTATGGGGCACCATAAGAAGCCCCTGGCAAACTGAACGTACCAAAGTGTACGAATGCAATATTAAATAAACATTTTTAGGGAAAATGTGAAGATAGGAATAATAAGCTGACGTTGTATATTATTTCCTGTTGTTATTTAAATAATACGTCCAAGCGTATGGGTACAATTAATGTGTTAAGCAGAAACAAATAGGACTATTTGACATGTCCTATCCAAGAGCGGGCCGGGTATGTAAAACAGGTATAACGATCATTGACAGATACCACCTGAGTGTTTGGGTTTTCCACGAATACCCCAGTACTAGTTACGTGGGGGCGGAAGCCGACAGCTGACCTACTTTCAGAATTTTATAAACAGCCGCACAGAAGGTAATATTTTAAATCAACAAAGTGCCATATAGCGCAAACAAACTCGTTTTCATATTACACAGACAACATGAGTACATTCACTCAAGATTATGTCCTTGGTACATTCATCGGCCACGAGGCGAGCGCCTTTCATTACGCCATCATAATATTTCTCGGGGTAGCGATGCGCCTTGCCCTCTGGCGGTCCATCCTTCACCAGCTTCTCTGCATCCAGCTTGGCCCAATGCATCTTCGCACGGGCAAAGGCCCGGCGGGCACCCTCAATACAAACGGATTTCTTGATAGCTTCAAGCTACGGACAGGCATTTACCATCCACTTTATAAGGCCAAAGTAGCTGTCGGGCAGGGGCTCACCAGGCCACATCTGGACTATGAGGTCCGTCATGGCCAGTTCAGCCGCCCTGTGGAGTTCGACCAATTGCTTCAGTTGGTCACTCAGAGGCATTGGGTGTTTGGCTCTAGTATACTGGGACCAGAACAGCTTCTCCGTCGAGCTCCCCTCTTCAGCATGGTAGAACTCCGTGGCATCCGATATGTTGCATGGCAGATCTACGAATGCCCTTGGAGAGCTCTGAATTCGGGTAAGTAAAAGAAATGTCTCCTCCACATGCTTGCTTTGCATAATGAATGCCTTACCCACCGCTATCTTCTTGGCCGCCTGGATTTCCTGTTGGGCCTTTTGGGCTTCTGCCTTGGCGTCTTTCACGATCTAGAGGGCCTTTGCAAGCTCAGACTCTTGCGTCTTGAAGTCACGCTCCAAGGACTCGAACTTCTTGCCGAGGCCCTAGAGCTCTTGCTGTACCTCGCCCACCCTAGCATCTTGCTTTTCACGCTCAATATGCTCCGTGTCCGCCTTGTCTTCGGCCTCGGATAGCGCTTTCTTCAGGGCCGCCACTTCGGTCATGGCCCCTATTAAAAAATCATGATGCTTTTTGTTAGCGTCACCAATTTTTTATCCTATATATGACACATGGACGGGGTATCACTCACCTTTGTTCTCTTCGAGCTGCCTCTTCATGAGGCTGAGCTCCTCTTCAGCCTGCTTCAGGTCCCGTTCGAGTCCGGAGACCTCCGCTGTGTGGGCAGCAGCGGCAAGCAACACCGCCTGCTTATTCACATAGACACATACTGTTAGACTCCTGCGGTTTAGAGTTGACCCTCTGTTTGGCTTTTCTTTCCGAACACCAAACAGAGTCTCAGGGGCTACTGTCTATTGGGTGATAATTTCTCATAATTTTTATTACTTACCTCAAAGCCTGTTAGGAGGCTGGTGCAGGCTTCGGTCAATCCACTTTTGGCAGACCGAACCTTCTGAATCACCGTACTCATAAGAGTACGGTGCTCTTCATCAATGGAAGGCCGCGAAGCACTTCCAACAGACTATCTGACGCCTCCGGTGCGACGAAGGTCATCGGCACGGCCGGCTCACCCTCGCTAGCAAGGGGCTGCCTACCCGAATCCGGAACCTTTGGAGGTTCCGGTGCAGTGTCCGGCTGGGAGCCCAACTTGCTGCGGCTCTCGTCAGCATAATTTATGGGGATCTTACCCCCCATGTGCCCGGCATCTGGAATTTTGCCTTGGGGCATATCCAGATCCGCCGCCCCCTACTCTGTTATCCTTTGGGACAACACCTCCGTGTCATCCGCAGGCCGAGGGGAGGTGGCCGTCGGGAGCGAATTCATTGGCGAATCACTCAGAGACCCATCCGAAGAGGATACCTCGGGATGGGACCTGGCCGTACTGCATATGCGTCTTCGGCGTTATAACAAACTATGAAGTTAAGTCGCACGAAAAGTATTATAGAGTGCGGATACTTACGATCTCGCCAAGGGCTTGCCCCTGGGTAGCCACTCCTCCTCGCTGTAAGCGGCCGTGGTGGACTGATCCGGAAGGGACACCTTTCCCTTCTTTGGCGACCTAGCCTTCCCCTGAGGGGCGGCTTTTCTTTTCTTCTCCAATGCGGGGAGGGGGAATTTCTTCATGTTTCCCCCATCTCCACGGGAGGAATCTGCCTCACCATCCTCGGACAATGAGTCTATTACAGCCTTGCGCCGGAGACCCTTCCTGGTCCCGCGGCCGCCTTCTTAGACCCTTCGGCCTCCTCGGATGGGGCGGCCCTCTTCTTCTTCTCCTCCCCTTCATGGGAGGAGCGCGCCTCATCTCCTTCGGACGAGGCGTCCGGTGCGACCTTGCGCCGGAGACCCTTCCTGGTCCCCGTGGCCTTCTTTTCGGCCTTCTTTTCCGGCGCCTTGTAAGGCGCCGAAACTAGCATCTCCATCAGGAGTGCGGTTGCTGGATCTTCCGGCAGCGGAGCCGGACAGTCGATCCGCTCCGCCGTAGCCACGTAATCCTGATTCGATGAATGTGGTGACTTAAAATCCTCCCATGAATATGCTGGGAAAGGTACATCTAGTGATGATCAGAAAACTTACCAAATCGGCGAGCCGCGTGGCGCGGAGTCCGCGGTCCTCGGATGTGGGAGGAGGTACTTCGGTGGCCTTGAACATCACCTTCCAGACGTCCTTATGTGTCGTGCCGAAAAGCTCTTGTAGCGTCTGGTGTTCGGCCGGATCGAGCTCCCACAGATTGAATGCTCGTCTTTGGCACGGAAGGATTCGGCGGAAGAGCATAACCTGGACCACGTTGACAAGCTTGATCTTCTTGTCCATCATGTTTTTGATGCAGTTCTGAAGTCCTGTCAGCTCTGCAGGTTCGCCCTAGGCCAGGCCCTTCTTTTCCCAGGAGGTGAACCGCATGGGGATTCTGGATCGGAATTCGGGGGCCGCCGCCCAGTTGGCGTCGCGCAGCTCAGTGATGTAGAACCACCCCGATTGCCACCCTTTCACGGTCTCCACAAAGGAGCCGTCAAGCCAGGTGACATTGGGCATCCTGCCCACCATGGCGCCTCCACACTCCGCTTGCTGGCCGCTCACGACCTTCGGTTTCACGCAGAAGATTCGTAGCCACAGGCCGAAGTGGGGCTTGATGCGGAGGAAGGCCTCGCACATGACGATAAATGCCGAGATGTTGAGGACGAAATTTTGGGCTAGATCATGGAAGTCCGGCCCATAGTAAAACATGAGCCCGCGGACAAAGGGGTGAAGTGGAAATCCTAGTCCGCAGACAAAATGAGAGAGGAACACTACTCTTTCCCGAGACTTTGGAGTGGGGGTGATCTGTCCCTCCACTGGAAGCCTGTGCGTGATATTTGCGGCCAGGTATCCGGCCGCCTGAAGCTATGTAATGTCCTCCTCCGTGACGGAGGAGGCCATCCACTTGCCTCCCGCTCCGGACATGCTGCGAATGGTCCTACGGAGAAGGTGAGAACTTGGGCGCTGGGGCTCGAGAGTGCGAGAATGGATGAGCACAGGAGGAAGAAGGCGTGGGTAAAAATGGGATATCCTTATCCCTTTATAGAGGTGGCGAAAACTGTGCGCCTCCCCGCTTGCCTGACGAAATCGCTTATTTTCCAAGCGCCACATTAAATAGCACGGTTGGGTTACCCGTACTCGTGTTAATGAGGATCCCGTGATAAGGGGACATGATCTCTGCTTTGACAAGACATGCCGAGGAAACCGCCTCGCAATATGTGTGGTGGCTGGTTGTGGGAAAACGGTTCGAATAATGACTCGGCCATGGTGTGATGTCACGTTATCTAAAGTTGTCAGCAGATTATATTTGTGGAATATTGTTCTCTCTACGATGGTATGTGAAAATCATCTTGCAGAGCCAGACATGATCCTTGTGTCCAGAATCTATCTTGGAGTATTCAGAGATGGAACCCGCCTTGCAATGCCGAAGACAATCTGCGCGCCGAACTCATTGTCATTGAAGCCTGGTTCAGGGGCTACTGAGGGAGTCCTGGATAAGGGGGTATCCGGATAGTCGGAATATATACTTTGGCCGGACTGTTGGACTATGAAGATACAAGACTCGAGACTTCGTCCCATGTCCGAATGGGACTCTCCTTTGCGTGGAAGGCAAGCTTGGCGATTCGGATGTTAGATCTCCTTCTTTGTAACTGACTCTATGTAACCCTAGCCACCTCCGGTGTCTATATAAACCGGAGGGTTTAATCCGTAGGGGGAGAACAATCATAATCATAGGCTAGCTCCTAGGGTTTAGCCTCTACGATCTCGTGGTAGATAAACTCTTGTAATACTCATATCATCAAGATCAATCAAGCAGGAAGTAGGGTATTACCTCCATCAAGAGGGCCCGAACCTCGGTAAAACATCGTGTCCCTTCCCTCCTGTTACCATTAGCCTTAGAAGCACAGTTCAGGACCCCCTACCCGAGATCCGCCGGTTTTGACACCGACACTTGCCCTATCACTCAGGTAAGTCTTCAAGGTAGACTTCCAAACCTTCACATACCTCGTTCACGGGCAATCCACAATGACTCTTGGATCCTCAGAACGTGACGCCTAACCGACTGGAGGATGCACAGTCCTCAAGTGTAATAATTCTTCAGATCACGCGGACAAAAAGACTTTGGTGATGCCTAACACTCTTTGGCTCTAGGTGTTTTGGGCTTTGTCCTCGCAAGGATCTCTCTCTCAAAGGCTTCGGAGGTGGGTTGCTCTTAAACGACAAAAGTCGTGCACTAACTCCGAGCAGCCACCAATTTATGGTATAGGGGGTGGCCTATTTATAGCCAAGTGGCAACCCGACCTGATATGTCCGAAATGACCCTGGGTCACTAAGGAACCGACATGTGTCCAACGGTCAGATTTCAAACACAGGCGGTGATACGTCTCCAACGTATCTATAATTCTTGATTGTTCCATGCTATTATATTACCCCTTTTGGATGTTTAAGGGCTTTATTTTACACATTTATATCATTTTTGGGACCAACCTACTAACCGGAGGCCCAGCCCGTATTGTTGTTTTTTGCTTATTTCAGTATTTCGAAGAAAAAGAATATCAAACGGAGTCCAAACGGAATGAAACCTTTGGGAGCGTGATTTTTGGAACGAACGTGATCTGGAGAACTTGGAGTGCAAGTCAAGAAGCAAACGAGGCGGCCAGGAGTTAGGAGGGCGCGCCCACCCCTCCTGGGTGCGCCCCCTCTCTCCTGGGCCCCATGAACGGCCACCGACATACTTCTTCCTCCTATATATACCCATGTACCCCGAAAACATCCAGGGAGCCAACGAAAAACAATTTCCACCGTCGTAACCTTCTGTATCCGCGAGATCCCATCTTGGAGCCTTCGTTGGTGCTCCGCTGGAGGGGGAATTGACAATGGAGGTCTTCTACATCAACACCATAGCCCCTCCGATGAGTTGTGAGTAGTTTACCACAGACCTTCGGGTCCATAGTTATTAGCTAGATGGCTTCTTCTCTCTTTTTGGATCCCAATACAATGTTCTTCCCCTCTCTTGTGGAGATCTATTCGATGTAAACTCTTTTTGCGGTGTATTTATCGAGATCCGATGAATTGTGGGTTTATGATCAAGTTTATCTATGAGTAATATTTGAATCTTCTCTGAATTCTTTTATGTATGATTGAGTTACCTTTGCAAGTCTCTTCGAATTATCAGTTTGGTTTGGCCTACTAGATTGATCTTTCTTGCCATGGGAGAAGTGCTTAGCTTTGGGTTCAATCTTGTGGTGTCCTTACCCAGTGACAGAAAGGGCTTCAAGGCACGTATTATATTGTTGCCATCGAGGATAAAAAGATAGGGTTTATATCATATTGCTTGAGTTTATCCCTCTACATCATGTCATCTTTCATAATGCGTTACTCTGTTCTTATGAACTTAATACTCTAGATGCATGCTGGATAGCGGTCGATGTGTGGAGTAATAGTAGTAGATGCAGGCAGGAGTCGGTCTACTTGTCACGGACGTGATGCCTATATACATAATCATGCATAGATAATCTCATAATTATTTGCTTTTCTATCAATTGCTCGACAGTAATTTGTTCACCCACCGTAATACTTATGCTATCTTAAGAGAAGCCACTAGTGAAACCTATGGCCCCCGGGTCTATCTTTTATCATATAAGCTTTCAATCTACTTTTATTTGCATCTTTACTTTTTGCATCTATATTATAAAATACCAAAAATACATTTATCTTATCATACTATCTCTATCAGATCTCACTTTCGCAAGTGGCCGTGAAGGGATTGACAACCCCTTTATTGTGTTGGTTGCGAGTTCTTTGTTTGTTTGTGTAGGTGCGTGGGACTTTTGAGGAGTCTCCTACTGGATTGATACCTTGGTTCTCAAAAACTAAGGGAAATACTTACGCTACTATTGCTGCATCATCCTTTCCTCTTCAAGGAAAACCAACGCAAGCTCAAGACGTAGCAAGAAGGATTTCTGGCGCCGTTGCCGGGGAGGTCTTCGCTCAGGTCAAGACATACCAAGTACCCATCACAAACTCATCTCCCTCGCATTTATATTATTTGTCATTTGCCTCTCGTTTTCCTCTCCCCCACTTCACCCTTGCCGTTTTATTTGCCCTCTCTTTCCCAATCTTCTCTCTCTCTCCTTTTTCGCTTGCCTTTTTCTGTTTGCTTATGCCTGTTTGTCCTTATGGCTTTGCCTAAGAGTATCGACCTCCTTCTTGGAAGGTTGGAAGAGATTGAATCAAATATTAGAAGCTTTATGACTTTGCAATTTGAGCATAATAATTTCTTCAGAAAAGAGCTTAAAGAACAAAAAGGTTTTTTGGGGTTTATGAATAAGGAGCTTGATGATATGAATAAAGAATTTTATGGTGTGAATTCTCAAATTACCCGGCTTGAGAAGGCTATAGCCCAAATTTCTGATAAGTAAGCCACCTTAGTCAATAAGATGGCTGCCAAACCAGAAAAGTTAGATGAAAATAATGATGAAGATCTTAAAGTTATTGATGTGTCTCCTATTAGATCTTTGTTTTGCAATATGAATCTTGATAATAATGGGACTGGAGATGAGTCAACTTTAATTAGAAGGTGTCCCAAGAATTCGGAGTTTTTAGATCTTGATACTAAATTTGGTAAAAGTGGGATTGGAGAGGTCATGACTTTAAATAGCATTGAACCCACTATCTTGGATTTCAAGGAATTTGATTATGATAATTGTTCTTTAGAAGGTTTTATTTCCTTGTTGCAGTCCGTTGTTAATTCTCCTCATGCTTATAGTCAAAATAAAGCTTTTACCAAACATATCGTTGATGCCTTGATGCAATCTTATGATGAAAAACTTAATTAGGAAGTTTCTATACCTAGAAAACTTAATGATGAGTGGGAACCTACTATAAAGATTAGAATTAAAGATCATGAGTGTTTTGCTTTGTGTGATTTGGGTGCTAGTGTTTCCACGATTCCGAAAACTTTATGTGATATTCTAGGTTTCCATGATCTTGATGATTCCTCGTTAAATTTGCACCTTGCGGATTCCACCATTAAAAATCCAATGGGAAGGATCAATGATGTTCTCATTGTTGCAAATAGAAATTTGGTGCTCGTAGATATTATCGTTCTTGATATAGATTGCAATCTTTCTTGCGCTATTATTCTTGGTAGAATTTTCCTTAGAATAATTGGTGCAATTATTGATATGAAGGTAGGAATATTAGATTCAAATTTCCATTAAAGAAAGGCATGGAGCACTTTCCAAGAAATAAAGTCAAATTACCTTATGAATCTATCATGCGAGCTACTTATGAATTGAGTGCCAAAGATGGCACTACTTGAATCTATCTTCGCTCTTATGCCTAGCTAGGGGCGTTAAACGATAGCGCTAGTTGGGAGGCAACCCAATTTTATTTGTGTTTATTGTTTTTGTTCCTGTTTAGTAATAAATTTTTGCTTATACCTTCTGTTTAGATGTGTTTTTATCTTTTAATTAGTGTTTGTGCCAAGTAGAACCTATAGGATAACCTATGATGATAGTTGATTTGATTCTGCTGAAAAACAGAAACTTTGCACGGACTAAATTTGTTTTGTTAAATCACAGAAACGTGATTTTGCGTTGATTCTTTTTTATTCTGATCAATAAACAAATTGTCCAGGACTTCCTATTTTGGTAGGATTTTTAAAGTTCCAGAAGTTTGCATTAGTTACAGATTTCTACAGACTGTTCTGTTTTTGACAAATTCTGTTTTTCGTGTGTTGTTTGCTTATTTTGATGCATGTATGGCTAGTATTAAGTGGTATGAACCATAGAGAACTTGGAATAAAGTAGGTTTAACACCAAAATAAATAAAGAATGAGTTCATTACAGTACATTATGTGGTGGTTTTGTTTTCTTTCACTAACGGAGCTTATGAGATTTCCTGTTGAGTTTTGTGTTGTGAAGTTTTCAAGTTTTAGGTAAAGCTTTGATGGACTATGGAATAAGGAGTGGCAAGAGCCTAAGCTTGGGGATGCCCATGGCACCCCAAGATATTCAAGGATAGCCAAAAGCCTAAGCTTGGGGATGCCCCGGGAAGGCATCCCCTCTTTCGTCTTCGTTCATTGGTACCTTTACTTGGAGCTATATTTTTATTCGCCACATGATATGTGTTTTGCTTGGAGCGTCGTGTATTATATTAGTCTTTGATTTTTAGTTTACCACAATCATCCTTGCTGTACACACCTTTTGGGAGAAGCCTACTTGATTAGAGTTTATTAGAATATGCTATGTGCTTCACTTATATCTTTTGAGCTTGATAGTTTTTGCTCTAGTGCTTCACTTATATCTTTTAGAGCACGGCGGTGGCTTAATTTTATAGAAATTGCTAGTATCTCATGCTTCACTTATATTATTTTGAGAGTCTTTTAGAACAGCATGGTATTTGCTATGGTTATAAAATTGGTCATAGAATGGTAGGCATCCAAGTTGGGTATAATAAAAACTATCATAGGTAGTGAATTGGATGCTATGATCAATTTGATACTTGATAATTGTTTTGAGATATGGAGAAAGTGATATTAAAGTCATGCTAATTGGGTGATTATGAATTTAAAGAAGGCTTGTGTTGAAGTTAGCAAGTCCCGTAGCATGCACGTATGGTTAAAGTTGTGTAACAAATTTGAAAGATGAAGTGTACCTGGCGTGTGCATCCTTATGAGTGGCAGTCGGGGACGAGCGATGGTCTTTTCCTACCAATCTATCCCTCTAGGAGCATGCGCGTAGTGCTTGATTTTTGATGACTTCTAAATTTTTGCAATAAGTACATGAGTTCTTTTGACTAATGTTGAGTCCATGGATTATACACACTTTTACCTTTCCACCATTGCTAGCCTCTTCGGTACCGTGCATTGCCCTTTCTCACCTTGAGAGTTGGTGCAAACTTCACCGATGCATCCAAACCCCATGATATGATACGCTCTATCACACATAAACCTCCTTATATCTTCCTCAAAACAGCCACCATACCTACCTATTATGGCATTTCCATAGCCATTCCGAGATATATTGCCATGCAACTTTCCACCGTTCCGTTCTTCATCATCATGACATACTTTACTTTTGTCATATTGCCATTGCATGATCATGTAGTTGACATCGTATTTGTGGCAAAGCCACCATGCATAATTTTTCATACATGTCACTCTTGATTCATTACACCATCCCCGTACACCGCCGGAGGCATTCATGTAGAGTCATATCTTGTTCTAGTTTTGAGTTGTAATTCATATGTTGTAATCAATGAAAGTGTGATGATCATCATTATTAGAGCATTGCCCAAAGAAAAAAAAGGCTAAAAGAAAAAAAAGAAAAAAAAGGCCAAAGAAAAAAGAAAAAGGAAAAAAAGAAAAAAAAAGAAAAAAAGAAATAAATAAAAAGGGGCAATGCTACTATCTCTTTTTCCACATTTTGCTTCAAAGTAGCACCTTGTTCTTCATGTAGTAAGTCTCATATTTTGTGCTTCAAAGTTGCACCATGTTTTTCATATAGTGAGTCTCATATGTTGTCACTTTCATATACTAGTGGGAATTTTTCATTATAGAACTTGGCTTGTATATTCCTACGATGGGCTTCCTCAAATGCCCTAGGTCTTCGTGAGCAAGCAAGTTGGATGCACACCCACTAGTTTTCTTTTGTTGAGCATTCATAGCTCTAGTGCATCTGTTGCATGGCAATCCCTACTCCTCATGTTGACATCAATTGATGGGCATCTCCATAGCCCGTTCATTATCCTCGTCAATGTGAAACTTTCTCCTTTTTTGTCTTCTCCACACAACCCCCGTTATCATATTCTATTCCACCCATAGTGCTATATCCATGGCTCAGGCTCATGTATTGCGTGAAGGTTGAAAAAGTTTGAGATTATTTAAGTACCAAACAATTGCTTGGCTTGTCATCGGGGGTGTAGAATTTGAGAACATTTTTGTGTGACAAAAATGAAGCATAGCCTAACTATATGATTTTGTAGGGATGAACTTTCTTTAGCCATGTTATTTTGAGAAGACATGATTGCTTTGATTAGTATGCTTGAAGTATTACTATTTCTTTTGTCAATATGAACTTTTATTTTGAATCATTTGGATCTGAACATTCATGCCATAATAAAGGAAATTACATTGAGAATTATGCTAGGTAGCATTCCACATCAAAAATTCTATTTTTATCATTTACCTACTCGAGGACGAGCAGGAATTAAGCTTGGGGATGCTTGATACGTCTCCAACGTATATATAATTTTTTATTGGTCCATGCTATTATATTACCCCTTTTGGATGTTTATGGGCTCTATTTTACACTTTTATATCATTTTTGGGACTAACCTACTAACCGGAGGCCCAGCCCGTATTGCTGTTTTTTTGCCTATTTTAGTATTTCAAAGAAAAGGAATATCAAACGGAGTCCAAACGGAATGAAACCTTCGGGAGCGTGATTTTTGGAACGAACGTGATCCGGAGAACTTGGAGTGCAAGTCAAGAAGCAAACGAGGCGGCCAGGATATAGGAGTGCGCGCCCCCCTGTCTCCTGGGCCCCACGAGCGGCCACCGACGTACTTCTTCCTCCTATATATACCCACGTACCCCGAAAACAACCAGGGAGCCAACAAAAAACAATTTCCACCACCGTAACCTTCTGTATCCGCGAGATCCCATCTTGGAGCCTTCGTCGGTGCTCCTTCGGAGGGGAAATCGACCACGGAGGGCTTCTACATCAACACCATAGCCCCTCCGATGAGTTGTGAGTAGTTTACCACAGACCTTCGGGTCCATAGTTATTAGCTAGATGACTTCTTCTCTCTTTTTGGATCCCAATACAATGTTCTCCCCCTCTCTTGTGGAGATCTATTCCATGTAAACTCTTTTTGCGGTGTGTTCGTCGAGATCCGATGAATTGTTGGTTTATGATCAAGTTCATCTATGAGTAATATTTGAATCTTCTCCGAATTCTTTTATGTATGATTGAGTTATCTTTGCAAGTCTCTTCGAATTATCAGTTTGGTTTGGCCTACTAGATTGATCTTTCTTGCCATGGGAGAAGTGCTTAGCTTTGGGTTCAATCTTGGGATGTCCTTACCCAGTGACAGAAAAGGTTGCAAGGCACGTACTGTATTGTTGCCATCGAGGATAAAAAGATGGGGTTTATATCATATTTCTTGAGTTTATCCCTCTACATCATGTCATCTTTCTTAATGTGTTACTCTATTCTTATGAACTTAATACTCTAGATGCATGCTGGATAGCGGTCGATGTGTGGAGTAATAGTAGTAGATGCAGGCAGGAGTCGGTCTACTTGTCATGGATGTGATGCCTATATACATGATCATGCCTAGATAATATCATAATTATTCGCTTTTCTATCAATTGCTCGACAATAATTTGTTCACCCACAGTAATACTTATGCTATCTTGAGAGAAGCCACTAGTGAAACCTATGGCTCCCGGGTCTATCTTTTATCATATGAGCTTTCACTCTACTTTTATTTGCAGATTTACTTTTTGCATCTATATTATAAAATACCAAAAAAATATTTATCTTATCATACTATCTCTGTCAGATCTCACTTTCGCAAGTGGCCGTGAAGGGATTGACAACCCCTTTATTGCGTTGGTTGCGAGTTCTTTGTTTGTTTGTGTAGGTGCGTGGGACTTTTGAGTAGCCTCCTATTGGATTGATACCTTGGTTCTCAAAAACTGAGGGAAATAGTTACGCTACTATTGCTGCATCACCCTTTCCTCTTCAAGGAAAACCAACACAAGCTCAAGACGTAGCACGCGGCAGCTTGGCTTGGGCTACAAGCAAAGCTGACTCATCCAGCTCTGGATAAGATTTGCTATCATTGTCATTGCTCGAAGACATAGGATTTGGTTGAGCATCACATCAGTCACTCTGACTTTGTTCACTTGGACCCCACTTAACAGTACGGTGGTTCTTATGACTCAATAAAGAAGAAAAGGAAACTACGAAACAACTATGTCTTCGCACTCCATAGTCTTCAAGTGAATGTCTTCACACGTCACTATCTTCATCGCGAATGTCTTCACGAACCACCATTGTCTTCAATGTCTTCACACATTTTTAGGGGTCATCTCTAGTAGGTAAACCGAATCAATGAGGGACTACTACCTGTGTTATCCTACAATTCTCACCAACATATTAGTCCCTCAACCACGTTTTTCGTCAATACTCCAAACCCAACTAGGGGTGGCACTAGATGCACTTACACTTTTTAAGAGATCCAATTATGATGAACCAATTGCTAGTGAGTTGTGTGCGCTAGATTCACGATAGCTCCTTGAATGAAAAGCATGATTGCAATGATGTTATTATAAATTCTATTAATGCCAATTGTGTTAATGATATGCAAAACCCTAAGCTTGGTGATGCTAATTTTACTGTCTACTACTTGTTGCAATGATCATGATTGGGGTGATTCTTCTTATGATCTTGAAAAATTATTTAAGCCCCATGATGAATATGAGATTGAAAACAATGTTTGCAATAATATTAAAAGTGGGTTTGGAAGAGTGTCAACTTTAGATCCCACATATTTGGAGAATGTTCAATCTTATGAAATTTTTGATAAAACTGGGTTTGGAGAGGTCATGACTTTAGTTAATGTTAATCCCACTATTTTGGAAGAGTGTAAACTTTGCATGCATGTGGATCGTGTTGAGAATATGTTATGTGATAGCTATTTTGTTGAATTTTCTTATGATCCTACATGTAATTATTACGAGAGAGGGAAATATGGTTGTAGAAATTTTCATGTTACTAAATTACCTCTCTTCATGTCGAGATTGCTATCGACTCTTTCTTTTTCCTTGCATATGCTAGTTTTTGCTTGCCTTGGTAATTTGTTTGCTTATAAAATGCATATGCATAGAAAGTATGTTAGACTTAGATGTGTTTGTCACGTGGTTTATGATGATCTCTTTGTGCTTCAATTCTTCTCTTTTATGTGAGCATCATTGAAATCTCAATGCATAGTCAAAAGGCTTTAAAGAAAAGCGCTTGTTGGGCGACAACCCAATATTTTTCCTTGTTGTTTTGCAATAAATAAATCATCTAGCCTCTGATTAGATGTGTTTTTATGGTTTAAATTAGTGTTTGTGCCAAGCAAGGCCTTTGGGATGATTTGGGTGAGATTTGATTTAATCTTGCTGAAAAACAGAAACTTTTGCGCTCACGAAATTATTTTTTTCATTTTTATCAGAAGGTTTCTTTTGAGTTGATTCGTTTTGCAGAAGATTAATAAACAAATTTCTCATGTCGTCCTAATTTTTCAGAATTTTTGAAGTTATAGAAGTATTCGAAGTAGTCAGATTTCTACAGACTATTCTGTTTTGACACATCATGTTTTCTCTGCGTTGTGTGCTTGTTTTGATGATTCTATGGTTTCTTTGAAGAGTTCCATAGAAAAGTTGGAATACATTAGATATAATGCAAAAATAAAATATGAATGGGTTTGCAACAGTACTTATAGTAGTGGTTTGCTTTCTTATACTAACGGATCTCACGAAGGTTTTGTTGAGTTTTGTGTGATTGAAGTTTTCAAGTTTTGGGTGATCTTACGATGGATGAAGGAATAAGGATTAGAAAAAGGCTAAGCTTGGGGATGACCGAGGCACCCCAAGATAATATTCAAGAAGTAGCAAGCAACTAAGCTTGGGGATGCCCCCGAGTGTCATCCCCTCTTTCTTCTAATAACCGTCGGTATTTTACTTGGAACTATATTTTTATTCGTCACATATTATGAGTTTTGCTTGGAGCGTCTTGTATGATATGAGTCTTTGTTTGTTTTGCTTTGTGTTTTAAGTCTTGAATCCTTGCTGGACACACCTTTTCGAGAGAGCCAAAAATTATTCTATGCTTGCTCCTATGCTTCACTTAAATTTTTAGAGCCATGGAATTGCTCTTGTTCTTCACTTATATCTTTTTGAGCATGGTGTGCTTTTTTATTTTTGAACAAATGCTCTCATGCTTCACTTAGATTTATTTGGGAGTTATTAAAAAAATTAAGAAATTCTCTCTTGCTTCACTTAGATAATTTTGAGAGAAAGAAAATATTATGCTCATGTTCTTCACTTAAATTTGTTTGAGCTTATCAAAAGCAACATATGAAATCAGTCCCAAAGTGATAGATATTCAATGAGGATATAATAAAAACTTTCATCAAGATCATTGGACAAAATAAACTTGATTCTTAGCAATGGTTTTGATATATGACGATATGTTATGTGAGTCATGTTGATGAGTAATTGTGCTTTAGTAAGAATATTGATGTTAAGGTTTGTGATTACCTTTGCAAGCAGGAAAGTCAATAGTTATGCGATGAAATTTATATCCTACTTATGGTGCATTATTTGGTGTTACTTATGCTTAATGCTTGGGTACGAGATTTTTCGCTTTTTGGTTGGTCGCTTCTCAATCTTTTTGCTAGCCTTCATTTTGCACTAAGTATGATCACTACTTGTGCATCCAAAACCCTTTAAACTAGTTTTGCCATATGAGTCCACTATACCTACCTATATGCGGTATTTCCATGCCGTTCTAAGCAAATTTGCATATGACATCTCTAATTTTCTCCAAATAAATTTCTCTTTCGTGTGCTCGTACCGCTCGCGAGGCAGTGAGGGGTGGCCAATATTTTCCATGCTAGATGTGTTATTCTCACGATGAGTGTTTATTCACTTGTCATTGCACGAGAGTACGGCAAATGTATTAGGGATGCCCGGTCCCGAAATGAAAAATGAATTTACTTTATGTTGTCAAATAATAAATTCCTTGGAAAGTGTTGGTATGGAGGGCACCCGTGGATACGGTTAGCCATGGAAAGTGAAAGTAATGGTGGAAAAGGAATAAACTTTATTTTCTGTTTGGGAACTGCCTATGATGTATCTAGCATGGAAAGTGTTGGGAGCTCTAAGTCATTTTCATTGGTGGGAAAAGTATTCCTCCCAAAATATTTTTATCTCTCAATTTTCGCTTTGAGCTCTGGCACGTCTACAAATCCCTACTTCCCTCTGCGAAGGGCCTTTCTTTTACTTTATGCAATTTTTATTTTGAATTTGAGTCTCCATCTTCTCTTATAAAGCACCAACTATGGGGCACTATGATCGTATTTGAGCATTGGGTGTAGCTAATATTCGAGTGTGTTTCATGAATGGATCAATATTGAGCATAATTTGGACCAGAAGACATCTAGTGGACCAAGAAAGCACCTGAGGGGAGCTCTGAGGGAAGCACAACCCACCAGGGCGCGCCTGGAGGCCCAGGTGCGCCCAGGTGGGGTGTGTCCACCTCGGTGGCCTCCCGCATCACCTCTTTGCTCTATAAATACCTCAATATTCCAGAAACTCTAGGAGAGTCGACGAAAATCAATTCCATACACCGCAAGTTCCAAAAACACCAGATCCAATCTAGACACCATCTCAGAGGGGTTCATCATGTCCATTGGTGCCTCTCCGATGATGCGTAAGTAGTTCTTTGTAGACCTACGGGTCCGTAGTTAGTAGCTAGATGGATTCCTTTCTCTCTCTTGATTATCAATACAATGGTCTCTTGGAGATCCATATGATGTAAGTCTTTTTGCGGTGTGTTTGTTGGGATCCGATGAACTTTGAGTTTATGATCAGATCTATGTTTTTATCCATGAAAGTTATTCTGAGTCTTCTTTGATCTCTTATATGCATGATTGATTATAGCCTCGTATTTCTTCTCCGATATTTGGGTTTTGTTAGGCCAACTTGATCTATTTGTCTTGCAATGGGAAGAGGTGCTTTATGATGGGTTCGATCTTACGGTGCTTGATCCCAGTGACAGAAGGGGAAATGACACGTATGTATCGTTGCTATTAAGGATAACAAGATGGGGTCTATTTCTACATAAATAGATCTTGTCTACATCATGTCATCGTTTTTATTGCATTACTCCGTTTTTCCATGAACTTAATACACTAGATTCATGCTAGATAACGGTCGATGTGTAGAGTAACAGTAGTAGATGCAGGAAGGAGTCGGTCTACTAAACTTGGATGTGATTCCTATATAATGATCATTGCCTGGATATCATCATGACTATTTGAAGTTCTATCAATTGCCCAAAAGTAATTGTTTTCTCACCGTTTGCTATTTTTCTCGAGAGAAGCCACTAGTGAAACCTACGGCCCCCGGGTCTCTTTTCATCATATTTGCCTTTGCGATCTATTTTTCTTTGCTTTTATTTTCATATTTATTAAACCAAAAATACAAAAATATTGGACTTTATTTATTGTGTGATCTATTTATCCTATTTATCATAACTTTATCATGTCTTCTGGCCAATCCGAGGCATCGGGATTGACAACCCCTTTAACACGTCGGGTTGCGAGTATTTGTTATTTGTGTGCAGGAATTGTTTACGTTGTGTTGCTTGATTCTCTTAGTGGTTCGATAACCTTGGTCTCATCACTGAGAGAAATATCTACCGTCACTGTGTTGCATCATCCCTTCCTCTTTGGGAAAATACTGACGTAGTTCAAGCAGGCATGAGGAGGCGGCTGGGAATCCGGCACCTGCGACGGACCGATGGACCTTGGCAGATCTGCAACAAACGTTGGCGTGCCCCATCCCTATCCGGCGCTGCGCGAGGAGCGCGCCAAGCAGCAGGATCCAACGGGGAAGGGCGAGCGCATGGCTTGGTGTCGCCCCGGCCCGAGCGGTCAGGGGCGGATGGTCGCCGCCGTCGGAGTGGCGCGCGGCGCGGTGCAGGGAGGGGAGCGGGGAGAGGCTAGCTCAGAGCCCTGTGCTTGGAACATTGCTAGCCATCCTAATCGATGGAAAACCGTTGAAGGATACTATGTTTCATGATGGGGTGTGTATAGAGTTCTGAGAAGTCAAATTTTATAAACTTTGATCAATTTTATATAAAAACTATTTAAATTTAGAATACAAAAAATATATAATATGAAACCACTTTTTATAGTGAATCCAATGATATATGCCTGGCATTCTAGATGTAAATATTTTCTGAGGAAAATTGTCCAAAATTTGCGAGGTTTGACTTTTTAAAAGAATCTGAATGCACTATATTATGAAACGTAGAAACAGGGAGAGAGAGTAGTACAATCCGGAAATCATCTTCATGGAGGGAGTACGTGGAGCGAGGAACAGGGGCAGGGGCGCTGATTCGCGAGCGCGACAAGACGCGACGAACTGGCGACATTCTGGGCGCCTGGCGAGGGCGTCACGTCGGTCGGCCGCGCGCGGGGGCGACGGGGCCTCTCGGCGCGGTGCGGTCACGTTGCGCGAAAAGGTGGATGCATCAAGCTACGGCCGGGTTACTACTAGTTTCATGCAAGTGGCAGATGCGTACAAGCGCATGGCATCCGGCGCGGTACGTCCGTGCACAGACAGGCCGCAGCGGCGCTGCACTGACTCCCACTGCCAGTGCCAGTGCCAGCGCCAGTGGCCGCGACCCGATCAATCGCCGTGCCGGCGCGCGCGGCCGATCGATGGCGACCGGCCCGGCCCTGCCTGGTGCAATCTGTGTACCACGCTTCACGTCGGCATCGCGGGTGCGTGCGTGGCTGGTTGGTTGGTGCGGTTCGTTCGGCCGCCCCCGGCCCAACTTCCCGTTCCTACCAATCTAGCAACCAGATGCGGTCACCAACCGCGCCAACCCGACGCACATGGCTGCGCATACCTAGCTAGCCGGCGAGCGCATGCATACCCAAGCAGGGGGGTGCAAATGAGCCAGGACACACTCATTCACGCCGAAGACTTCCGTTTGCATATTATAAATCCGGTAATGGCCGCGACATACGCCTGCCGCCCGCCTGCGTTTACTTGAGAGAGAGAGGCCGGACGTTGCCAATTTGGCACTTCTCCTTTGTTTGCCGGCTACTCCTTCCCGGATTTTGTTTGGTTATTGTATAGGAGCAGAGTCACAACGAAGCACGGAATATATTCCAGACCGTATTAGAGTATTCGGTTGGAAACGATCCACATGCGCCTAAGAATGTGCGTCGTCGTTTCTTGCTCTCGGGGATTGAGTTTTGCTTCGTGGGGAGCTCGTTCAACGAAGGAGATACGTACTATGAAGCGAATTTCAGAGTCAAATGTTGACAGGAATTTTTTTATTTTTTTTACCCAGAGTTGAATCAAGCAAAGATGATTCTATCGCAATAGCCATATGTAGGTCGACTGAATTTGCAATTTGAATAAGTTGATTTTGCGGGAGGAGGAAAGCTAACTCGAAAATACCTTCAAAATATATCACGTATTTACAGGACGCACAAACTGACGAGAACATTCGTAGCAGAACGCTGGACTAGTAGAAGTTAACATGAAGAAACTAAGGTACAGTACCATCACTGACAGAACTAGAGGGGGAGTCCGGAACTCCCAACTAAGCACAAGTTAGCTGGTCAAGATCCAGCCATGAATGAACGATGGAGACAACGCACGTAAGCGCGCAACATCGCACATGTCCAACTCGATCGTGTGCCATTAATCTCGCTCTCGCTCCACAATGTTAATCCTATCAACATCGATCGCACCGGTGCAGCCGGACATCCGATCGAGTTCAGGGGCAGAGCGTCTCCCGCACGTCGGCGAAGGCCGCGAGGATCACCGGGTAATGCCGCGGCGAGTTGAGCACGAGGTACGTCTCCAGCAAGCTCTCCGCGCTGTGCTCCCCATCGCCGTCGCCGACGCCGCTGCCTTCTGGCCACTCGGCGATCATCTCCTCCATGGACTTGCGGAAGTCCTCGTACGGGTCGGCGGAGCGCTTCACCACCGCGAAGCCCCCGTCCGTGGCGGCGGACGCCGTCGAGCCCCGCGGCATCTCGAAGCTGTACCGGCAGCTCTGCGACGCGCCGCAGCGCGGGGCGGCCGGCGGCGCGCGGCAGGGCCCGGACACGGAGGCGCGCGCCTTGGCGGCGTTCTTGCGCGGGCAGTTGTAGAAGTCGGACGAGTCGGAGGAGAAGCTTCTGGACGAGAAGAGGTTCTGCGAGTCCTCGTCGTACTCGTCGTCGGAGGAGGAGCTGCTCAACAGCCTGCGCGACGAGTGCGTCGACAGCCTGCGGTCGCCGTTGCTGGGCCGCTCTTTCCACCTCGGCAGCGGTGGCAGAGGCGCCGCCCGGAACGGCGAGGAGGGCGGGCACTTGCGGCCCTCCCACTCGCTCGTCCCGAACGGCAGCCCGGTCCCCTTGAGCGCCGCCCTCTCCGCCTTGATGTCGTCGGCGTCGAGCGGCGCGAGGAGGGACGGGTCGGCCGCGTCGACGGAGCGGCGGCCGGCGCAGTCGATGGTGATGCGGATCATCGGGACGGTGCGGCGCGCGGAGACGGAGAGGCGGCGGTCGTGGTGGTCGCCTGTCGCAGCCTTCTTGCCTCCCGCCCCGATGCGGCCGTAGGAGGGCAATGCGAGCGCCGGCGGCGCGGCGTCGTCGTCGCGGCGCTTCCTGCCACCCGAGCGCCTGGAGAAGACCGACAGGATGGCCGCCAGCCGGTGCTTGAGCTTCTTGCGGCCGACGCCGGAGCCGGAGCCGTCCATCGCGCCGGCGACTTGTCGTCCCAGTCCTTTGTGTGCGTGCGTGCGTGCGTGGACACTCGACAGAGAGAGAGAGCGCGCGCGCGAGCTGCGGGGAGGAGGGCGGGAGATGGAGGGATCGGCTGGAGTTGGTTTGGTCTACTATCGCATTCGTGCCGGGCTAATGCGGCCTGGCCTTTTAACCGCCCCGTGCCGCGACGCGATCTCGAAACAAAACCGCCAACCAAGGGATGGATGGATGGGGGGACACGGTCGTGGCCCCTCCGGTCCGGCGAGATGATGGGGACAGGCGCCACGTAACAACGTAGTAGTAGTGGGGAGATGGCCCGGCCCCGAGGAGGCGGTTACGCGCGATGCTGCTGCTGCTGCTGCTGCATGCATTATCGCTGGCTGCGTCGTCTTGGATCCCGTTTTACCTCCCCTCCTGGATTTAGCTTACTGACAAGATTGGCCTAATGGCCCTTGCTAACTGTCGCCTTGCGTTTGTCCGTGCGGCGCATGCATGGAGAGGGCGGTGGCTCGTGAGCAGCGCACGGGATCGCAAACATGGCCGACCGACCTCTGTGAACTTCGTAAGAACTGGTGCAGTGGTGCTGGACACGGTGCAATTTGACCGGTTTCATCAGGAGTTCAGCACAGAAAAGTTTGCGATTAAAAGGAAAAAAGTCCATTTTAAACCCTAAACTCGTAGAGCTTTGACGAATCAAACCCTCAAGTCCAAATCCCGGTCGTTTCAACCCTGAACTGTATAATCCCGGTCTAACTCAGACCCTGGATCCGTTTGCCAGACAGGGAATGCAAAGAATGGCCAGGATTGGTGGCGGTTTCCTATTTGCCGCCCGTGGGCAGCCAACAGCAGTGGCTACACCCCACAGCGCCCGCGGGTGGGCCGGCCCATTTCGCAGCAGCGCATATTGCTCGTTCACTGTTTTGTTTTCAGTTCGTTTCTGCTGTTGACTTTTTGTTTTATTTTATCTTTTTGTTTTTTTTCTGGTTTTTGCATGTTCTTTCTGCCTTTTCATTTCTGGTTCTTTCGTGTTGTTTCTGGCTTTATCTTTTTTTCCCTTTTTCTTTTTCTTCCATTAATACATTACAAGGAAATGTTTCATTGTGTATTTTTAATCATTAATAATACTTTAATATGATGAACAAGCTGTGTTTCTTCTGTTTATTTTTACTACTCTTCTTTTTTGTGTATTATACAAGAGTTTATCAGGTATTAAGAAAATGTTCATCATATATTTAAGAAAATGTTCGTATATTAAAAATATATTCATTTATGTACTTAAAAATGTTCAGCATATAAGAAAAAAATGTTCAGTGTATATGAAAAAAATGTTCAATATGTATTTTCAAATTGTTCAGTATTCATCACAGTAACGTTCATTGTGTGTTTTCAAATTGTTTAGCACATATCACTGTAGTGTTTGTTATGTATTTACAAATTGTTTAGCGCATATCACAAAAATGTTTAATGTGTATATAAGAAATTTTCGTTGTGTATCAAAAAAATGTTCAATGTATATTAAAAGGTCCACGGGTTTTGTAACAAGATTCATGAATTTGAAACAAACATATTGAGAAAAGGTTCACGCATTACATAAAAAAGGTGCTCGCATTTCTTTAGCAGTGCAACAGAAAAAATGGGGCGGCCCAGCGCGGAGGACGGGTACACTCCATGGTCAACAGTGCTTGAATTATTTCGAACCATATAAAACCGGTGGCCACTTAGTAGGAAGTAGCAAACAAAAAATAAGAACCTCGTGAACCAGATTTTTAAAATAAAAAAAGTTTACAATTTTTGAAAAAAATGTTCACAGATTTAGAGAGAGTACAATGATTTTGAAAATAAGCTCACAGTTTTTCAAAAGAAAATTCAATGGATTTGGGAAAAAATCACTTTCTTTGGGAAAAGATTCACGCGTTCAACAATTGTCAGATTTTCAAACATTACTCTTTTTTTAAAAAAAATGCAGGAAAGGATACCAAAAAACCCGCCCTGATTCTGCGTTTAACTTTTTTTCTTAAACTTGCGCACTCCAGTTTGGTAACACAGGCTTGTTAGGTTGACTGGTTTAGCAAGTCTCCTTCGGATCTACAGGTTCGTAGTTCGAATCGTAGGACTTGTTGTTTTATCTTTTTCGACAATCAAATTGTTATGCTACTTTTTTTTTAGAATAATTGTTACGCTAGTACGGACGCTATTGTACACCATGGGCCGGCCCAGCTAGGTGTCACTGCATGCGTCGGGTCGAGCTCCCGTGTAACAGAAAAAAAAAAGACAATTTTTTTGCAGACAAAAAAGAACAAATGGGGTGGCCCAGCAGAGCCCAGCCAGAGAAATCCCGGTTGACATTCGTCAAGGTTTGATCTAGACCGGGATTATACAGTTCAGGGTTGAAATGACCGGGATTTGGACTTGAGGGTTCGTTTCGCCTAACCTCTACAAGTTCAGGGTTTAAAATGGACTTTTTCCGATTAAAAGGAAGCGGGGATTTGGTTGGCGATCGGGCATACATTCTCTGCGCGCGCAGCAGGTCTTTGCAAGGCTGCACCTCTGTGTTTACTGCACAGATCGGCCGGCCATGTCACCGTGTGCCAGTTTTGACCATGCCAACGCTGCAGTCTTTCTGGGCCTTTCTGCCTGTCTGTACACCGCTGCTACAGGACCAGCAACAAGTACATACCGGTACCATCAGTATACTTTTTCAATCAACCTACGTAAACAACCGCGTATAGGCTGTAGTACACGCTGTTAATTCTTAAATGAGCGCTGCTCCGTGGCATTAAGTGGGTTGTTTAGAGTTTAGTGACAGGCAAACGCGCCCACCAGCTGTGGGGAACGGAGGAAGGAGCCCAGCTGAGCTGTTCGTTGGGACTGGAAGCAAGCATCTGTACATGCCTATCGCGTAGACGGCGCACGGCTTTTAAAGATTTGACCTTATAAAGACAAACAAACAGGTGCTGATACTGCTAATACAAAACTCATGACAGATAGGCCTAACAAACCAAGCATGCATGCATGAATAACAACATAAGAGCACGTTACAGTGCAGCTAGCCTGCAATTATCTGACCAGGGTTATGCGTCCAGTGAGTCCAGGCAGACCTGTACCGGCTCGACCTTTTCTTTAATCTGCTCTGGGATGAAAGGAACCAACTGTAGAATGGATCCCAATAATGTGGCACTTTCACAGCGTGCTGTACAGCACGGGAAAATCATTGACTAGTCAAGAGGTGCCCGCACCTCCTGCCATTTGTGTGATGCAGGGTCCAAGGGAGCAAATAACAAACAAACGTGTGGGATTCCCGATGATGATTAGCTGACACGGGAGTTTCTTTAATCTACATACAGGACGCACAATCTTATAATCAGAAAGTAACAAAGACAAAACGTTGAGACTGTACGGTTGTACAAATATAGAAGAAAAAAACAGGGTAGTTGATTTCAGCGGCTTGTCTGTATTCTCGGCCTTCCTGTTGATTGAGTAATCATCATGCAATCGTGGACAATCAACAGCTCAAAAGGCAAGGCGGATTGGTTGGTGAAATCCTGATTGCAAAGGTGCGGCTGCCGCCTGCATGCGGTTTGCTATTGCTTCAGTCCTACTCTTGTAATTCCTCCTCTTAATGCTTGCGCCAATAGTTTCTGAGCTGAGACATGTGCAGAAGTATCTCGTCTCTGCCTTGGTTCGTTACGCTGCTCGTCATTATCCACGGAGGCGCCGCCTCAAAATATTCGCGAATCAGACTCTGGAAGCATTCTACGTTTTCTTCCGGTCTCTTGCCGCCATTTTTCTTCTTCTTGCGCTTGTCGCACTTTGTGAACACGAGGGTCATTGGGACCTGAAACATGAACATTGAAATTAAACATAAGAACAGTCATCTGCAAAAAAATAAACATAAGAACATTGAAATTGAATGTTTTCAAGATTTTCTGTTCAGCTAGCTATCAATTTTATCCCATGTTTCTATTAACAATAGTGCATATTTGATGCAGAAGTGGTAGCTGTATAAGCGCTGCAAGAAACATAACAGATATATAACTAACAGTCTGACATCTTTAATCAGATTCCGATGCAAAAAAAAAGAACTTATATCAGATTTAGACATCAATGCATCAAGATAAATACATATGGAAGACAATAATGCATGATTTGGATCTTGCCTGTTATTACTTGTACAGAAGGCCGCTCCATTACTATATGTCAGGAAAGAGGAATATGTAAAAGGATGCCCTCAGGACATTCAATGATGCAAACATAGGTCCATGACCAAAGAGGAGTGTTTTGCATTAAATTGCAAAAAACAAAAGAGAGGATGGTTGAATCTCACAAAAGGGAAAATTATGGTTGTGGGGTGTAGAGGCACCAATAAAAGGACATAAGCGCTTACGGAAACACCACTGATCGTTATTGACTGGCTAGGACAAGCTCAGGCTTTTGTTGCAAAGGTGGGTGAGTCAGTGGGGACACTGCAGTACTGCACAAAGAATGTGGTATGGAACTAGAACTAGCTCCAAGGCAGGATTACTGTGTTAAGATACTACCATGTTGTTGGACTTGAGTTTGCCTGAAGATTTACTTGGAATTGACAAGTTTTGACTCCCCGATACGAGATTGGGGGTTCCTCAGTCAAGCTGCACTCGGCAGGTTTGGTAGGGTCTTGAGACAGATATACGGACACTATCCAAAAAAAAGAAGGCGATGTCATAAGCCCCAGTGGCAACAGCATTCAACAGCAAAGAGACCCCATTGCATGCTATTTTATCAAATGACTAAAACATTTCTCAGATACATATTACAATCAGAAACTTATTAGGAGTTTACAGATGTTTTAACTTCACAATGATGACTGGGAAGATCATACTTGTCACTTTTATGTTCAAACTTGAAACAATAAGCTTTAAATTAACTATAAGGTGGCCTCTGAACTCTTTAAGTACTTCTGGGAACCTATTATTCTTTAAATATCATTCTAAAATATTGAAATCTTGGCAGGAGTTTGATAATGCAAATTCAACAAAACACATTCATTTTAGGCAAATATAGGGATATATATTGCTTTCATGCTCCTTTTGTTGGGGCTCTTTGTCTGTGCTATATTTCCTTTCTACTGCGTTACTACACTCCTTGAAGTATATTCACTTCAACCTAGATTAACTCTATTCCTTTACTCTCTACATATGCTTTCAGCAACATCCTATACAACTTAGAGTGAACTCTCCAAGTCCAAATCGGTGCTTTTCATGTTCCCTTTTTTTGGCCGGAAAGTGCTTCATGTTTCTTTTTTTTTGGCCGGAAAGTGCTTTTCATGTTACAGTAATTAATTTCTTCAGGTCATTATCTGCGGGTTTGGATTGTTCATTTGAATGGCCTCATCTTCATGAGGTTTCTGTGCCCAACCAACACTGATTTATGTGTGTGCTGCATTTATTGTACCCACAGAAGACTTCATGCGCCCGTTTTGGTGACCTTCGTAGAAGGCTTGATGGCATGTACTCTGTTATCGTTCACGGTGTTTCCGGATGGTGGCCCAAACAAAAGAGATGGTTTGTTTTTGAATTTATCCCTATTATACGGTTAATGGCAAAGCAATAATAAGGAAAAGTAATCTCAAGGATCACCTATGATGCCATGATGTTGCTGAAATCACATGTTGAGGGCACGGAAATAAAAATATGCTCAAATGAATTGCCCCAGGACAAGCACATCAAAAGTATAGTTAATGTTGCAGCAGTTTAACCCAAAATTAAACCATTGCCGTATTTACAGAATAGCCAAG
This sequence comes from Triticum dicoccoides, assembly GCF_002162155.2. NCBI lineage: Eukaryota > Viridiplantae > Streptophyta > Magnoliopsida > Poales > Poaceae > Triticum > Triticum dicoccoides. The sequence continues at coordinate 525,973,380 of NC_041385.1, forward strand.
ACAAAAATAAACAGCTCAAAACAAACCACATCTGAAAGGGAAAATATAAAAGGCTCAAACAAAGTGGCCCAACAAAAAACATGAAGATAATGCTCCTACATTTTACTAGAATGTATGTGGTTCGTTTTGTTATGATACACCCTCACCAATATTTTAAGCAGATTGTATTGTTAAGAAGAGAAACTCCGCCTATGTTAGCTCAATATAGCCGGTCCCAAGCCCGGGTAAAGGAGGAGGGTTGTGATAGGCTTGGCGAGCCAACGTAAAAGCTCAGCCACTCTTATGGAGATGAAACCCAAAAAGGATGTTCAGAGTTGTACTAATTACCGTGGAATTAAGCTGATGAGCCACAGAATGAAGTTATGGGAGAGTCACTGAGCACCGCTTAAGAAGAATGACAAGCGTGACCAAAAATCAGTTTGGTTTCATGCCCGGGAGGTCGACCATGGAAGCCATTTTCTTGGTACGACAACTTATGGAGATACAGGGAGCAAAAGAAGGACTTGCATATGGTGTTCATTGACTTGGTGAAGGCCTATAATAAGATACCGCGGAATGTCATGTGGTGGGCCTTGGAGAAACACAAAGTCCCAGCAAAGTACATTACCCTCATCAAGGACACGTACGATAATGTTGTGACAAGTGTTCGAGCAGGTGATGTCGACACTGATGACTTCCCGATTAAGATAGGACTGCATCAGGGGTCAGCTTTGAGCCCTTATCTTTTTACCTTAGTGATGGATGAGGTCACAAGGGATATACAGGGAGATATCCCATGGTGTATGCTCTTTGCGGATGATGTGGTGCTAGTTGACGATAGTCGGACGAGGGTAAATAGGAAGTTAAGAGTTATGGAGACAAACCTTGGAATCGAAAGGGTTTAGGCTTAGTAGAACTAAAACCGAATACATGATGTGCGGTTTCAGTACTACTAGGTGTGAGGAGGAGGTTAGCCTTGATGGGCAGGTAGTACCTCAGAAGGACACCTTTATATTTGGGGTCTGCAGGAGGATGGGGGTATTGATGAAGATGTGAACCATCGAATCAAAGCCGGATGGATGAAGTGGCGCCAAGCTTTTGGCATTCTCTGTGACAAGAGAGTGCCACAAAAGCTAAAAGGCAAGTTCTACAGGACGGCGGTTCGACCCGCAATGTTGTTGGCGCTGAGTGTTGGCCAACTAAAAGGCGACATGTTCAACAGTTAGGTGTGGCGGAGATGCATATGTTGAGATGGATGTGTGGCCACACGAGGGATCGAGTCTGGAATGATGATATACGAGATAGAGTTGGGGTAGCACCAATTGAAGAGAAGCTTGTCCAACATCATCTGAGATGGTTTGGGCATATTCAACGCAGGCCTCCAGAAGCTCCAGTGCATAGCGGACGGCTAAAGCGTGCGGAGGATGTCAAGAGAGGTCGGGATAGACCGAATTTGACGTGGGAAGAGTCCGTTAAGAGAGACCTGAAGGCTTGGAGTATCACCAAAGAACTAGCTATGGACGGGCGCGTGGAAGCTTGCTATCCAGGTGCCAGAGCCATGAGTTGGTCGCGAGATCTTATGGGTCACGAGAAGAGAACACACAGCCCAACTTCTGGAGGGCGTGGTTGTGAGGTGCTGGAGGCCATAGTTGTGGTCCGTTCTGTACCGTGGCACGCGAAGAGGTGAGGGTGAGGTTTCATCAGAAGCTAACCACCTTTTGCCCTTGTATATTGATTGATTGAACTCCCTAATGCAAGGTACGTCCCATTCTATAGTAGTACAGGACCAAGTCCGTAATGCGACTGTGCCATCTCCTAGTATGGCATAACTCCTACTGAATACTGATAATCTAACATGCATCTCCTGATAAGATTGGAATTGGAACAGCTAAGATCCCCATTTACTTGAAGAACTGGGTTTAGGGTTTTATGTTTTCCCTTTCAGATGTGGTTTCAATGCGACTGTGTGCATATGTGCAGCTCCACATGACAGATGACGTGTACGTAATGCTCCTTCTTTAGGGCAGGAGGAAAAAGCTAGACAGGGAACACCCCTCCCCTCGTAGGTCATGATAAGGGGTGCCCCTCATTGTCTGTTCTGAGCACTCTATCTGAACTCTCTAATTCTCCACGTGAACGATGCTACTTCCATTTGTTTTCATTCCAATCCCTGTATTCTACTCCTCGGATGTTTTCACATCCACCAATGGATAAAAAAAATTCCTGTCAAGTACTTGTTGAATTTGATATTTAATCCTTCTTACGAAGACAGATTTGTTCTTCCAGCAAATCTGTGATAAGACCATAGTAACTTTTTTACGAATACTTCAAACTTGGCAGGATTATTCATCAAAAATGAATAAACCATCGAGCATGCCGAACAACACTAATGATCTGAGTGTATTTTAATAAATCTCAAGAAGCGTGCTGTTATATCAGATGTCCCTGAAGAGACAGAAGTCTACTGTTTTAAATGCACAAGAGTAAAATTCCTAAAATAATCCCTAGTTCATGGTAGAAAAGTAAGATAAATAATTTTGAAACCTGATAAGTCACTAATAATTTCCTAATTATTCGTACTGCAAAGTCTGACATGATACATTCCTTTTGACTCAGACTAAATAAGGAAAATATATATCATTGAGTGCTTAAAGTCTAACATAGCATTGTAATTTGTTTAATCAGAACAACAAAAAGAAAGAACTTCATGTGTATAGTAACACATCTTTCAATGTGGCGGGTAACAGATTCATTAATTTTGTGTACCATGATGTACTCTCATCATTCATAGTTCAATATGCAAAAGGTATAGATAGCTAACTAGTTCAACATCTTTCGGCATGAAGATTTAGATGTTTGGAAAGGATGGCTTACCTTGTTTTGCCCAAGCCAACTAGCATAGTCAAGATCAATCTTCTTAGCAGGAATACTTGCATCTATAAGGAGAAAAACTGACACCAGATTATCCCTGCTAAGGAAGTAATTTCTAGTAAACTCATCCCAATCTTTACGAGCTACCTGTGGTGCTGAAGCATATCTGTTCAAATAAATACTTTAGTTAAAACCAGAAGATGGAGAATATATATAAGCTCCAACCAGTTGAGTTTTATTTTCTACTGCCACCGATCCTTTCCTCATATGCTGTATGTCCGAATAAACATGTATATTTCGATTTTTATTAGCCTACATTAAGCAGGTTCAAAGAAGACACAAGTCCAGAAAGTGTTTTTCGCATATACAACATATCAGTGTGTAACTCAAAATAATAAAGATGGTGTGAACACTCTTCTAAATTCCCAAATATCAAATATATTTAAAATGACTGGCACAAATTTGGTCAGCATAATCATGTTTGCGTACAAAGTCTAAAACTCCAGGTTGAAGTACCCTGCTTTTCACCAAAAAAGTAACCATGATTTAATCAAATCATTTCCTGTTACTACAGATATTACCTATGCACCATAGAACTTATCCACTAATGAACTATTTGTAGGTAGACAGTAACTTGAAAATAGGCATTCAGTAGGGCATTAACTTAACGGGGGCCGATATGTTAAAAAGTAAATTCACAATTTAGGAGTAAAGTTAAATTACTCTATCTATTTCAAGAATATCGATATTTGCAAGTAATGTGTCAGCTTTAATTCCAATGGATCTGTAATATCGAAATTGGGCACGGAAGATTAGGAAGGGTTAAGTTTCATGGCAACAAAGCAGGCTTGAAGTTCAGTGGTCAAACATTTTAATATGCTCGTCTGCATGCTTAAAAACCTTTTACGGAAAATACAGAAACTGAAAGTGGGCTAAGAGCAGTAGCATACCCATAACCAGGCAAGTCAACAAGGTACCAACTGTCATTTATTTTAAAATGATTGATACACTGGGTCTTGCCTGCAATGATAAAAACAATTAAGAAAATTAATGAAATTAGGATGCAGAGTTGGTTTCATAATATTGAAGTTCTGCTGCAGTATATCGTGTAAAAGGCCCAGGAACGAACAGCTGCAAAAGGTCATGTTATTAGTTCCTGAACATATTTCTAGAGAATATATTGATGCTAGACCACACAGTTCCATGTGCTAGCAGAAATAAAACCAAAATATCTTAACAGTTTGGCAAAAGAAAAATGATGTAGAACTAGACAGCACAGTTTCATGGTCTTTCTGCTCTCTTTTCAGTTTGGGCCGACAGATAAGCTCTTATATAAAATAAACATCAAACATGACATGTGGCCAACAAAACAAACCTCGAAGACCAAAGTGCCATGCCCTCTGAAAGGCCAACATTACAACAATAACCAGGTATAGCAAGATGATTATTATCATCGGTGTGCATGACCATTATAAAGAGAAAAGAATCATGTATGAAGAAAGAATAACCAGCTTTTCTATGTATGAATAGAATTGAACAGCTTGGTGTAAGATGCAGACGCATAATGTATTAATGTGCAGTTTTAGAGCTGGACACTAAAACCCAGAACCAGGCCAATCATATCCCCTAAAAGGTGCCCCCCTATGAACGCATTTGTGCACTCAAAACCCAGAATAGCCCGCTTCTACCATATCCAGAACAGCTTTGCTAAAGCACATCTACGTCCTAAGTCAAAGGTATCGAATCAACTAGGTAATCGCCTCCTAGCAAGTAGGAACGAGAGGACCTAAACCTTAAACCCCAACAGCATTACAGTTGCAGCATATAATTAGGCAACAAAAAAAGTTAAGCGCGGCCTACCAGGTTTCTTGGAGGTGAGCGCGAGGCGCTTGCGGCGGACGAGCGAGTTGAGCAGTGACGACTTGCCGACGTTGGAGCGGCCGACGAGCGCGAACTCGGGCAGCCCATCCCTGGGGCAGTCATCGGGTCGCACGCTGCTCTTTATGAAATCCGCGTTAACCACCTGCGCATCGCCCCGCGCGTACGTGCCCAGCACGATGTTGGAACCCTTGAGGACACGCGCGGTCACGACCTCCTCGTCCCCCGGGGTCACGCTCGCCCCCGGTGGCAGGAAGAGCCGGTCGAGGGGGAGCTTTACCAGCACCTCCTGCGGCTCCTGGGGCTCCTGCGGCTCTTCGGCGTCGAGGTGGTCAGCGGATTCTTCGGCGTCGGCGTGGTCTACAGTTTGGGGGGCCGCAAGCTGAGAGAGCACGGCGCAGCGAGGCAGGAAGGGGCGGCGAGGAGGGAGGTGGGAGGGGCGGATGAGGAGTTTCGAGGTGGCGCTGGAGGGGAGGGAGAGGAGGCGAGGGAGGATGCGGTGGCAGAGGAGCATCGCCGCCGCCGGCGGTCAGGGATTTGGGTTTTGGAGGCCGCGAGAAGTGTGCGGCGTGGTTGGGGGCGCACGGAGTGGAGTGGAAAGGCTCGGAGGGATGGATTGGGTGGGACCGGAAGGGCTACAATGAGTAAGAGTTAAATATACCACGGGTGCCTCAACCTGTCCGATGCAATCACTTTGATGCCTAAACTTGTGTCGGTGTACAGAAGTAGGGGTTCTACTCTACACCCCTCTACCTGTGCACGAGCAGTCAGAGCCACGCCCAAAGTCACACTTGGCGAGGCAAGGGAAGGAGGCCGAAGCCGCAAGATGATCAAAGCAACGCCAAGACACAAAAAGCAAGAGGGCGAGGTGGACTCCCCCGGCAAGACCTTTGTCGGGGCAGCCTTCGCAGCCACGGTAAGAACCTTGCCGGGGCAACTTGCCCAATGCCAGCGGAGCGCGTCACCCTCGAGCCCAAGGTTTCCGACGACCACGTTGGGACCAAGGCTCGGGAGGCGCCTCCATGATGGCATGCAAATCTTTGTGAAGATTATGAACACTCTAAATCAGATGAAGATTAGAAGATGACGAACCTCGGCGAGATCCTTGCCGAGGAAACCCACAAGACCTCCGGCAAGATCCTTACCGGGGACGACCACGACGCCATGGCAAGACCCTTGTCGGGGCCCCGGCAAGGCCCTTGCCGAGGACATCTGCGGGGCCACAGCCCGGCCCACGCCCGCCAAGTTTCCACCGCCGCTCCCATGCAGCTGCCAGCACACCAACTAGGCAGGCACCTGCGTGTCGACGTGAGGCTTCCAAGCCAACTCAGCGCATGCCTACGTGGTGGCATGCAAATCTTCGTGAAGGCCCTACCACTGCACCACCTCAGCAACTTGCCAGCCTACATGGCGCTGACCGCTTGCTGGCCCGGGCGCATGTCGAAGCAGGGTGGAGCGGCGGTAAAGTGAGAGGGACACCTAAGGGACGCATTAAATGTGTCTTGTCCCGTAATGGCTAAGCGATAAGCTTAGCCACTGTATACCGACGCCACCTCCTGTGTGCCACTTTGGCGATTCCCTTGACTATAAAAGGAGGGCCAAGGCATCCAGGAGAAGGATTCAGACTCTGGGACAGGTTACACCCATCGTAGCTAGCTCAAGAACTCCAAGAACACTGATATACACACCAAAGCAGGACTAGGGTATTACGCGTCTCCGTGGCCCGAACCTGGGTAAACGACCCGTGTGCTTGTGCTGACTGCCGATCCCGCTCTTCTCACAACCCCACGCCCCGCAACCGTAGTAGGGATTCCCATGATCCCATAGGTGTCGTTCCCACCGACATCTTTGGCGCGCCAGGTAGGGGGCGCGGCCATGAGAATCTGGTTTAGCAGCGAGTCGAACAGCTCTTCATCGCCATGGCTCCCAAGAGGAAGACGACTACGGCGATCAGTTCATCCGGAACCGGATTTCCTGTGCCGATGCAGACCAGTAGCAGGCCGGTCGCGGAAAGAACCCGTGTCGCGGCCCGCGAACACCCACATCACCCTGGCAGTCCAGACCTGGCGAGCGGAGTCGTACGTGCGCCGGGCGATGGGCCGCACGCCGCAAACTCCAAAGATTGAGTTGGGCCCCCCGCATGCGGCGCAGGGCCCTCCAGGGGTGTTACCATGCCGCCCGACGGCGGCGTGGCGGCCTCCAAGACACCAGCACCGGCGCCCACGGCGTGTTCTTCCCAAGTTATGCGCGGTGAGTAGCGCCACCCCGCTGGTGACCCTGGGTGCCGCCCTGGGAAGAGTCATGCGCGTCCTTCACGGGACGAGGAAGGCCAGCATGCACGTCGGGGTGCTGGCGAAAATGGTGGACAGCCGTAGGGCCATGATAGAGCTCCTTCTAACATAGTTAGAAGTCGAAGCGCGTCACGGTCCATGCAGCTTTCGCCGCCGCCCACACCAGCAGAAGCTCTAGCGCGCGTGCAGCTGCTCCTCGACTTTCCTCCTGCCGCGGAGAGGCTCGACGGGTGGAGAGCCACTGTCCGGAGCCTCGTCGGCATCGCTAATAAAGATGAGACGCGGCCAGCAGGGCCCGTAGGCCGTCGCTCCATCGAGCCACCGCATGCCAGCGGTGGAAGGGCCGGGGGCGATGAAGCCACGATGCACTCTCCTCCCCCACGCCAGCCACCGCGGGTGTCGATCCATCACGATGACGCTTGCGATAATATCTCCATAGCGTCGTCCGACCCGCGGACCTACCGCGACCAGCGTCAAGTTCTTCGGGAGCAAGCCCTTGAAGACGCTCGAACCACCATCGAGCATCGGCGTGACGCATGTCACCATTCGGACAGGCGGGCAGGACCCACTATGGACCACTCGGCACCAGGAGGCTATGGTAGCCTACCCTACGAGGTGGGTTGTCCGGCCTTTACCCATGAGCTGCGACAGTTCCAGTGGCCCTCCCACCGCACGTTCAAGCTCGACGTTGGCGAGAAGTACAATGGCAAGACTCACCCGTCAGAGTTCCTTAGCATCTACACCATCGCGATGCAAACTGCTAGAGCCCGCGACGATAAGGTGCTTGCCAATTACTTCCCTTTGGCGCTCAAGCCCAATGTCATGTCATGGTTGATGCACTTGCCGGTGGACTCCATTTACTCTTGGTCGGATCTATGCCATGAGTTTGTTGGCGCCTTCACTGGAGGCCATCAAGCTCATGGCCAGGCAAGCGATCTGCATATTATCCCCCAGAAGGAAGGAGAAAACCTACGCAAGTACATCCAAAGATTCAGCCGAGTGCAGTATAACATTCCAGACGTTCATCCCGCCGCCGTGATCAGTGCATTCCATCAGAATGTGCGTAACCGCAAGATGCGTGAGGAGCTAGCAATGAATAAGGTCAGGGATGTGGCCGAACTTTATGTTCTGGCCGATAGGTGCGCTCGGGCGAAAGAGGGGAGGTAGTACCCTGGCGAGGACGTCGGTGCGAAAACCGACTCCACGGAGGACGACACCGCTGCCCCGACGAAGAAGGGTCGGCACTGTAACAGGAAGCGCAAGGGCGAGACTGTACTTGCTGTCGAGGGGTCCGACTACACCGGCACCGCCAAGAAGGCCAAGGCGAGCGACCCCGGCAAGGAAGTTGCCAGGTGTGCCACTTGCTGGGCCTTGGCGGCGGCCGACAAGCCGGGAAGCTTCGACAAGCAGTATTGCAAGATCCACCACACCAAAGGCCACGACCTCCAAAACTGTCGACAAATTGAGTTGCTCGCCGAGAAGCAGAAAGCTGAATATGAGAGGCGGGACAAGGAGAATGGTCAAGACGGTGCCGAAGGATCCGACAAGAAGCATGGCGGCCAGGGAGGCCGCCGCGGCAAGGATAACCAGCAAGAGAGGCACGCCCGGGGCCGCAATAAGAAGTAGGAAGATGATGATCATGAAGAGGACGACGAGTCCGGCGACCATGAGTTTCAGAAAGCTACAGAGGCAATGTGCATCGATGGTGGCGCCTCGTTGCACACCTCTCACCGCCAACTCAAACAGTGGGCACGTGAGATCATAGCGGTGGAGTCGTCACTCGATGCATGGAAGCCGTTAAAGTGGTCCAGCACGCCTATCATCTTTGACACCGAGGACCACCCTGATTGCACAACTGCGGTCGGGTGTTTGCCGTTGTTGGTTCACCAACGATCCGCAACCTCCGAGTGACAAAGATGGTAGTTAATGGCGGGGCCGATCTGAACTTGATCTCGTCGATCGTGGTCAAAAGGCTACAGATTCCTGATGGAGACCTTGAAGAGACGGGCACGTTTCAAGGGGTCAATTCGGGGAGAAGCCGGCCAAAGGGTAAGGTCATGCTGCCCGTGACGTTTGGGGGAGAGCTGAACTACAGGACGGAGAGGATTGTCTTTGATGTGGCCAAGATCCCCTTGCCCTGCAACGGGATCCTCAGTCGCCCGACACTCTCCAAGTTCATGGCGGCGTCACATTACGCCTACAACACGCTGAAGATGCCGGGGCCGATGAACATCATCACCGTCCCTTTCGACAAGAAGGACGCGCTGATCTGCACCGACCAACTCTACCGGGAAGCAGTTGCAGCAGCTGCCGCTAAGGCACTTGCTCCTGCCGCTGGAGTCCCGAGAGGGAAGAAGACCGGCGAGACCTCTTGCATCCACTCCGGCAAGCGCACCTCTCCGGAGTGTTGTGCTCCCATCGAGGATGTGCCAGAGAGCTCCACCGGTAAGAGCAAGAAGTCCAGAGTTGCACCACCAGAGACCAAGAAGGTATCCGTCAGAGAGGACGGCACAGGAGGGGATTTCACCATAAGCTCCACCCTCGACAACAAATAGGAAGGCGAGCTCGTCACTTTCCTATGGGCGAAAGTCGATGTGTTTGTGTGGCAAGCATCCAACATTCTCGGCGTTCCGAGTGAAGTGATTGAGCACCATCTTGCTATCTGTCCTCATGCGTGGCCCGTCAAGCAGAAGGTCAGGAAGCAAGCTCTGGAGAGGCAGGAGTTCATCATGAAAGAGATCAGGAAGCTAGAGGCGGCAGGCTTGGTAAGAGGGGTACTCCATCCGACGTGGTTGGCCAATCCGGTGGTGGTGCGCAAGGCAAACGGGAAGTGGAGGTTGTGTATTGATTACACAGATATCAATAAGGCTTGTCCGAAAGATCCTTTCCCGTTGCCACGCATCGACCAGATTGTTGACTCCATGGCCGGGGGCGACCTGTTATCATTCCTTGATGCCTACTCAGGCTACCACCAAATTTTCATGACAAGAGAAGATGGGGAGAAGACAACATTCATCACCCCATGTGGTACGTATTGCTTTTTACGAATGCCCTTCGGGTTGAAGAGTGCTGGCTCGACCTTTGCAAGAGCAGTCCAAATTGGTTTTGAGCCCCAACTACATAGAAATATGGAAGCTTATATGGATGACATAGTGGTCAAAACCAAGGACAAGGCGACACTTGTGCAAGATTTGGAAGAGACGTTTGCAAATTTGCGCAAGATCAACCTCAAGTTGAACCCTGAGAAGTGTGTCTTTGGTGTCTCGTCCGGCAAGCTTCTCGGGTTCTTTGTGTCGCAGCACGGGATTGAGGCGAACCCAGACAAGATCAAGGCTATCAAGCAGATTGAGGCACCTAAGCGGATCAAGGATGTGTGTCGGCTCACTGGCTGCGTCGCCGCCATGAGTAGATTCATCTCCAAATCTGCCGAGCGTGCCCTTCCCCTTTTCAAGATCTTGAAGAAGCCGGGTCCAATGGAGTGGACCCCGGAGGCCGAGGCAGTGCTGCAGGATTTGAAGAAATACCTCTCCTCCACCCTAGTGCTGGTTGCGCCCTGATACGTTCGGAGACTTGGAGTATATGTCAGGGAAGCAACGAGGAAGCCACGAGGCAGGGACACGCGCCCTATCCCCTGGGTGCGCCCCCCACTGATGTCTACTTGTAGGATCGAAAGTATGTCTATAGGGGGGTGATTAGACTACTTGACCTAATAAAAATCTAGCCTTTTGCCAGTTTTAGTTCTTGGCAGATTTTAGCAACTTAGCACAAGTCAAGCAATCTTAACACGATTCAAGCAAGCATGCAAAGAGTATATGAGCAGCGGAAAGTAAAGCATGTAACTTGCAAGAATGTAAAGGGAAGGGTTTGGAGAGTGCAAACGCAATAGGAGACACGGATGTTTTTGTCGTGGTTCCGATAGGTGGTGCTACCGTACATCCACGTTGATGGAGACTTCAACCCACGAAGGGTAACGGCTGCGCGAGTCCACGGAGGGCTCCACCCACGAAGGGTCCACAAAGAAGCAACCTTGTCTATCCCACCATGGTCGTCGCCCACGAAGGACTTGCCTCACCAGGGTAGATCTTCACGAAGTAGGTGATCTCCTTGCCCTTACAAACTCCTTGGTTCAACTCCACAATCTTGTCGGAGGCTCCCAAGTGACACCTAGCCAATCTAGGAGACACCACTCTCCAAGACAAATGGTGTGTTGATGATGAACTCCTTGCTCTTGTGCTTCAAATGATAGTCTCCCCAACTCTCAAATCTCTCTCACAGGATTTGGATTTGGTGGAAAGAATATTTGAGTGGAAAGCAACTTGGGGAAGGCTAGAGATCAAGATTCATATGGTCGGAATGGAATATCTTGGCCTCAACACAAGTGTAGGTGGTTCTCTCTCAGAAAATGTATGTTGGAAGTGTAGGCACGTTCTGATGTCTCTTTCCACGAATGAAGAGTGGGTGGAGGGGTATATATAGCCTCCACACAAAATCTAACCATTACACACAACTTGCCAATCTCGGTGGGACCGAATCGTCAAACTCGGTCGGACCGATTTAGCAAATAATGTGACCGTTAGGATTTTTGATGGGACCGACATGCAACTCAGTAGGACCGATATGGTTAGGGTTAGGGCATAATGTAATCTCGGTGAGACCGATTTTGGTAATAAACTAACCAGAGAGTTGGTCAGGCAAACTCGGTGGGACCGATTCGCTCATCTCGGTGAGACGGAAATGTTACAAAAGGGAAACGGAGAGTTTGCATTGCAGTCTCGGTGGGACCGATCGCTCATCTCGGTTGGACCGAAATGTTACAAAGGGAAACAGAGAGATTACAATCCCATCTCGGTGAGACCGAGATCCCTATCGGTGAGACCGATTTGCCTAGGGTTTATGGCAGTGGCTATGACATCTGAACTTGGTGGCGCCGGATAGAAAGAATTGGTGGGGCCGAGTTGGACTTTTGGTTTAGGTCATATGTGGATGTGATAAAGTAGTTGAGGGCTTTGGAGCATATCACTAAGCATTTTGAGCAAGAAAGCCATTAAGAAACACCTCACCCCTCCTTGATAGTATTGAATTTTCCTATAGACTCAATGTGATCTTGGATCACTAAAATAGAAAATGTAGAGTCTTGAGATTTGAGCTTGAGCCAATCCTCTTGTCCTTAGCATTTTGAGGGATCCACTTTTCTCATCCATGCCATGCCAATCATTGAGCTTTCCTGAAATATTTATCTTGAAATGGCATTAGCTCAATGAGCTATATGTTGTTAGGAATTACCAAAACCACCCAGGGATAGTTGCACTTTCAATCTCCCCCTTTTTGGTAATTGATGACAACATATAGATCAAAGATTCGACAAATGATAATAAGATTTAAAAACATTGTCGCTTTGAGAAGTATGTGAAAAGTAAGAGCTCCCCCTAAATTTCTGCATTATTTAAAATTTGCTTTGGACTGCAAATGCACAATGAGTTAGGATCATGGGTTACTCTTCCATGTCACATACATCTTGGTGGAGCGCTCAAAATGATAATAGTTAAACACATACACTCATCACCAAGCAAAGTGAATGATCATATGAGGAAATAATAGATAATATCATCCAACAAGCATTAATGTAGCATAGCATATGATCAAACACATGATCATCCAAGTATCTCACAAAAGGCATAATGTATCAAGCACACAAATAACGAAGTTCAACCACCAAAAGAAACAAGAGAGATCAAAAGCAACACTCTCTCTTGAAGCCTATGATCTATACATTTTTCTCCCCCTTTGGCAACAAGTTACCAAAAAGTTCATGAAGAAATGCATAGTGCTAAACGACTCTCAGGCTTGGTCTTCATGTGATGGTGTAAAGATGGCTCCAAGTACGAAGGCTTCTGTTGATGTAGCTGGAGCTGGTGGAGCAACCTCTTCCTCTTATTCCTCCATCATTGAGGGCTTTCCAACAACTTTGGCCATGGTCTTCTTGACCCTTTCTTTCCTTCTCTTCTCAGCCACAACTGGTTCTTTGGGTTCTGATCCCAAAGGTACTTGAGTGGATGCTCTGGCCTTTGACATGGGAACTCTCTTGGCAGGAACCTTTGTTTTCATTCCTGGCTTAGTGGTAGCAGTTGTGCCATATTCCTTTTTCAGCACCTTCTTCTTAGAATTGGCCTCATCCTCAACAACCACATAGTCCTCATCTTCAGAATCTGAGGTCTTCTTCTTCCTTGCCCTGGTGGCTGCCTTGGGCAAATTGCTAGGTGTGCTCCTGCTACCATCATTTGAGGTACTGGAGGGACTAGTGCCCTCACTCATATGAGCTTGCTCCTCAGACTTGTTCTAACTGTCACTCTGATCTGACATGATGCAAACTCTGACAGCAGTCCCTGTGAATAGATGTAGATGAGGTAGAGTAGATGAGCATCACAAAGCACAGAGGTTTTTGCAAAAAAAAATGAGTCAAAAACTTAGTTTTAGTTTTCCACAGAAAGCATTTCGGAGCTACCGATTTGTAAACTCGGTGATACCGAAGCAGCTTTTGGAACCTAAACTAGTGAACTCGGTTAGACCGAGTCATAGTTTGGTGGCACCGAGACTGCTAGGGTTTCACAAAGAATTGAACTCGGTCACACCAATTTGCAATTCTCGGTCAGACCGAGAATCACATGTGCACTGGCTTGAGCCAAATCGGTGAGACCGATTTCAACAACTCGGTCGGTCCGAGATGAATTCGGCGGAAACCTAACCCTAAATTTTCAATCCAAAACTAATCTACGGAGTGATTTCGCTGGATAGAGTGATTTCAAACGTGGCAAGATTCTTGGCAATGCAATGTGCTAGGAATCGGAGTTAGGAATAGCACAAAGTTCAAATCCATACCCTAATGCGGTGATGGATTTGCTACGGTGACAACGGCGGAGCAGAATTCCGTTGACAGCAGCGGAGACCAGCGGCGGGAGGTCACTGGCGACGAGGAGGACGATCCGGAGACCCGAGGAGGCAGAGCAGGCTGTGCGCGGGCAAAGAGTTTCGAATTTTTTTCCAAATTTTGCTCCGGGGGTATATATAGCCTGACCCTGTTGGTGTGACCGAGTGGAACAACTCGGTGGCACCGAGATGCATAACTGCAAGCAGTTACTGCAACTCGGTGTGACCAAAAAGTTCAAATCGGTTGCACCGAGATTGAAAACCTGGATCAACTTAGTGATCTCGGTGTGACCGAAAAGGTTGAATCGGTCAGACCGAAACACACAAAGAGGTTTTGTAAGTTTAAGTCTATGATGAATCGGGGACTCCGAGTGCTCCTCACATAGAGTGATTCGAATCTGACTTGATCAAACTTTGTGATATAACATGAATAGAGTTTGAGACAAGAAAAGCATAGATAGCTAGAGAAGGTTCTTAGGCATTCTTGTCCATCCACTTGGCAAAAGAAAAGAAACCAAACAATCAAAGCTACAGGTGGATGTCCTCGAATGAGTAAATTATGCAACCAACATGCTCACACAATAAAATGGCAAATGAAATATGTGACAAAGCATGCACAAACACTTCTAGCATCTATCAAGCAATTGGCGATGACTAGGTCATTTATATATGAGTATATTGACTTAGGAGTCAAATGAGAACATTTGATCATAGGTCATACTCATCATTTAAGCACAAGTGGGGTTACCACTTTTACATAAAGCATTGTTGTGTTCACACCATTATAGTTGCTTTGGCTCAATTCTTTGAGTAAAGCTCCCCCTAGATGTGAGATCCCCCCTAAGAGGGATGAACTAACCTTGGGTGTTTGTCGATGATGACTTCATGTAGGTGTTGAAGATGTGGATGCTCAATGTTGATGTAGATCATTTGAAGCAATCCATTGGAGTGAGTTGCATTTTCAATACCTACACGGGTTAGTCCCACAAGGAACAAACAAGGATATCCATAGACATAGAGTGATGCACACACACAAGATGATGTCTATGAAAGCATTGGGTTACCTTGTCCCTTGTCTTACCAACAAGAGGGTTTGTGACTCCTTGAACTAGTGCAAGATGTGGAAGTTGATTGCACTTGTCCTTGCCAAAATGATAAGAGTGAAATATGTTGGCGGAGTCACCCTCAAGAACTCTCTAGTTCTTCTTCTTCGGGATCACATCATCTTGATGGGAATCCTTGGAGTTGTAGTTGTACTCGATGAAGTAGAACTTGATGTAGTCTTGGGAACCCACTTGACCAAGGCCTTAGGAGCTTCTTCAAATGCATCAGTCTCCTCTTGAAGCTTATCCTTGCCTTTTTGCTTGTGGTCTTGTGGTGGAAGATCATCTTGAGCTTGTGTCCCTTTGAAAGAAGTAGGATCATACTTCTCTTGTTGAGGAACGAACTTCATCTTGGGGTATTGATCTTCTTCCCACTCAACTCCATTAGCATTGAACTTTCATTCAAAACCAACACCTTGGTTCTTCCGGTGCCTTCCTTGATTGCGTACAATTTCCTCGAATTGCTTACTCCGAGCAAGGCTCTTGTAAACACCTTTCTCTATAATTCCCTTCAACAAGCTATTTTCTTGCTCAAGTGTAACTTGGCTAAGAGAATCATTAGTGGAATCAAGAGAACTACTAGAAGCAACAACATTAGATTTATCATGATTTTTGTTACTATTAGAGGAAGAATCTTTCTTGTTCTTGTTACTAGACTTGACTTGAGGCATGTAAGTAGATAAGAGTAAACGCTTGGCAATGTAAGAAGAACTTTTCTTGCGAAGATCATCATTGATTGCTTTTAAAAACTCATGTTCTTGCTCAAGGTTGAGCTTTTCAAAGCGTAACTTCTCATGAGTCCTTAAAAGTTCTCGATGATCTCCTACGATATTTTCATGAGCTAACTTAAGAGTGTTTAGTTCTTTAGTTAGGAGCTCATTCTTCTCCTTATTTTTTTCATTCGTTTTATCTTGATTAGCATGATTAATTGATGTTTCATCATAGTATTCATCACTAGAGTTGTCAACAAGTAAATCATCATCACCTAACAAGTCATCTTCATCACTATTGAAATCAACATACTCGGGGTGTGATACCTTTGGGCCTTTAGCCATGAAGCATCTTCCAAGTCCTTCATTTGGTGAATCAAATATGTCGTAGGAGTTGGTTGACACAAGTGCTAGACCGGCAACACCTTCATCTTGAGTATATTCGGAGTCAGAGTGATAGCTTCTCTCGGAGTGATTGTCGGAGTCGGAGCCGGATACCAATTCACCAACATGAGCTTGATGTCTTCGTTTTGTGTAGATCCTTGATGACTTGTCCTTCCTTTCTGAATCCTTGCTTCTCTAGAATGTTCTTTGTTCATAACAATCATCTCTAGTCCTTCTTTCTCTCGATGGTGATTCTTCTCTTCTACTTCTTCTTTTTGGAGAATCTTATTTTCTTTTGTAGGGTGCGTACACTCATTGGAATAGGTCCGGGTCATCCACAATTGTAGCAATTACGCTCATGACTAGAAGATCTTTTGTCATTGTAGGACCTTGACTTGGAACTTCTTTCCTTGCTTCTACTCTTGTAGAACTTGTTGAAGTTCTTCACCATTAGGCTCAATTCTTCATTGAAGATTTGTTTCTCACTTGATGATGTGGGAGCTTCACATGAGGCTTTGTAAGCACCACTTGACTTGTTGTGGAGCTCCTCCTTATCCTTGAGTGACATCTCATGAGCAACAATTATTCCAATGACTTCCGTTGGCTTGAGATCTTTGTAATTGGGCATCATTTGGATCAATGTGCACACAATATCATACTTTCCATCCAAAGCTCTTAGGATCTTCTTGATGATGAATGTGCCGGTCATCTCTTCACTTCCTAAGCCGGCAATCTCATTTGTGATAAGAGCAAGCCTAGAGTACATTTCAGCGACACCTTCACCATCCTTCATCTTGCTTGTCAAGTTGACTTTGAAGCACATCCAATTTGGATTCCTTGACGGAGTCGGTACCTTCGTGCATGTCAATCAAAGTACCCCAAATTTCCTTTGCATTCTCAAGACGGTTGATTTTGTTGAATTCTTCGGGGAACAATCCGTTGAAGAGGACATCACAAGCTTGAGCATTGTATCGCATCATCTTCAACTCTTCCGCGGTGGCTTCACGGTTCGGTTCCCTCCCATCAAAGAATTCACCTTGCAAGCCAATACACACAATAGCCCAAATGGCGGGGTTATGTCCAAGAATATGCATTTTCATCTTATGCTTCCAACTAGCAAAATTAGTACCATCAAAGTAAGGACCTCTACGGTGGTAATTTCCCTCGCTAGACGCCATACTCTCCTAGGTTGTGAAACCAAGGCTATGACTACCAAAAGCTATGGAAATCAAAGCAAATGGAGACCAAAGCTCTGATACCACTTGTAGGATCGAAAGTATGTCTAGAGGGGGGGGGTGATTAGACTACTTGACCAAATAAAAATCTAGCCTTTTCCCAGTTTTAGTTCTTGGCAGATTTTAGCAACTTAGCACAAGTCAAGCAATCTTAACACGATTCAAGCAAGCATGCAAAGAGTATATGAGCAGCGGAAAGTAAAGCATGCAACTTGCAAGAATGTAAAGGGAATGGTTTGGAGAGTGCAAACACAATAGGAGACACGGATGTTTTTGTCGTGGTTCCGATAGGTGGTGCTATCGTACATCCACGCTGATGGAGACTTCAACCCACGAAGGGTAATGGCTACGCGAGTCCAAGGAGGGCTCCACCCACGAAGGGTCCACAAAGAAGCAACTTTGTCTATCCCACCATGACCGTTGCCCATGAAGGACTTGCCTCACTAGTGTAGATCTTCATGAAGTAGGCGATCTCCTTGCCCTTACAAACTCCTTCGTTCAACTCCACAATCTTGTTGGAGGCTCCCAAGTGACACCTAGCCAATCTAGGAGACACCACTCTCCAAGAAGTAACAAATGGTGTGTTGATGATGAACTCCTTGCTCTTGTGCTTCAAATGATAGTCTCCCCAACTCTCAACTCTCTCTCACAGGATTTTGATTTGGTGGAAAGAAGATTTGAGTGGAAAGCAACTTGGGGAAGGCTAGAGATCAAGATTCATATGGTAGGAATGGAATATCTTGGCTCAACACAAGTGTAGGTGGTTCTCTCTCAGAAAATGTATGTTGGAAGTGTAGGCACGTTCTGATGGCTCTTTCCACGAATGAAGAGTGGGTGGAGGGGTATATATATCCTCCACACAAAATCTAACAATTACACACAACTTGCCAATCTCGGTGGGACCGAATCGTCAAACTCGGTCGGACCGATTTAGCAAATAATGTGACCGTTAGGATTTTCGGTGGGACCAACATGCAACTCGGTAGGACCGATATGGTTAGGGTTAGGGCATAACGTAATCTTGGTGAGACCGATTTTGGTAATAAGCTAACTAGAGAGTTGGTCAGGCAAACTCGGTGGGACCAATTCGCTCATCTCGGTGAGACCGAAATGTTACGAAAGGGAAACGGAGAGTTTGCATTGCAGTCTCGGTGGGACCGATCGCTCATCTCGGTTGGACCGAAACGTTACGAAGGGAAACAGAGAGATTACAATCCCATCTCGGTGAGACCGAGATCCCTATCGGTGAGACCGATTTGCCTAGGGTTTGTGGCAGTGGCTATGACATCTGAACTCGGTGGCGCCGGATAGAAAGAATCGGTGGGGCCGAGTTGGACTTTTGGTTTAGGTCATATGTGGATGTGAGAAAGTAGTTGAGGGCTTTGGAGCATATCACTAAGAATTTTGAGCAAGAAAGCCATTAAGCAACACCTCATCCCTCCTTGATAGTATTGGCTTTTCCTATAGACTCAATGTGATCTTGGATCACTAAAATAGAAAATGTAGAGTCTTGAGCTTTGAGCTTGAGCCAATCCTTTTGTCCTTAGCATGTTGAGGGATCCACTTTTCTCATCCATGCCATGCCAATCATTGAGCTTTCCTGAAATATTTATCTTGAAATGGCATTAGCTCAATGAGCTATATGTTGTTAGGAATTACCAAAACCACCCAGGGATAGTTGCACTTTCACTACTACACAACCTTCTTCTTGTAGACGTTGTTGGGCCTCCAAGTGCAGAGGTTTGTAGGACAGTAGCAAATTTCCCTCAAGTGGATGACCTAAGGTTTATCAACCCGTGGGAGGCGTAGGATGAAGATGGTCTCTCTCTCAAGCAACCCTACAAGCAAATAATAAAGAGTCTCTTGTGTCACCAACACACCCAATACAATGGTAAATTGTATAGGTGCACTAGTTCGGTGAAGAGATGGTGATACAAGTGCAATATGGATGGTAGATATGGGTATTTGTAATCTGAAAATATAAAAACAGCAAGGTAACTAATGATAAACGTGAGCGTAAATGGTATTGCAATGCTAGGAAACAAGGCCTAAGGTTCATACTTTCACTAGCGAAAGTTCTCCCAACAATAATAACATAGTTGGATCATATAACTATCCCTCAATATGCAACAAAGAGTCACTCCAAATCCACTAATAGCGGAGAACAAACGAAGAGATTATGGTAGGGTACAAAACCACCTCAAAGTTATCCTTTCTGTTCTATCTATTCAAGAGTCCGTAGTAAAATAACATAAAGCTATTCTTTCTGTTCAATCTATCATAGAGTTCATACTAGAATAACACCTTAAGACACAAATCAACCAAAACCCTAATGTCACCTTGATACTCCATTGTCACCTCAAGTATCCATGGGCATGATTATACGATATGCATCACACAATCTCAAATTCATCTATTCAACCAACACAAAGTACTTCAAAGAGTGACCCAAAGTTTCTACCGGAGAGTCAAGACGAAAACGTGTGCCAACCTTTATGCATAGGTGACAACCCACAAGTGTAGGGGATCGCAACAGCTTTCGAGGTTAAAGTATTCAACCCAAACTTATTAATTCGACACAATGGGAGCCAAAGAATATTCTTGAGTATTAGCAGTTGAGTTATCAATTCAACCACACCTGGATAACTTAGTATCTGCAGCAAAGTATTAGTAGCAAAGGAATGTGATAATAAAGGTAACAGTAGCAAAAGTAATGTTTTTGGGTTTTGTAGTGATTGTAACAATAGCAACGGAAAAGTAAATAAGCGAAGCACAATATGTGAAAAGCTCGTAGGCATTGGATCAGTGATGGATAATTATGTCGGATGCGATTCCTCATGTAATAGTTATAACATAGGGTGACACAGAACTAGCTCCAATTCATCAATGTAATGTAGGCATGTATGTCGTAAATAGTCATACGTGCTTATGGAAAAGAACTTGCATGACATCTTTTGTCCTACCCTCCCGTGGCAGCAGGGTCCTAGTGGAAACTAAGGGATATTAAGGCCTCCTTTTCATAGAGAACCAGACCAAAGCATTAACACATAGTGAATACATGAACTCCTCAAACTACGGTCATCACCGAGAAGTATCCCGATTATTGTCACTTCGGGGTTGTCGGATCATAACACATAATAGGTGACTATAGACTTGCAAGATAGGATCAAGAACACACATATATTCATGAAAACATAATAGGTTTAGATCTGAAATCATGGCACTCGGGCCCTAGTGACAAGCATTAAGCATAGCAAAGTCATATCGACATCAATCTCAGAACATAGTGGATACTAGGGACCAAACCCTAACAAAACTAACTTGATTACATGATAAATATCATCCAACCCATCACCGTCCAGCAAGCCTACGATGGAATTACTCACGCACGGCGGTGAGCATCATGAAATTGGTGATGGAGGATGGTTGATGATGATGATGGCAACAAATCCCCCTCTCCGGAGCCCCGAACGGACTCCAGATCAGCCCTCCCGAGAGAGATTAGGGCTTGGCGGTGGCTCCGTATCGTAAAACATGATGAAACTTTCTCTCTGATTTTTTTCTCCACGAGACGGAATATATGGAGTTGGAGTTGAGGTCGGCGGAGCCTCAGGGGGCCCACGAGACAAGGGGGCGCGCCCAGGGGGGAGGGCGCGCCCCCACCCTCGTGGACAGGGTGTGGGCCCCCTGGTCTTGATTCTTTCTCCAGTATTTTTTATTTTTTCCAAAAAGTGCCTCCGAGGATTTTCAGGACATTCTGAGAACTTTTGTTTTCTACACATGAAACAACATCATAGTAGTTCTGCTGAAAACAGGGCCAGTCCGGGTTAGTTTCATTCAAATCATGCAAGTTAGAGTCCAAAACAAGGGCAAAAGTGTTTGGAAAAGTAGATACGTTGGAGACGTATCAACTCCCCCAAGCTTAAACCTTTGCTTGTCCTCAAGCAATTCAGTTGATAAACTGAAAGTGATAAAGAAAAACTTTTACAAACTCTGTTTGCTCTTGTTGTTGTAAACATGCAAAGCCAGCATTCAGGTTTCAGCAATTACGAACTAACCATACTCACAATAACACCTGGTCTCACAATTACTCATATCAATGGCATAATTAGCTAGCGAGCCATAATAATAGAACTCGGATGACAACACTTTCTCAAAACAATCATAACATGATTTAACAAAATGGTATCTTGCTAGCCCTTTCTGAGACCGCAAAACAGAAATGCAGAGCACCTTTAATGATCAAGGACTGACTAAACATTGTAATTCATGGTAAAAGAGATCCAGTCAAGTCATACCCAATATAAACTAATAGTAATGCATGCAAATGACAGCGGTGCTCTCCAACGGGTGCTTTTTAATAAGAAGGTGATGACTCAACATAAAAGTAAATAGATAGGCCCTTCGCAGAGGGAAGCAGGGATTTGTAGAGGTGCCAGAGCTCGATTTTAAAATAGAGATTGAATAACATTTTGAGCGGCATACTTTCGTTGTCAACGCAACAACTATGAGATGGTTGTATCTTCCATACTACATGCATTATAGGCAGTTCCCAAACATAATGGTAAAAGTTTATACTCCCCCAACCACAAACAAGCGTCAATCCATGGCTTGCTTGAAACAACGAATGCCTCCAACTAACAACAACCCTGGGGGAGTTTTGTTTAATTATTTTGATTTGCTTTGATCTTTTTGGATCATGGGACTGGGCATCCCGGTTACTGGCCCTTTCTCGTGAATGAGGAGCGGAGTCCACTCCTCTTGAGAATAACCCACCTAGCATGGAAGATAAAGGCAGCCCTAGTTGAAACATGAGCTGCTCGAGCATACAAAACAGAATTTTATTTGAAGGTTTGGAGTTTGGCACATACAAATTTACTTGGAACGGCAGGTAGATACCGCATATAGGAAGGTATGGTGGACTCATATGGAACAACTTTGGGGTTTAATGAGTTTGGATGCACAAGCAGTATTCCCGCTTAGTACAGGTGAAGGCTAGCAAAAGACTGGAAAGCGACCAACTGAGAGAGCGACAACAGTCATAAACATGCATTAAAATTAATTCACACCAAGTACAAGCATGAGTAGGATATAATCTACCATGAACATAAATATCGTGAAGGCTATGTTGATTTGTTTTAACTACATGCGTGAACATGTGCCAACTCGAGTCACTCAATTAATTCAAAGGAGGATACCATCCCATCATACCACATCATAATCATTCTAATTGCATATTGGCACGCAAGGTAAACCATTATAACTCATAGCTAATCAAGCATGGCACAAGCAACTATAATCTCTAAATGTCATTGCAAATATGTTTACTTCATAATAAGCTGAATCAGGAACGATGAACTCATCATATTTACAAAAACAAGAGAGGTCGAGTTCATACCAGCTTTTCTCATCTCAATCAGTCCATCATATATCGTCATTATTGCCTTTCACTCGCACGACCGAACGATGTGTATAATAATAATAGTGCACGTGCATTGGACTAAGCTGGAATCTGCAAGCATTCAACTCAAGAGAGAGAGAAGACAAGGTAATATGGGCTCTAGATTAAGTAAACAAGTATGCATATGAGAGCCACTAAGCATTTTCAATATGGTCTTCTACTCTCTACCCCCAAAGGAAAGAAAAGAAAAGAAAACTATTTACACGGGAAAGCTCCCAACAAGTAAGAAGAGGAATGAGAAATATTTTTGGGTTATCATTTTAATTCTAATACAAGCATGGAAATTAAACTAACTAATTTTTTTGTTTTTTCTTAAGGTTTATCAAACACACAAGAAGAAAACTAGAAAAAGAGATTTAAACTAACATGGATAATACAATGAAAGAGTATGAGCACCGACAACTAGTCTGTGAACATGAATGTAAAGTCTATGAGAAATACGTACTCCCCCAAGCTTAGGATTTTGGCCTAAGTTGGTCTAATACCAAGGACCGCCTGGATGATATCCATAGTGTTGTAGCTGGGGTCATACAGAGATGCAGCAGCAACCGCCTCCTGAGTTGCAGCATGTTGGCGAGCTGCCTCCGCTCTCCCTTCATGTTCATCTGCTTCCTCCCTGGTAACAACATATCTTCCTTTTGCCTGATAATCAAAAAGGAGAGGAGCAGGAAGAGTAACATGGATGACGTTGCGTCTGTTATAGATTAGTCGATAATGGAGGAATTGTTCATTCCTCCTAAGAAAATGATGATTGACCATAGCGTCATAATCTAAATAAGCAGGAGGTATCATCATATCCCCCTCTCGTGGGGCTATACCAAGATAATTAGCCACACGGGTTGCATAAATTCCTCCAAATAAATCTCCAGCTCTTCCATTATTCTGTAACCTACATGCAACTATTGCCCCCAAGTTATAACCTTTATAACCTAACACAGCACTCTTGAGGACACAAAGATCAGGAACACACATACGACATGCTTCATCTTTACCGTTAATGCATCTACCAATGAAGAGAGCGAAATAATGTATAGCAGGAAAATGAATGTTCCCTATGGTAGCTTGTGCTATGTCCCCGGATTCTCCCACAGTAATACTAGCAAGGAAATCTCTAAATTCAGATTTATGGGGATCATTAATATTACCCCACTGCAGAAGTGTGCAAGCAGTTGTAAAATCCTCTAAGTCCATGGTGTAGGATGTATCATAAATATCAAATAGGACACTAGGAGAATTACGCGTACAATTATATTTAAACCTCCGCACAAAGGAATCAATCAATTGATAGTACTGAGGACACTTATCTTGTAAGAAGTCCTCCAGCTCAGCATTACACGCATACCCGTCAAATTCCTCCTTAAAGCCTACTTCGACCATAAAATCATCGGATGGCCACTCACAAGCTCGTACATCCGCGTCCCTCGGTAATTCATCATCTTGCTCACGCATAGCAATCCTGGGTCCTTTCTTTACCGAGGAACCACCTTGGTACAATCTCCTAGACATAATTCTTTTTCTGAAAAACTTCTGAAATTTTAGTAACTTCAAAATAGAAGTGAATAAAACTAAACAAGATTAGTAGCAACTACTCCTACAAGTGCCTAAAGCCTATATCATGCATTGGAATTGCTTGGGACCTCATAAATTTAACATGCAAGCTCAAGAACATGGTCACCTATGCAGCAAAAATTTGCAATGAATAAAGCACTAGAACAAAAACTAATTGGACCAATGGAGGAGTCACATACCAAGCAACAATCTCCCAAAGCAGTTTTGTGAATGGAGCTTTGAGCAAGGAGATCGAAAATCACAGCAAAACGAGCTAGAACTCGTGCTTGAGCTGGATGAGGATTTTTTTGGGTAGAAGATGGAGTGTGTGGGTGCTGGCATAAGTGGAGGGGGGCCACCAGGGGCCCACGAGGCAGGGGGCGCGCCCAGGGGGGTGGGCGCGCCCTCCACTCTCGTGTCCTGGTGCTTGCCCCTCCTGCAATGATTTCAGTGCCTAAAATCTTCAAATATTCCATAAAATATCATACTAAATTTGCAGGGCATTTGGAGCACTTTTATTTTCGGGATATTTTTTTATTGCACGGATAATTCAGAAAACAGACGAATAATATTATTTTTGCATTATTTATTCTATAAAACAGAAAGTGAAAAGAGGGTACAGAAGGTTGTGCCTTCTAGTTTCATCCATCTCATGATCATCAAAATGAATCCACTAACAAGGTTGATCAAGTCTTGTTAACAAACTCATTCCGAATAACACGGAACTGGAGAAATTTCGAATAACACTAAGTTACCTCAACGGGGATATGAAAATCCCCAACAATAAGAATATCATACTTTTTCTTGACAGTGGGGAGAGGAAATTCAAAACCTCCAATAATAATAGTTGGAACTTTTCCAATAGAATTGATGCTATGAACTTGAGATTGTTTCCTCGAAAAGTGTACCGTATGCTCATTACCATTAACATGAAAAGTGACATTGCCTTTGTTGCAATCAATAACAGCCCCTGCAGTATTCAAAAAAGGTCTACCAAGGATTATCGACATACTATCTTCCTCGGGAATATCAAGAATAACAAAGTCCGTTAAAATAGTGACATTTGCAACCACAACAGGCACATCCTCACAAATACCGACAGGTATGGCAGTTGATTTATCAGCCATTTGCAAAGATATTTCAGTAGGTGTCAACTTATTCAATTCAAGTCTATGATATAAAGAGAGAGTCATAACACTAACACCGGCTCCAAGATCACATAAAGCAGTTCTAACATAGTTTCTTTTAATGGAGCATGGTATAGTTGGTACCCCCGGATCTCCAAGTTTCTTTGGTATTCCTCCCTTAAAAGTGTAATTAGCAAGCATGGTGGAAATTTCAGCTTCCGGTATCTTTCTTTTATTTGTAATGATATCCTTCATATACTTAGCATAAGGATTTACTTTGAGCATATCAGTTAAGCGCATACGTAAGAAGATAGGTCTAATCATTTCAGCAAAGCGCTCGAAATCCTCATCATCCTTTGTCTTGGATGGTTTAGGAGGAAAGGGCATGGGTTTCTGAACCCATGG
This sequence comes from Triticum dicoccoides, assembly GCF_002162155.2. Taxonomy (NCBI): domain Eukaryota; kingdom Viridiplantae; phylum Streptophyta; class Magnoliopsida; order Poales; family Poaceae; genus Triticum; species Triticum dicoccoides. The sequence goes on from NC_041385.1 coordinate 525,999,296, forward strand.
TTCTCTTTCTTTACCATGCTTCCTAGCAACAAAATCTCTCTTATCATAACGTTGATTCTTTGATTGTGGGTTATCAAGATCAACAACAGGTTCAATCTCTACATCATTGTTTTTTCTAGGTTGAGCATCAACATTATCACGGGGTTCATGTTCATCACCTGATTGTGTTTCAGCATCAGAGATAGAAATATCATTGGGGTTCTCAGGTGTGTCTACAGCAGGTTCACTAGAAGCATGCAAAGTCCTATCGTTTTTCTCTTTCTTCTTTTTGGAAGAACTAGGTGCCTTTAAATTATTTCTCTGAGAATCTTGCTCGATTCTCTTAGGGTAGCCTTCAGGATACAAAGGTTCCTGATTCATTCTACCAGTTCTAGTAGCCACTCTAACAGCAAAGTCATTTTTATTATTTAATTCATCAAGCAAATCATTTTGAGCTTTAAGTACTTGCTCAGCTTGAGTAGCAACCATAGACGCATATTTGCTAATGAGTTTAAGTTCACCTTTAACTCTAGCCATATTATCTGTGACGCCCTCGATTCAATCGTACACTAATCATACACGCAAATGTGTACGATCAAGATCAAGGACTCACGGGAAGATATCACAACACAACTCTAGACACAAATTAAAATAATACAAGCTTCATATTACAAGCCAGGGGCCTCGAGAGCTTGAATACATCAGCTTGAATACAAACAAGTCAGCGGAAGCAACATTATCTGAGTACAAACATGAGTTAGACAAGTTTGCCTTAAGAAGGCTAGCACAAAAGCAACAACGATCGAAAAGGCAAGGCCTCCTGCCTGGGAGCCTCCTAACTACTCCTAGTCGACGGTGTCCGTCACGTGGTAGTAGGCACCCTTGGGGTAGCAGCAGTCGTCAAAGGTGTCATCTGGCTCCTGGACTCCGTCATCTGGTTGCGTCATCCGAGAAGAATGGAAAAGGGGGAAAAGAGGGAGCAAAGCAACCGTGAGTACTCATCCAAAGTACTCGCAAGCAAGGATCTACACTACATATGCAACATTATCAAAGGAAGGATGTATATGTGGACTGGGCTGCAGAAATGCCAGAATAGAGAGAAGGCCTAGTCCTTTCGAAGACTAGCATCTTCTGGAAACCACCATCTTGCAGCAAACAGGAGGGAGTAGAGTAGCATAAGGTAAAGTAGTAGCAGTGTTATAAACCTCGACTAGAGATCCTTTCTCGACTCCCTGCGAGAAAGCAATCCCAGAGCCATACTATCCAATTGTCATCACCATCCAATTCTCATCACCATCCAATTCTCATCACAACTATCCAGTTCTAGTTGTATCGATCGGGATACAACTCCAAGTGTCCGTTACCATAGGACAGGCTATCGGTAGATGTTTTCTTCCCTGCAGGGGTGCACCAACTTACCCACCACGCTCGATTAACTCTGGCCGGACACACTTTCCTGGGTCATGCCCGGCCTTGGCCAAACAATACACCGCAACCCGACCTAGGCTTAATAGAGAGGCCAACACGCCGGACTAAACCTATGCCCCTAGGGGTCATGGGCCATCTCCCCGGGAACTCCTACACGTTGCGAACGCGACCGGTGAGCAGACCTAGCTACCTTCTTAAAAAGGTAGGTGCTTACCAGTCCAACCCGGCGCGCGCCGCTCAGTCGCTGACGTCTATTAAGCTTCGGCTGATGTATACGATGCAGAACGCCCATACTATGCCCATGTGATTGTTAGTGCTATCAGGCCAAAGGCCCCTCAGAACAAATATCCAAATCATAGTGGATTAGGAACGCGCGGTAACAAGCAGAGACTCACGAAAGATGTGACCCCGTTGCCCCGTCTCGAGGACTGGCGGCAAGGGCTAAGAATGCCCGGCCACGCCTCGTATTCAGCTCTCGGGTACCCTCCAGGTCAACTCGTCTCCACATCACTCGCGGGTACCCCTCAGGGTCGACCCGCCTTTCCAAGTAATAGTTGTAAAGTCCAAGTATCCGTGTGTCCAAACATCAAGGGGAAAACCCGAGGAATCACCCCTGGTGGGTTCCACTCAATGTAATCATCAAGGTGAACATAAGAGGAATCACCCCCGAGGTTCACACTTGAGGGGTTGCACGACAGAGTCGTATCGGAAGTGGTTAAGGCGGAATCACCCTCGATGACCACGACCGAATAACTACACTACATGGTTAACATTAGAAGTGTTGTAGAGGTCTCACCCTCGGCACTCGATAGTAACCCAGCAGTGTCGAGCAACTAAGGGGAAAGTGATGTGCGGTGAAGGGGCCTGGTCTTCGATCCCGTTGATCGGGTCTTCAATGATGAAGTAGGGGCAACAAGGACAAGGTGGGGGTCACTGATGGCTCACTAACCAACCTATACTAAGCAGTTTAGGATAAGCAGGTAAGGTAACAATAAGCCGGTACAAAAGCAGGCTATGCATCATAATAGGAGCAATTAATAACAGTAGTAAAATCTAATGCAAGCATAAGAGAATGGAATGGGCGATATCGGGAGGATCAAAGGGGGGGCTTGCCTGGTTGCTCTGGCAAGGAGGGGTCATCATAGACGTAGTCGATCACAGGGGCAACATCGGTCTCGGGGTCTACCTGAGAAAAGAGGGGGAAGAAATAGTAAATATAAAGCAACATAGCATCACAAAGCATAACGTGGCAATATGTTGTGCTGGGTGTGACCTAACGTAAGGCTACATGATAAAGGTGAAGGGGGAATTCAACCGGGAATGTATTCCCGGTTCCGGACCTGTATCAGACAAATGACCGGAGGGGGAATGTTCCATGTTCAGCATGCTAGGGGCATGTGACAGATGAACGGACCACGTATTTGGATTCGTTGGATTTTTCTGAGCAACTTTCATATAGAAAACATTTTCATCCGAGTTACGGATTGTTTTATATGAAGTTTCAAAGATTTAAACAATTTCTGAAATTATTTTTAATTACTAAATTCGTCAGAAAATGAATTGTGACATCATCCTGGCATCAGCCCTACATCAGCGGTCAACAGACCAGTTGACTGGTCAACAGGGCCCATGCGGGGCCCTCAGGCAGTGACTAGGCGCTACCCAGTCAACATTTGACTGGGTCAACGGGATCCCAGGGGCCCAATGGCAGCGGCTGTGGGGGGGCCACGTGGTCGGCCACGTCAGCAACGCCGGAAACGGCGCCGGAGTTGTCTCCGGCGACCATATTCAACGGCGGCGCGCTCGGGAACGGCCGAAAATCGGCTACAAGGGGTCGCTCGGCCCGTGCGTAGGCTCGTTTGAGCGAGCGTCGAGCCGCGCATCCAACGGTGCTGATGGGAGGGCTCGGGGCGGTCGGAGCATCGCTGGCGACGAGCAAGGCGGCGGTGGCGTTCGGTGGCGCAAGGAGAAGTGGGCTGTGGGGGCTCTTTCGGTGCGGAAACAGGTGCATTCGAACGCGGGCATCACACCGTGTCGAACGACGGCAACGGTGGCCGTTAAAACGGCCCACAGCGTCGGCTGCGAAGTCTAACGACGGTGGCCGGAGCTCGAGCACGCGTGGAAGCTAACTACGGTGCACAGGGAGGAGAAGGGAGAGGGGGGTCGAAGCGGCTGCTCACCGGGCCCTGCAGGTGTGCACAAGTGGGCTCGGGGAAGAACCGGTGGAGCAGATCGACGGCGTGGTCGTGCGGTGGCCGTAGATGAGGAAGATGAAGAAGGCGACGACGGTGGCGCTCCCGGTCCCGATCCAGTGTAGAGGAAGAAGAGGCGGACCAAGACGGAGCTCCCGGACTTGTCGGAGCAGCGGACGGGCGACGGTGGCCGCGGGCTTCACGGTGGCGCGGCCATGGCGGAGAGGAGAAGCAGCAGCCCGTGAGGGAAGGGGATCTGAGTGGGGAGGCGGAGAAGGAGCGCAAGGGTGAGTGGGCGAGTGGCGGTAGGTGAGGGGGAGGATCCGAGGCGTCGAGGGGGCGTTCTTATCCCCACCCTCGTCGACGGCGAGGTGGTTCGGCGGCGACGCGCGGGTGCGCGCCCTCGGTCGGTCGAACAGGGGGAGGGGAGAGCGATGCGGGGAGCTGGCCGGCTTGGGTCGGCCAGGTGGGCTGAGGCCCAGGGGGGCGCGATGGCCAGTTGGGCCAATCGGCCCAGTTGAGGGGGGGGCTTTTTCCTTTTTTTTATTTCTCTTTTATGTTCAAAAATTCAGAGACATCTAGGGAATATTTTGGGCTACCAAAATACTTTGAAAAAAATGTGGGACTTGCCACTTAAATTCTTTCTAGTATTTGTCACTGCCACAAAGAGTTTGGGGCCATCAGGAGTTGTCCAAGCATTTTTAGAAAATGAAAAGGACATCTTAAATACTGGTGGACTAGATAATAAATTCCCAGGGGCAATTTGGGAATTCCAAAAATGTTGGCTTCAACATGAAAACTATCTAGGGATTATTTGCCATAGGATGAACTTTTTTTAGATTTCATGTCTGACTTTAGATTGGATTTGAATTTGAAGTGTGATTTGGATCAAGTGAAGATTAGCAATAGTAACATGATGACATGGCACCATTAACAGGGGATTACTGTAGCATGACACTGGGGGTGTTACAAATCTCCTCCACTACAAGAAATCTCGTCGAGAGATTTAAGTGGGGAAGTAAAGAGCAACTTCGGGAGAACTGACCCTTATAGGGTTAATTATCTGGTGAACAATTCAGGGAATGAGGAAGAAATATCTCTCAAGTTGAAACTTAATAAAACATTGAGAGCAAAGTATGAAGGTACAATAGGAAGTTTCAAGCGAATGGACAAACGATTGATACCTGAACAGAGTGTGAGAATGGGGTTCGGAGCATCGGGAATAGATCACCTCTCGAAAGGTGGCTCGTGACATGATACGAAGTCAAATGCAAGAATATTTTAGAACCAAAGATATACAGGAGGTCAGGTTCCGATCCCGTGGAACTGTGGGTTATGGGCCCACCATGTGGGTTAAAGGTAGAAAGGGGGCCGATAGCAAGGCATGTCAGATGATAGGCTGTCACTTATGTTGTCAACAACGTTGGTACCAAGGGCGAGGGACGGAGAGAACTATTTTCCTGCTCGTTGAATGAGGCGGGACCAATAGGCAAAGTTCTCATCCATCAGTGGCTACCGGAATGTCACCAACAATAGTAACATGGTCTCACTGACAAGGTTGTACATCGGGGTGTTTTATAAGCAGGGAATTATTTATGCTTATATCATATAGACCATAAGAAGGTTAAACAAACCAATGGAAAGGAAAAGTGGTTATTAGTTTAACCAGACCAGTCGAAAGGAAAAGGTGCTTATACCAAAGTATTAGAGTATATGCTTCCCAAGAACAAACATAGCATGATATACAAGACAGGACATCAAGTACTTATCCATTTAGTTAATGGGGCAAGGAGAATCATGATGTTTACCCACATAGCGGTGTTTGGATAATTGATCAAGAAACATTTAGCATTGCGCCTCCAATGTTCTTAATGATGTTTGGAGTAACACAATCATACTTTTGGATAGCATTGACAAGGTCATCAGGGAAAGGTCAGACTTCGGAAACACAAGGTTCCTTCGGGAATTTTTAGAACATCTCATAAATTTTACCAGGAAAAGAAGAGGATGTGGCCGACGGATTCAACAACAATCCATCAACATGTCACAAAGCATGTATTTCCAAAATTTTATATGAAAAAGTTTGTTTGGGGGGGGGGGAACAAGAATGTTGTCGATGATAACACAAATCATCGAGGGGCAAGGATGGTATTTCTCACCATGAATTCGACTGATATCTTGGAAGAGCTCAGAATGTTGATGATGATCATGACACAATTGTCGAGAGATTTCACAAAGATGTATCGATCGGCGATGACATCAAGTCAAAGGAATGATGAAGCGAAGGGTTATTAGAACCATGGGTACGACACAAAGTCAAAATCAAACTTGTTGTTCAAGGCAAAATGATATGATGAGGAAGAGCGACGTATGCTTAGCTCGTCATAAAAAATTGTGCTCCGGGGAGGACCAGGTGGCACAGTTAAATTTTAGCACGATAATGATATAGCCAAACAGGCTAGGAATGACGTGAGGTGGTATCTAACTCCCCAGCAACAAAGTACTAGGAGTGTTGTATCACCAAGCGGAATCGATTCATTGTTCGGTGGTCTCGGTTGACGACAACCCGGATGCCGTGGAGTTACTATGACAGGGGAAAATACCACTCCATCGAAAAGTTCATAGGGCGTAGTACAATAGGATGATATCCTCGAGACAGTAGGGGGTAATACTCGAGATAGTTCAGTATAGGGATTGGACAAACATATTGATCTGTAGAACAAGTGCTTTAACTTGCTCGCGACATGGGATCAAAGAGAAAATATGGTCGGAACCACGATTGCATAGGACCAACTCACAGATACCAAATGATATTATATCAACGAAATAGTTATTATTACAAGAAGCTTCTATGGTAGGATCTACATCGTGTCCATGGGCATGAACACAAGTTCAAGGTCGACTCCCACTTCTTCAATGTATAACCTTTCAATCACTTCTCGCTCTCGAAGAAGTTGTAGTGTTGAAATTTTATCTAGCAAAACACCAGAAGACTATGACTCATGAAAACTTTCGAGTTCACACATATTAAGGAAGGCATAGGTTCAACCCATCAGGGTATTGTGGAAACATATACCACAAGCTTCAATAGTAAATATGACCAGCTCGAAAACAGAGCATGGTTGAGAAAACAGAGGATACAATTTACCCAAGGCCTTATATATCCGTGGAAAGGCTCGCAAGGTTATCTGAATAAGAAGGACACTGTCGGATAATAATCCAACAGGAGGTTTGGTGGTCTACAACGGAGCTGATGTGAGTATCGGTACTCTATCAAAGGAAGAAGGAATGCAAGTGCGTCGGATTATAGAAACAACTGACTAACTCAAAGCTTAAATGCAAAGGAGTTATGAATTCCAAGACAAGGGATCATAAGTAATGCTCTGATTAGGGATGGATAAGTTGAATAGTCGTAGGGTTACAATGGATGGGAATTTGATTGGTCGAGATCCAGCTCATGTCTGGAATGACGTCTGAATTGGAAGGATAAATTCCAAGGAACAACTAATGATTGTGTGCAGTCACACACAAGTTGAATCAAAAGGATCAGAATGACAATCACAAAGTTTATTTTAAGTAAATTGCTAGACCAAAAGAATAAATCGGAATGCAAGTATGCAAGAATTCCCAGAACAACAGGCTGTTGAGGATTTTCGAAAGATCAAACAGTATTTTGAAGTCTTTTGCAGAACACAAGAACAACTTAGAATGAGTGGATACTCGATAAGTGCGAGGAATTATCTGTATGGGTATTTCTGCGACAAGGAACTACACGGCAGTGGTACAAGGGATTCTTAAGAGTCGGAGAGCAATTCGATGCATCTTCTAATAACAAGAGAAACTCAGAGTAATTGTATGAACAACAAGTGTATGTCATTATCCATATGGATATATCGGTAATAGGGAATTGAAAAGGTAGAGGGCACAAGGGTCTCAGGACTGATCGAAGAGTATCTTCAAAATCTTCTGGTGCAATAGGCGATCATCTGTGATAAGGGGCTCTCTGGGTGGAAGTAGTTACGGGAACCTAGAGTTGGCGTTAGTAAAATCATTTAACCCGAATAGAAGAGAGATCAGAGTCCCAGAGTACAGACGAGGAGTAAAAGATCCTAATACCACCTGTCGGTGTCAAAATCGGCGGATCTCGGGTAGGGGGTCCCGAACTGTGCGTCTAGGCGGATGGTAACAGGAGACAAGGGACACGATGTTTTACCCAGGTTCGGGCCCTCTTGATGGAGGTAAAACCCTACGTCCTGCTTGATTAATATTGATGATGTGGGTATTACAAGAGTAGATCTACCACGAGATCAAGGAGGCTAAACCCTAGAAGCTAGCCTATGGTATGATTGTTGTTCGTCCTATGGACTAAAACCATCCGGTTTATATAGACACCGGAGAGGGCTAGGGTTACACATAGTTGGTTACAATGGTAGGAGATCTACATATCCGTATCGCCAAGCTTGCCTTCCACGCCAAGGAAAGTCCCATCCGGACACGGGACGAAGTCTTCAATCTTGTATCTTCATAGTCTTGGAGTCCGGCCGATGATGATAGTTCGGCTATCCGGACACCCCCTAATCCTGGACTCCCTCAGTAGCCCCCGAACCAGGATTCAATGACGACGAGTCCGGCGCGCATATTGTCTTCGGCGTTGCAAGGCGGGTTCTCCTCCATATTCCATGTGTTTGCCGAATAGTGTCCGGCTTCCTTATAAATGTTGCGCTCCTTGGCTTCTACGTCCAATAATGGCCCTCTTCCACGTGTTGTATGAATGCGAAAAGCCAGGGTATTCTTACGTTTTACCCCCTAGCCGCATGAATAAGCTGCCTATAAGAGAGGCGAGGACCTAGATCCGAATCACACCATCCTCCTTCCGCAAGTACTCATCGAAGCGCCCCTGACAAAAATCCATTCCATCATGGATAGTCGACGCGGCTCCTCCTCTCGCGCTCCCAGCCCTCAGCCAGGAGATTGGAGGAGATGTTCAGTCCCGCATAGCGAGTTAGTAACGCTCCAAGCAGAGGGATACCTTCCCCCAACCTTTATGGTTCCGGTTCGAGTCGGGCTGGCCACCTACAAGGGTGGGAAGCAGGCGGAGAGCATCCCCAATCCCTCCAAAGGAGAGCGGGTATGCTTCGTCCCCTACCTAATAAGGGGACTCGGATTTCCCATACATCCGTTTCTCCGGGGGCTCCTGGAGTTCTATGGACTCCAGCTTCACCACCTTACACCTGCCTCTATCTTGCACATCGCGGGCTTTGTAGCCCTTTGCGAGCTGTTCTTGGGCATCGAGCCCCATTTTGCGCTGTGGAAGAGATTGTTTTGCCTCGTACCCCGTTCTCACGAGGGGTTGATATATCAAGTGGGCGGAGCCGAAATATGGTGCATCGCCGGGACCAGATATCTATCCGGAACCCCGAAGAAGGCGTCTGAAGACTGGCTTTCGGCATGGTTTTATATGGAAGACGCCCCTCTGCCGGATCCAGTTCGGATCGGCCTCCCGGAGTTCAGCAACGCTCCCCTGAAGAAACGCCTGAGTTGGCGCCCGCGGAGCCCTCAACGGGAAGATGATGGGAGCGTCCAATATCTGATGGACTGGATAAGGTTACTGGCCCACTCCGGATTGACCATGATTGGAGTCATGGCCATGTGCATTATGCGAGGGGTGCAGCCGCTCCAATATAGGGGCCACCCCATGTGGGATTTCAACGGGGAGGATGACGCCACCCGTCATGGCCGCAAGGGGCCGGGATCGGCCGCCGATCTGGTGAAGATCTTGTCCGGCTTGTACAAGGGGGAGAAGGAGGACTTCCTCCGCACAAGTCCATTGAATGGATTCTCCATGAATAACCCTCGGAGCTGGGTAAGCGGACGTTTATCTATCTGATCCATATTCCCAAAGTTAAGTGTCTTACTTTGTGATTTTGACGCAGGAGCTGCGCCGGGACGTGGAGGGCATACAAAGCCTGACTCCACAGCCCGAGGATCCGGGACGATCCCTTGATCCGGCCTCCGAAGAGGATCCGGACATAAAGGTGGAGCTGATTGACGGGGTGTTCCACCAACTTAGCATGGACAATGCTCTAGTCGCCATTACGGCTGACTACCCCGGTTTATCTCCGGCTTCCCAGGTGACTACGACTGGAGTCCTGACACCATTACTTGGTCCATGCTCATTTCTGACCACCGTATACCAACGGTGCTCCGCAGGAGGCACCTTTAAGGCAGGAAGCCGAACCCGCGGCGGCTGACCAACAAGGGTCAGTTCGGCCCAGCAGGCGGAAGAGGAGTGCGGCGCTAATCAAAACGTCGCCGCAACAGTAGGGCGCACCGCCGTTTTTAAGGGAAAGATTCCTAGGAGGTATATTAACGCTCATGATTTTTCCAGGAGAAAGAGCGCTCGCCGGACAGTGTCCGGAGAGGTTGCCAATCAAGCCTCCGCCAGCCATGCTCCAACGCCTGGTCCGGAAGGGGAGGCGAACACAAGGCATGAGCCAGATGCTCCTCCAACGGAGGATGCCGACAGGCTGTCCGCCACCAAGTCTGAGGTGGAGAGCGCCATGAATCATAGGCGCCGCCGGATGGTTCTTCGTGACGCGTGTTTCTCTCCGGAGGCACTGAATGCCTTTAATGCGGGAGACGTGCACCTCCGTGCCGCTCGAGATGGTCTAACCGGAGCCACGGAGCAGTATGTGAAAGACATACGGGTGAGGAATTTTAATAGTTATATATGCCAGTAGCCCCAGAGACTTAAAATAGTTAGAATAACTGATTTAAGGATCATTTGTTATGCAGGATCTTATGGAGAAGAATACCTGTCTGTCCCAGGAGCTGCAAGAGTGCAAGGCCCAACTTGAGGCCGCGCTAGCCGCCGCAGGGGGAGCCACAGAGACCCCCTCTGGTAATACATACTTCGGAAAGATAAGTAGTTTATGAAGTGCGGCGTGTGCGTAAGTCTGACGATAATATTGCAGAGGGTGCCAGACTGGAACTGGACAAGCAACATCTGCTGCGCCAGCTGAAGGCCGGCGAGAAGGTGCTTATGAGGGTGCAGCAGGAGAGGAACAAACTCCAAGATGCCAACACCCAGCTGGGCGAAGAACTAAAAGATGTTCGGGTCCAGCTGTCTGACTCCGTAAAGGAGAATCGGCGGCTTCGTCGCGGCATTTACAGTAAGTGCTTGAGCAAACTCTTTTGAAAAGAAGAGTTCGGCGAGGAAGTCGATTGACAGAAATGTGTCTGTAGGTGTGCTCACGGGTCGTCCGGCGGAGGAAATGCCTGGTTCCACGGGTGACCTTCTTCCCGAGCTGCTGCAACTGCACGAACGTATTCGGCAGGCGATGAGCGGCATCGTTCAGGCCTTATGGCCGTCCGTCTCCCTACCCGAGGGTCTTGGAGGGCTTGTTGAGAAGCTTCAGGGAGTACGACAACGCTTCCGTCTGTGGAATATATCGGCCTGCCGTCAAGGCGCCAGAGAGGCCTGGGCCGTGGTGAAGATGCAGTACACGAAGGCTGATCCAAACCACATGGCTGAGGTCGGACCTGTGGGGCCCGATGGGAAGGAGATCCCTGTGAGCTTAATGTACGGCCAAGTAGAGTTGGCCGCGAAATATTCCCAACGGGACTATAAACTAGACAGCCTGTTAGATGGGATTGAAGAGGAGTTCAATCAGTCAATTTGACAATGTAATTTTAAAATGACATGTAAAATGCCTTCTAGCCGGATTGTAGATCGTTTGTCTTTGCGGACCTTTTCGCTTCAACCTCGGGACCCAACAGTCTGGAGTGTGTCCGAATACCCTAACGGTTATATAAAAACCGGGGCATGCATGGAGACCAGGCATAGGGGTCATTAGTGCTTTATCAGACAAGTGCCCAACTAGTTATGTTATATTACATGGTTAGTAAGAAACATCTTCCAGGGAGAATAGTTCCGTTAGGGGTTCCTTTCCCTAGGAGGCATGCCTCAAGGTGCATGTCCGTACTGCGAAGAGAGCAGAAAAAGCATCTGGGGGCAGATAAATAAATAAGTAATAAATCATCTTTCAAGTCACCGACCAAATATTCCCTTAAGAACGCTAGCTTTTGGCTTCACCCAGTCTGAGGTACACATCCAGCTGACCCGGCAGTAACAATCGCAGAGGTGCTCCCTTTACCTCCTAGCCGAACAATCGGGAACATAGGGGTAAGCACAGGAGCCAGGCAACCCAGCTTGGCCAAAACTTAAGTCATATCGATGCATATAATGGTGAATAAAAGGTACATGCGGAAGCATGACACATGTGTTGGGCATGAAGCCCGTATAAATAAGCTTCTGTTAAAGAAGCCCCCAGGTATAATGAGTGCGAGTAGCACATCAAGTGTGTGCGAACAATGCGCAGATCAGCCCTCAAAGGCTTTTACTAAAAGGGGGGGGGGGAAGAGACGAACAAAAGACAGCAAAAATATAAAAGGTGGACGGAGGAGGGAGACGAACTCTGAGTCCGGCGCTAGGCGTAGAATCTTCGGAGACGGGCTGCGTTCCATGGGTTCGGCTCGAGTCGGTTGTCAGATGCGTTACGTAGACGGTATGCTCCGCCGGTCAGGACTTGGTCGATGATGAAGGGACCTTCCCATTTGGGCTTAAGTTTGTCCTTTTTCTTGTCCAGCAGGCGTAGAACTAGCTCGCCAACATTGTAAGTTTTGGCCCGTACTTCTCTGCTTTGATATCTTCGAGCCTGCTGCTGATAGAATGCGGAACGAGCTTTCTCCACGTCCCGCTCCTCCTCTAATGCGTCCAAACTGTCCTGCCGATCCAACTCGGCTTCTCTTTCTTCGTACATGCACATGCAAGGTGAGTCATGAATTATATCGCAGGGCAAAACTGCCTCTGCGTCGTACACCATAAAAATGGTGTGAATCCTGTAGTGCGGTTCGGCGTGGTCCGCAGCCCCCAGAGTACGGAGTCGAGCTCCTCTACCCAGTGCGTGTTAGATTCCGTGAGGGACCGCACTAATCTGGGTTTGATGCCGTTCATGATTAGACCATTTGCTCGTTCGACTTGACCGTTAGTTTGGGGGTGATAGACTGAAGCGTAGTCGAGCCTGATGCCCACATTTTTGCACCAGAGTTTAACCTCGTCGGCCATGAAATTCGTGCCGTTATTAGTGATGATGCTGTGGGGGACGCCATAACGGTGTACTACCCCGGATATGAAGTCTATCACAGGTCCGGATTCTGCCGTTTTAACTGGCTTGGCCTCTATCCATTTGGTGAATTTGTCCACCATGACCAATAGGTATTTTTGCTTGTGGGTTCCCCCTTTAAGGGGTCCAACCATGTCAAGCCCCCAGACCGCGAACGGCCGGGTGATGGGTATAGTTTTGAGGGCGGTGGGTGGCATGTGGCTTTGATTAGCAAAGAGCTGGCAACCGACGCATTGTTGGACTAAGTCCTGAGCATCTGCCCGGGCAGTCGGCCAATAAAATCCTGTACGGAAGGCCTTGCCTACAAGGGACCGGGCTGCGGCGTGGTGCCCGCCAAGTCCGGCGTGAATTTCAGCCAGGAGATTTCGCCCTTCCTCTTCGGAGATGCACCTTTGAAGGACTCCGGTTGTGCTTTTCTTATAAAGTTCTCCCTCATGGACCTTGTAGGCTTTAGATCGCCGAACTATGCAGCGGGCCTCATTTTGGTCTTCGGGAAGTTCCTGCCTAGTTAAGTAGGCTAGGAATGGTTCCGTCCATGGGGCAATTACTGCCATTATTTCGTGGGCTAAGGGTGTTATTTCATTGGCTGAGCCACCGACTGTGTCAGAATGTTCCGTGTTGGGTGGCGCGGTTGGTTCCGGGTTGTTATTTCCGGACTCCTCTTACCATAATACGGATGGCTTAAAGAGCCGCTCAAGGAAGATGTTTGGAGGGATGACGTCGCGTTTTGCACCGATGCGCGCCAACATGTCGGCTGCCTGGTTATTATACCGGGCTACATGGTGGAATTCGAGTCCTTCGAACCGAGCTGACATTTTTAAGACGGTGTTACGATAGGCTGCCATTTTCGGATCCTTGGCGTCAAAGTCTCCATTTACTTGGGATATTGCGAGGTTTGAATCCCCGCGCACCTCTAGGCATTGAATACCCGTGGAGATTGACATCCGGAGACCATGTAGAAGGGCCTCATATTCGGCTGCATTGTTGGAGTCCGTGTACATTATCTGAAGTACGTATTGGACCGTGTCTCCGGTTGGGGACGTCAATACGACGCCAGCCCCCAAGCCGGCCAACATTTTGGAGCCGTCGAAATGCATGATCCAATTGGAGTATGCGCCGTACTCTTTAGGGAGTTCGGCTTCGGTCCATTCGGCGATGAAGTCAGCCAAAACTTGCGACTTTATAGCTCGCCGTGGTTTGTAGGTTATGTCAAATGGTAAGAGCTCAATGGCCCATTTTGCAATCCTGCCCGTTGCGTCGCGGTTGTTTATAATGTCGTTGAGAGGTGCTTCGGAGGCCACTGTTATCGAGCACTCTTGAAAGTAGTGTCGCAGCTTCCGGGATGCCATGAATACCGCGTATGCTATCTTTTGATAATGTGGATACCGGGACTTGCATGGAGTTAAGACAGTGGATACGTAGTACACTGGTTTTTGAAGAGGGAATTTGTGTCCTTCTGTTTCTCGTTCGACGACGAGCACTGCGCTTACAACTTGATGTGTTGCCGCGATATATAATAACATTGGTTCGCCTAGGCTGGGCGCGGCCAGGACCGGATTTGTTGCTAATATGGCCTTTATTTATTCGAGTCCGGCCGTGGCAGCATCCGTCCACTCGAAGTGTTCGGTGCGCCGGAGGAGGCGGTAGAGAGGCAGTGCCTTTTCTCCAAATGGGAGACGAAGCGGCTTAGAGCCACCACGCATCCAGTCAGTTTTTGTATTTGTTTGAGGTCTTTTGGGATATCCAATTGTGACAGAGCTCGGATCTTGGCTGGGTTTGCTTCAATTCCTCTACCGGATACAATGAAGCCCAAGAGCTTTCCGGCTGGTACGCCGAAAACGCATTTTTCCGAGTTGAGCTTAATGTCATTGCTCGGAGGTTGTCGAATGTGAGCCTCAAATCGTCTACTAGAGTTTCGACGTGTTTGGTCTTAACGACCACATCATCTACGTATGCCGCCACTGTTTTGCCGATCTGGGTAGCCAGACATGTCTGAATCATGCGTTGATATGTTGCCAGCGTTTTTGAGTCCGAAGGGTATTGTGTTGAAGCAGAATGGTCCGTATGGAGTAATGAATGCCGTTGCGGCCTGGTATGTTTCCACCATCTTGATTTGATGGTATCCGGAGTATGCGTCGAGGAAACACAATGAATCGTGCCCCGCGGTAGCATCGATGATTTGGTCGATGCGGGGAAGGGGGAAAGGATCCTTTGGACATGCCTTATTAAGGTCTTTAAAATCGACACGGAGGCGCCAGGATTTGTCCTTTTTTGGTACCATTACCAGGTTCGCTAGCTAGTCCGGATGTTTTATATCTCCGGTGAATCCGGCTTCTAATAGTTTGGCTAGCTCCTCTCCCATTGCCTGTCTTTTGGGTTAGGAAAATCGTCGAAGAGCCTGTTTGACTGGCTTGAATCCTTTTAGGATATTTAGGCTGTGCTCTGCCAGCCTGCGTGGGATTCCTGGCATATCTGAAGGGTGCCAGGCAAAAATGTCCCAATTTTCCCGAAGGAATTCTCGTAGTGCAGCTTCTACATTAGGGTTTAATTATGCCCCAATGGAGGCCGTCTTTGTGGGGTCCGTTGGATGGACCTGGAATTTGACTATTTCGTCTGCTGGTTTAAAAGAGGTGGACTTAGATCTCTTATCGAGTATCACATCGTCCCTATTCACCATGGAGCGCAGTGCAGTGAGTTCTTCTGCCGCTAGGGCTTCGGATAGTGCCTCTAGGGCTAGTGCGGCTGTCTTATTTTTAGCGCGGAGTGCTATGTCCAGATCACTGACCAGAGTGATGATTCCATTGGGCCCGGGCATTTTAAGCTTCATGTACCCGTAATGGGGTACAGTTTGGAAAATTGTGAATGCCTCTCGCCCTAATAGAGCGTGATATCCGCTGCTGAATGGGGCCACTTGGATCGTGACCTCCTCGGACCAGTAGTTGTCCGGCGAACCGAACACCACATCTAGTGTGATTTTTCCTGTGCAGCGTACTTCCCGACTAGGGATTATTCCTCTAAAGGTTATGCTGCTTCGCTCAATGCGGCTCCAGTCTATTTCCATTTTTTGGAGGGTTTCCTCGTATATGAAGTTTAATCCGTTGCCGCCATCCATGAGTACCTTGGTAACATGGAAGCCGTCCACTATTGGACTGAGGACCAATGCAGCTGGTGCTCGGGCTGTTCGGAATTTAGGTTCGTCGCTGGCGTTGAAGGTGATAGCCGTGTCGCTCCATGGATTTGTTGTTGCTACTTGGTAGACTTCGGCGAGGCTGCGGATTGTTTGTTTCCGCATATTATTTGATGCGAAAGTCTCGAAGACTGTTAATACCGTGCTTGTACTGTTGGGTTGGTTCTCCGGGGCTAGAAGACCTTCGCCACTTTTGGCCACCTGCCGTAGTATCCAACATGCTCAAAGGCTATGTGTTGGAGTGGCGTCCTCTGTATTATGGATTTTGCAGGGTCCGCTGAGCCATCCCTCCAGTACGGTTCCGTACCCTTTAGGGGTTTTTTGCTTTTTGGTTTCTGACCGAGGTGCTTGAGCATGGTGCACCCTTTTATTCCGGACTAGGGTTGTGTTCAGGGCCGGATTGTCCCAAAATCTGGTTTCGATTTTCCAGGCACTCTCCATCGCACAGTATTTTCGTACTATGGTCGCCAGGTCGGCGAAGCGCGTAACTTCGCGATGACTTATGGCGTTCATGATTCCCTTGTCCGTGCAATTGTTGCAGAAAATAGAGATTGCACTTTCCTCACGGCAGTCCTTTATCCTGTCCATAACCAGGAGGAATCTGGCCCAGTAATGATGTACTGTTTCATCGGGCTCTTGCCGTATTTGAGATAGATCGCTTGTGTTTGGGTGGGTGGGTGGAATTAAATTCGAAACCCCGCCCAATCTGAGGCTCAAAGGCCGAGGAGTTTCCGGATTTGGAAGCTTGGATTGCTGGACGTCGTCCAACGAATCTAGTCCGCTGCCTGACTTTAGGTTCAGTACTCGATTGATGTCCGTCCCTCCGCGGGAATCCGGCATGGAGGGATCGGGAATTCGAACATAACTGGTCTTTAATATAGAAGAAGAGTCGCCGCGTTGTTCTTCTACCACAGCAATGTGGTGGGTAGCCCGGGGAGAGTTAATTTCTCTCAGATCGGTTTTAAGCCCAATATGATCGTAGTCTGTAGCGACTCCCAGGGCGGCGATGCGATCCAGGAGCTCATTTACAGAAGAGAGCTCCATCGGATCCAGCTGTTCGGTGAATTCCGAGTTGACGCGAAGATCGCTTTTGATGACCCGAGAGGTCATCGTCGAAGCGGTGGCCGAACAGGCGGTCATAAGAAAACCACCTAGCCGGATAGCCTGACCGGCGGCCAAAGCTCCTTTGGCGATGGTACCATCTTTAAAGATGGGAAGAGGCATCCTTCCTGATTGCGACGGCACAGAGGAACTCTCAATAAAAGCACCAATGTCGGTGTCAAAACCGGCGGATCTCGGGTAGGGGGTCCCGAACTGTGCGTCTAGGCGGATGGTAACAGGAGACAAGGGACACGATGTTTTACCCAGGTTCAGGCCCTCTTGATGGAGGTAAAACCCTACATCCTGCTTGATTAATATTGATGATGTGGGTATTACAAGAGTAGATCTACCACGAGATCAAAGAGGCTAAACCCTAGAAGCTAGCCTATGGTATGATTGTTGTTCGTCCTATGGACTAAAACCATCCGGTTTATATAGACACCGGAGAGGGCTAGGGTTACATAGAGTCGGTTACAATGGTAGGAGATCTACATATCCGTATCGCCAAGCTTGCCTTCCACGCCAAGGAAAGTCCCATCCGGACACGGGACAAAGTCTTCAATCTTGTATCTTCATAGTCTTGGAGTCCGGCCGATGATGATAGTTCGGCTATCCAGACACCCCCTAATCCGGGACTCCCTCACCACCCAATGATGATGTCGGCCCATAAGCCACACAGCCAAGTTAGTAAAACAGTTTTGGACGACTAGACTCAACTTCGGCCAAGGAGTTGGAAAGGGGGCTACCTACAGGCAGTCGGCTCTGATACCAACTTGTGACGCCCTCGATTCAATCGTAAACTAATCGTACACGCAAATGTGTACGATCAAGATCCAGGACTCACGGGAAGATATCACAACACAACTCTAGACACAAATTAAAATAATACAAGCTTTATATTACAAGCCAGGGGCCTCGAGAGCTTGAATACATCAGCTTGAATACAAACGAGTCAGCGGAAGCAACATTATCTGAGTACAGACATGAGTTAGACAAGTTTGCCTTAAGAAGGCTAGCACAAAAGCAACAACGGTCGAAAAGGCAAGGCCTCCTGCCTGGGAGCCTCCTAACTACTCCTGGTCGACAGTGTCCGTCACGTGGTAGTAGGCACCCTCGGGGTAGCAGCAGTCGTCAAAGGTGTCATCTGGCTCCTGGACTCCGTCATCTGGTTGCGTCATCCGAGAAGAATGGAAAAGGGGAAAAAGAGGGAGCAAAGCAACCGTGAGTACTCATCCAAAGTACTCGCAAGCAAGGATCTACACTACATATGCAACATTATCAAAGGAAGGATGTATATGTGGACTGGGCTGCAGAAATGCCAGAATAGAGAGAAGGCCTAGTCCTTTCGAAGACTAGCATCTTCTGGAAACCACCATCTTGCAGCAAACAGGAGGGAGTAGAGTAGCATAAGGTAAAGTAGTAGTAGTGTTATAAACCTCGGCCATAGATCCTTTCTCGACTCCCTGCGAGAAAGCAATCCCAGAGCCATACTATCCAATTGTCATCACAATCCAATTCTCATCACCATCCAATTCTCATCACAACTATCCAGTTCTAGTTGTATCGATCGGGATACAACTCCAAGTGTCCGTTACCGTAGGACAGGCTATCGATAGATGTTTTCTTCCCTGCAGGGGTGCACCAACTTACCCACCACGCTCGATTAACTCCGGCTGGACACACTTTCCTGGGCCATGCCCGGCCTCGTCCAAACAATACGCCGCAACCCGACCTAGGCTTAATAGAGAGGCCAGCACGCCGGACTAAACCTATGCCCCCAGGGGTCATGGGCCATCTCCCCGGGAACTCCTGCACGTTGCGAACGCGACCGGTGAGCAGACCTAGCTACCTCCTTAAAAAGGTAGGTGCTTACCAGTCCAACCCGGCGCGCGCCGCTCAGTCGCTGACGTCTATTAAGCTTCGGCTGATGTATACGACGCAGAACACCCATACTATGCCCACGTGATGGTTAGTGCTATCAGGCCAGAGGCCCCTCGGATCAAATATCCAAATTGTAGTGGATTAGGAACGCGCGGTAACAAGCAGAGACTCACGAAAGATGTGCCCCGTTGCCCCATCTCGAGGACTTGCGGCAAGGGCTAAGAATGCCCGGCCACACCTCGTATTCAGCTCTCGGGTACCCTCCAGGTCAACCCGTCTCCACATCACTCGCGGGTACCCCTCAGGGTCGACCCGACTTTCCAAGTAATAGTTGTAAAGTCCAAGTATCCATGTGTCCAAACATCAAGGGGACAACCCGAGGAATCACCCCCGGTGGGTTCCACTCAATGTAATCATCAAGGTGAACGTAAGAGGAATCACCCCCGAGGTTGACACTTGAGGGGTTGCACGACAAAGTCATATCGGAAGTGGTTAAGGCGGAATCACCCTCGATGACCACGACCGAATAACTACACTACATGGTTAACATTAGATGTGTTGTAGAGGTCTCACCCTCGGCACTCGATAGTAACCCAGCAGTGTCGAGCAACTAAGGGGAAAGTGATGTGCGGTGAAGGGGCCTGGTCTTCGATCCCGTTGATCGGGTCTTCAATGATGAAGCAGGGGCAACAAGGACAAGGTGGGGGTCACTGATGGCTCACAAACCAACCTATACTAAGTAGTTTAGGATAAGCAGGTAAGGTAACAATAAGCCGGTACAAAAGCAGGCTATGCATCAGAATAGGAGCAATCAATAACAGTAGTAAAATCTAATGCAAGCATAAGAGAATGGATGGGCGATATCGGGATGATCAAAGGGGGGGGCTTGCCTGGTTGCTCTGGCAAGGAGGGGTCATCGTCGACGTAGTCGATCACAGGGGCAGCATCGGTCTCGGGGTCTACCGGAGAAAAGAGGGGGAAGAAACAGTAAATATAAAGCAACATAGCATCACAAAGCATAACGTGGCAATATGTTGTGCCGAGTGTGACCTAACGTAAGGCTACACGATAAAGGTGAAGGGGGAATTCAACCGGGAATGTATTCCCGGTTCCGGACCTGTATTAGACAAATGACTGGAGGGGGAATGTTCCATGTTCAGCATGCTAGGGGCATGTGACAGATGAACGGACGACGTATTTAGATTCGTTGGATTTTTCTGAGCAACTTTCATATAGAAAATATTTTCATCCGAGTTACGGATTGTTTTATATGAATTTTCAAAGATTTAAACAATTTCTGAAATTATTTTTAATTACTAAATTCGTCAAAAATGAATAGTGACGTAATCCTGGCGTCAGCCCTGCAACAGCGGTCAACAGACCAGTTGACTGGTCAACAGGGCTCACGCGGGGCCCTTAGGCAGTGACTAGGCACTACCCAGTCAGCATCTGACTGGGTCAACGGGATCCCAGGGGCCCAATGGCAGCGGCTGTGGGGGGGCCACGTGGTCGGCCACGTCAGCAACGCCGAAAACGGCGTCGAAGTTGTCTCCGGCGACCATATTCAATGGCGGCGCGCTCGGGAACAGCAGGAAATCGGCTACAAGTGGTCGCTCGGCCCGTGCGTAGGCTCGTTTGAGCGAGCGTCGAGCCATGCATCCAATGGTGCTGATGGGAGGGCTCGGGGGCGGCCGGAGCATCGCTGGCAACGAGCAAGGCGGCGGTGGCGTTCGGTGGCGCAAGGAGAAGTGGGCTGTGGGGGCTCTTTCGGTGCGGAAACAGGTGCATTCGAACGCGGGCATCACACCGTGTCGAACGGCGGCAATGGTGGCCATTGAAATGGCCCGCAGCGTCGGCTGCAAAGTCTAACAACGGTGGCCGAAGCTCGAGCACGCGTGGAAGCTAACTACGGTGCACGGGGAGGAGAAGGGAGAGGGGGGTCGAAGCGGCTGCTCACCGGGCCCTGCAGGTGTGCACAAGTGGGCTCGGGGAAGAACCGGTGGAGCAGATCGACGGCGTGGTCGTGCGGTGGCCATAGATGAGGAAGATGAAGAAGGCGACGATGGTGGCACTCCCGGTCCCGATCCAATGTAGAGGAAGAAGAGGCGGACCACGACGGAGCTCTCGGACTTGTCGGAGTAGCGGACGGGCGACGGTGGCCGCGTGCTTCACGGTGGCGCGGCCATGGCGGAGAGGAGAAGCAGCAGCCCGTGGGGGAAGGGGATCTGAGTGGGAAGGCGGAGAAGGAGCGCAAGGGTGAGTGGGCGAGTGGCGGTAGGTGAGGGGGAGGATCCGAGGCATCGAGGGGGCGTTCTTATCCCCACCCTCATCGACGGCGAGGTGGTTCAGCGGCGACGCGCGGGCGCGCGCCCTCGGTCGGTCGAACAGGGGGAGGGGAGAGCGATGCGGGGAGCTGGGCGGCCTACGTCGGCTAGGTGGGCTGAGGCCCAGGGGGCGCGGTGGCTAGCTGGGGGGGCTTTTTCCTTTTTTTATTTCTCTTTTATGTTCAAAAATTCAGAGACATCTAGGGAATATTTTGGGCTACCAAAATACTTTGAAAAAATGTGGGACTTGCCACTTAAATTATTTCTAGTATTTGCCACTGCCACAAAGAGTTTGGGGCCATCAGGAGTTGTCCAAGCATTTTTAGAAAATGAAAAGGACATCTTAAATACTGTTGGACTAGATAATAAATTCCCAGGGGCAATTTGGGAATTCCAAAAATGTTAGCTTCAACATGACAACTATCTAGGGATTATTTGCCATAGGATGAACTTTTTTAGATTTCATGTCTGACAAATATGAATTTCTGACTTTAGATTGGATTTGAATTTGAAGTGTGATTTGGATCAAGTGAAGATTAGCAACAGTAACATGATGACATGTCACCATTAACAGGGAATTACTGTAGCATGACACTGGGGGTGTTACATTACCGCTCACGCGTCCTATCTCGAAAGCATTATTCTTTAACTCTCTACCAACATAAGCATTAAAACTTTCTTGTCTAGCCATAAAGTCATCAAATTCATCTAAGCATGGGCTATGAAATTTAGTAGAGGGGATTTCAACTTTATCATATCTATAGAGAGAATTTACCTTTACTACCTGTGTCGGGTTATCAAGACAATGTGGTTCTTCAACACGCGGTATATTAAGACCATGTATTTCTTCAATAGGTGGTAAATTCTTAACATCTTCAGCTTTTATACCCTTTTCTTTCATTGATTTCTTTGCCTCTTGCATATCTTCAGGACTGAGAAATAAAACATCTCTCTTCTTCGGAGTGGGTTTAGGAATAGGCTCAGGGGTTGGCTCAATTGGTTCAGGAATTGCCTCAGGAATTGGCTCAGGAAGAGTCCAATTATTTTTATTAGTCAACATATTTTTCAATAGTAATTCAGCTTCATCGACTGTTCTTTCCCTGAAAACACAACTAGCACAACTATCCAAGTAGTCCTTGGAAGCATCGGTTAGTCCATTATAAAAGATATCAAGTATTTCATTTTTCTTGAGAGGATGATCAGGCAAAAGCATTTAGTAATCAGAGAAGCCTCCCCCAAGCTTGTGGGAGACTCTCTTCTTTGATTTGCACAAAATTATATATTCCCCGGAAGGCAGCTTATTTCTTATGAGCAGGGAAATATTTACCAGAGAAGTAATAAATCATATCCTGGGGACTACGCACACAACCAGGAGCAAGGGAATTATACAAAGTCTTAGCATCACCCTTTAATGAGAACGAAAATATCTTAAGGATATAATAGTAGCAAGATTTATCATCATGAGTAAACAGGGTAACTATTTCATTCAACTTGGTAAGATGTGCCATAATAGTTTCAGATTCAAGGCCATAAAAAGGACCAGATTCAACCAAAGTAATTATTTCAGGATCAACAGAGAATTCATAATCCTTATCAGTAACACAGGTAGGTGAAGTAGCAAAAGCAGGGTCAGGTTTCATTCTAGCATTAAGAGACTGCTGCTTCCATTTAGCTAGTAATTTCTTAAGATCATATCTATCATTGCAAGCAAAGATAGCTCTAGTAGCTTCTTCATTCATAACATAACCCTCTGGAACAACAGGAAATTCATAATCATTCAGAGAACTTTCATCATCACTATCATCAATAATAGCATCTTCAATAATTTCATTCTCTCTAGCCCTAGCAAGTTGTTCATCAAGAAATTCACCTAATGGCAAAGTAGTATCACGCATAGAAATAGTTTCATCATAAGTATCGTGCATAGCAGAAGTGGCTGTTGGAAATATGCCCTAGAGGCAATAATAAAAGCATTATTATTATATTTCTTTGTTCATGATAATTGTCTTTATTCATGCTATAATTGTGTTATCCGGAAATCGTAATACATGTGTGAATAACAGACACCAACATGTCCCTAGTAAGCCTCTAGTTGACTAGCTCGTTGATCAATAGATAGTCATGGTTTCCTGGCTATGGACATTAGATGTCATTGATAACGGGATCACATCATTAGGATAATGATGTGATGGACAAGACCCAATCCTAAACATAGCACAAGATCGTATAGTTCGTTTGCTAGAGTTTTTGCAATGTCAAAGTATCTCTTCCTTCGACCATGAGATCGTATAACTCCTGGATACCGTAGGAGTGCTTTGGGTGTATCAAACGTCACAACGTAACTGGGTGACTATAAAGGTGCACTACAGGTATCTCCGAAAATATCTATTGTTTTATATGGATCGAGACTGGGATTTGTCACTCCGTATGACGGAGAGATATCACTGGGCCCACTCAAGTAATGCATCATCATAATGAGCTCAAAGTGACCAAGTGTTTGGTCACGGGATCATGCATTACGGTACGAGTAAAGTGACTTGCCGGTAACAAGATTGAACGAGGTATTGGGATACCGACGATCGAATCTCGGGCAAGTAACATATCGATTGACAAAGGGAATTGCATACGGGGTTGATTAAATCCTCGACATCGTGGTTCATCCGATGAGATCATCGTGGAGCATGTGGGAGCCAACATGGGTATCCAGATCCCGCTGTTGGTTATTGACCGGAGAGCGATCTCGGTCATGTCTACATGTCTCCCGAACCCGTAGGGTCTACACACTTAAGGTTCAGTTACGCTAGGGTTGTAGGGATATGTATATGCAGTAACCCAAATGTTGTTCGGAGTCCCGGATGAGATCCCGGACGTCACGAGGAGTTCCGGAATGGTCCGGAGGTAAAGATTTATATATGGAAAGTCCTGTTTCGGGCATCGGGACAAGTTTCGGGGTTATCGGTATTGTACCGGGACCACCGGAGGGGTCCCGGGGGCCCACCGGGTGGGGCCACCCATCCCCGGGGGCCACATGGGCTGTAGGGGGTGCGCCTTGGCCTGCTTGGGCCAAGGGCACCAGCCCCACATAGGCCCATGCGCCTAGGGTTCAAGGGGGCAAGAGTCCTAGGAGGGTAAGGCACCTCCTAGGTGCCTTGGGGGGGAGGGAAACCCCCCTTGGCCGCCGCACCCCCTAGGAGATTGGATCTCCTAGGGCCGGCCCAGCCCCCTTGGCACCCCTATATATAGTGGGGGAGAGGAGGGACTTCATACCTTGAGTCCTTGGCCTTTGGTTGCCTCCTTCTCCCTCCCCAACACCTCCTCCATCTCCTTATTGCTTAGCGAAGCTCTGCCGGAGTACTGCAGCTCCATCAACACCACGCCGTCGTGCTGCTGCTGGTGCCATCTCCCTCAACCTCTCCTCCCTCCCTTGCTGGATCAAGAAGGAGGAGACGTGGCTGTTCCGTACGTGTGTTGAACGCGGAGGTGCCGTCCGTTCGGTGCTAGGATCTCCGGTGATTCGAATCACGTCGTGTTCGACTACATCATCCCCGTTCTTTGAACGCTTCCGCTCGCGATCTACAAGGTACGTAGATGCATCCAATGACTCGTTGCTAGATGAACTCCTAGATGATCTTGGTGAAACGAGTAGAAATTTTTTTGTTTTCTGCAACGTTACCCAACAGTGGTATCAGAGCTAGGTCTATGCGTAGTTCTTCTTGCACGAGTAGAACACAATTGGTTGTGGGCGTAGATTTGTCAACTTTCTTGCCGCTACTAGTCTTATCTTGCTTCAGCGGTATTGTGGGATGAAGCGGCCCGGACCAACCTTACACGTACGCTTACGTGAGACCGGTTCCACCGACTAACATGCACAAGTTGCATAAGGTGGCTGGCGGGTGTCTGTCTCTCCTACTTTAGTTGAAGCGGATTCGATGAAAAGGGTCCTTATGAAGGGTAAATAGAAGTTGACAAATCACGTTGTGGTTTCACGTAGGTAAGAAAACGTTCTTGCTAGAACCCTACTTCAGCCACGTAAAACTTGCAAACAACAATTAGAGGACGTCTAACTTGTTTTTGCAGCAAGTGCTTTGTGATATGATATGGCCAAAGTTGTGATGAATGATGAATGATCTATATGTCATGTATGAGATGTTCATGCTATTGTAATAGGAATCACGACTTGCATGTCGATGAGTATGACAACCGGCAGGAGCCATAGGAGTTGTCTTTATTTTTTATGACCTGCGTGTCATTAAAGAACGCCATGTAAACTACTTTACTTTATTACTAAACGCGTTAGTCATAGAAGTAGAAGTAGTCGTTGGCGTGACAACTTCATGAAGACACGATGATGGAGATCATGGTGTCGTGCCGGTGACAAGATGATCATGGAGCCCCGAAGATGAAGATCAAAGGAGCTATATGATATTGGCCATATCATGTCACTACTTTATATAATTGCATGCGATGTTTATTATGTTTTATGCATCTTGTTTACTTAGAACGACGGTAGTAAATAAGATGATCCCTTACAAAAAATTTCAAGAAGTGTTCTCCCCTAACTGTGCACCGTTGCTACAGTTCGTCGTTTCGAAGCACCACGTGATGATCGGGTGTGATAGATTCTTACGTTCACATACAACGGGTGTAAGACAGTTTTACACAGCGAAAACACTTAGGGTTAACTTGACGAGCCTAGCATGTACAGACATGGCCTCGGAACACGGAGACCGAAAGGTCGAACACGAGTCGTATGGAAGATACGATCTACATGAGAATGTTCACCGACGATGACTAGTCCGTCTCACGTGATGATCGGACACGGCCTAGTCGACTCGGATCGTGTAACACTTAGATGACCAAAGGGATGTCAAATCTGAGTGGGAGTTCATTATAATTTGATTAGATGAACTTAATTATCATGAACTTAGTCTAAATTTTTACAATATGTCTTGTAGATCATATGGCCAACGTAGTCCTCAACTTCAACGCGTTCCTAGAGAAAACCAAGCTGAAAGACGATGGCAGCAACTATACGGACTGGGTCCGGAACCTGAGGATCATCCTCATAGCTGCCAAGAAAGATTATGTCCTACAAGCACCGCTAGGTGATGCACCTGTTCTCCCTGCGGAACAAGACGTTATGAACGCTTGGCAGGCACGTTCCGATGACTACTCCCTCGTTCAGTGCGGCATGCTTTACAGCCTAGAGCCGGGGCTCCAAAAGCGTTTTGAGAGACATGGAGCATATGAGATGTTCGAAGAGCTGAAAATGGTTTTCCAAGCTCATGCCCGGGTTGAGAGATATGAAGTCTCCGACAAATTCTTCAGCTGTAAGATGGAGGAAAACAGTTCTGTCAGTGAGCACATACTCACTATGTCTGGGTTGCATAACCGCTTGACTCAGCTGGGAGTTAATCTCCCGGATGATGTGGTCATTGACAGAATCCTCCAGTCGCTTCCACCAAGCTACAAGAGCTTTGTGATGAACTTCAATATGCAGGGGATGGAAAAGACCATTCCTGAAGTATTTGCTATGCTGAAATCAGCAGAGGTAGAAGTCAGAAAGGAACATCAAGTGTTGATGATCAATAAAACCACTAAGTTCAAGAAGGGCAAGGGTAAAAAGAACTTCAAGAAGGACGGCAAGGTAGTTGCCGCGCCCAGCAAGCAAGCTGCCGGGAAGAAGCCAAAGAATGGACCCAAGCCCGAGACTGAGTGTTTTTATTGCAAGGAAAGTGGTCACTGGAAGCGGAACTGCCCCAAATACTTAGCAGACAAGAAGGCCGGCAAAACCAAAGGTATATTTGATATACATGTAATTGATGTGTACCTTACCAGTAATCGTAGTAACTCCTGGGTATTTGATACCGGTGCCGTTGCTCATATTTGTAACACACAACAGGAGCTGCGGAATAAACGGAGACTGGTGAAGGACGAGGTGACGATGCGCGTCGGGAATGGTTCCAAGGTCGATGTGATCGCCGTCGGCACGCTACCTCTACATTTACCTACGGGATTAGTTTTGAACCTCAATAATTGTTATTTTGTGCCAAGTTTGAGCATGAACATTGTATCAGGATCTCGTTTAATTCGAGATGGCTACTCATTTAAATCCGAGAATAATGGTTGTTCTATTTATATGAGAGATATGTTTTATGGTCATGCTCCGATGGTGAATGGTTTATTCTTTATGAATCTCGAGCGTAATGCTACACATATTCATAGTGTAAGTACCAAAAGATGTAAGATTGATAGTGATAGTCCCACATACTTGTGGCACTGCCGCCTTGGTCACATAGGTGTCAAACGCATGAAGAAGCTCCATGCTGATGGACTTTTAGAGTCTCTTGATTACGAATCATTTGACACGTGCGAACCATGCCTCATGGGTAAAATGACCAAGACTCCATTCTCAGGAACAATGGAGCGAGCAACCAACTTATTGGAAATCATACATACTGATGTGTGCGGTCCAATGAGTGTTGAGGCTCGCGGTGGCTATCATTATGTTCTCACCCTCACTGATGACTTGAGTAGATATGGGTATGTCTACTTAATGAAACACAAGTCTGAGACCTTTGAAAAGTTCAAGGAATTTCAGAGTGAAGTTGAGAATCAACGTGACAGGAAAATCAAGTTTCTACGATCAGATCGTGGAGGAGAATACTTGAGTCACGAGTTTGGTACACACTTAAGAAAATGTGGAATAGTTTCACAACTCACGCCGCCTGGAACACCTCAGCGTAATGGTGTGTCCGAACGTCGTAATCGCACTCTATTAGATATGGTGCGATCTATGATGTCTCTTGCCGACTTACAACTATCTTTTTGGGGCTATGCTTTAGAGACTGCCGCATTCACTTTAAATAGGGCCCCGTCGAAATCCGTTGAGACGACACCGTATGAATTATGGTTTGGGAAGAAACCTAAGCTGTCATTTCTAAAATTTTGGGGATGCGATGCTTATGTCAGGAAACTTCAACCTGAAAAGCTCGAACCCAAATCGGAAAAATGCGTCTTCATAGGATACCCTAAAGAAACTGTTGGGTATATCTTCTACCTCAGATCCGAAGGCAAGATCTTTGTTGCCAAGAATGGGTCCTTTCTGGAGAAAGAGTTTCTCTCGAAAGAAGTAAGTGGGAGGAAAGTAGAGCTTGATGAAGTATTACCTCTTGAACCGGAAAATGGCGCAACTCAAGAAAATGTTCCTGAGGTGCCTGCACCGACTAGAGAGGAAGTTAATGATAATGATCAAGATACTTCTGATCAAGCTCCTACTGAAATTCGAAGGTCCACGAGGACACGTTCCGCACCAGAGTGGTACGGCAACCCTGTCTTGGAAATCATGTTGTTAGACAACGGTGAACCTTCGAACTATGAAGAAGCGATGGCGGGTCCGGATTCTGACAAATGGCTAGAAGCCATGAAATCCGAGATAGGATCCATGTATGAAAACGAAGTATGGACTTTGACTGACTTGCCCGTAGAACGGCGAGCCATAGAAAATAAATGGATCTTTAAGAAGAAGACAGACGCGGATGGTAATGTGACCATCTATAAAGCTCGGCTTGTCGCTAAGGGTTATCGACAAGTTCAAGGGATTGACTATGATGAGACTTTCTCACCGGTAGCGAAGCTGAAGTCCGTCCGAATCATGTTAGCAATTGCCGCATTTTATGATTATGAAATTTGGCAAATGGACGTCAAAACGGCATTCCTTAATGGTTTCCTTAAGGAAGAATTGTATATGATGCAGCCGGAAGGTTTTGTCGATCCTAAAAATGCTGACAAGGTGTGCAAGCTCCAACGCTCGATTTATGGGCTGGTGCAAGCATCTCGGAGTTGGAACATTCGTTTTGATGAGATGATCAAAGCATTTGGGTTTACACAGACTTATGGAGAAGCCTGTGTTTACAAGAAAGTGAGTGGGAGCTCTATAGCATTTCTCATACTATATGTAGATGACATACTTTTGATGGGAAATGATATAGAACTTTTGGACAGCATTAAGGCCTACTTGAATAAGAGTTTTTCAATGAAGGACCTTGGAGAAGCTGCTTATATATTAGGCATCAAGATCTATAGGGATAGATCAAGACGCCTCATAGGTCTTTCACAAAGCACATATCTTGATAAGATTTTGAAGAAGTTCAAAATGGATCAGTCCAAGAAAGGGTTCTTGCCTGTTTTGCAAGGTGTGAAATTGAGCTCAGCTCAATGTCCGACCACGGCAGCAGAGATAGAAGAGATGAGTGTCATCCCCTATGCCTCAGCCATAGGTTCTATTATGTATGCCATGCTGTGTACCAGACCTGATGTAAACCTTGCCGTAAGTTTGGTAGCAAGGTACCAAAGTAATCCCGGCAAGGAACACTGGACAGCGGTCAAGAATATCCTGAAGTACCTGAAAAGGACTAAGGAAATGTTTCTTGTTTATGGAGGTGACGAAGAGCTCGTCGTAAAAGGTTACATCGACGCTAGCTTCGACACAGATCTGGATGACTCTAAGTCACAAACCGGATACGTGTATATTTTGAATGGTGGGGCGGTAAGCTGGTGTAGTTGCAAGCAAAGCGTCGTGGCGGGATCTACATGTGAAGCGGAGTACATGGCAGCCTCGGAGGCAGCACATGAAGCAATATGGGTGAAGGAGTTCATCACCGACCTAGGAGTCATACCCAATGCGTCGGGGCCGATCAAGCTCTTCTGTGACAACACTGGAGCTATTGCACTTGCCAAGGAGCCCAGGTTTCACAAGAAGACAAGGCACATCAAGCGTCGCTTCAACTCCATCCGTGAAAATGTTCAAGATGGAGACATAGAGATTTGTAAAGTACATACGGACCTGAATGTAGCAGATCCGTTGACTAAACCTCTCCCAAGAGCAAAACATGATCAACACCAGAATTCCATGGGTGTTCGATTCATCACAATGTAACTAGATTATTGACTCTAGTGCAAGTGGGAGACTGTTGGAAATATGCCCTAGAGGCAATAATAAAAGCATTATTATTATATTTCTTTGTTCATGATAATTGTCTTTATTCATGCTATAATTGTGTTATCCGGAAATCGTAATACATGTGTGAATAACAGACACCAACATGTCCCTAGTAAGCCTCTAGTTGACTAGCTCGTTGATCAATAGATAGTCATGGTTTCCTGGCTATGGACATTAGATGTCATTGATAACGGGATCACATCATTAGGATAATGATGTGATGGACAAGACCCAATCCTAAACATAGCACAAGATCGTATAGTTCGTTTGCTAGAGTTTTTGCAATGTCAAAGTATCTCTTCCTTCGACCATGAGATCGTATAACTCCTGGATACCGTAGGAGTGCTTTGGGTGTATCAAGCGTCACAACGTAACTGGGTGACTATAAAGGTGCACTACAGGTATCTCCGAAAATATCTATTGTTTTATATGGATCAAGACTGGGATTTGTCACTCCGTATGACGGAGAGATATCACTGGGCCCACTCAAGTAATGCATCATCATAATGAGCTCAAAGTGACCAAGTGTTTGGTCACGGGATCATGCATTACGGTACGAGTAAAGTGACTTGCCGGTAACAAGATTGAACGAGGTATTGGGATACCGACGATCGAATCTCGGGCAAGTAACATATCGATTGACAAAGGGAATTGCATACGGGGTTGATTAAATCCTCGACATCGTGGTTCATCCGATGAGATCATCGTGGAGCATGTGGGAGCCAACATGGGTATCCAGATCCCGCTGTTGGTTATTGACCGGAGAGCGATCTCGGTCATGTCTACATGTCTCCCGAACCCGTAGGGTCTACACACTTAAGGTTCAGTTACGCTAGGGTTGTAGGGATATGTATATGCAGTAACCCGAATGTTGTTCGGAGTCCCGGATGAGATCCCGGACGTCACGAGGAGTTCCGGAATGGTCCGGAGGTAAAGATTTATATATGGAAAGTCCTGTTTCGGGCATCGGGACAAGTTTTGGGGTTATCGGTATTGTACCGGGACCACCGGAGGGGTCCCGGGGGCCCACCGGGTGGGGCCACCCATCCCCGGGGGCCACATGGGCTGTAGGGGGTGCGCCTTGGCCTGCTTGGGCCAAGGGCACCAGCCCCACATAGGCCCATGCGCCTAGGGTTCAAGGGGGCAAGAGTCCTAGGAGGGTAAGGCACCTCCTAGGTGCCTTGGGGGGGAGGGAAACCCCCCTTGGCCGCCGCACCCCCTAGGAGATTGGATCTCCTAGGGCCGGCCACCCCCCTTGGCACCCCTATATATAGTGGGGGAGAGGAGGGACTTCATACCTTGAGTCCTTGGCCTTTGGTTGCCTCCTTCTCCCTCCTCTACACCTCCTCCACCTCCTTATTGCTTAGCGAAGCTCTGCCGGAGTACTGCAGCTCCATCAACACCACGCCGTCGTGCTGCTGCTGGTGCCATCTCCCTCAACCTCTCCTCCCTCCCTTGCTGGATCAAGAAGGAGGAGACGTGGCTGTTCCGTACGTGTGTTGAACGCGGAGGTGCCGTCCGTTCGGTGCTAGGATCTCCGGTGATTCGAATCACGTCGTGTTCGACTACATCATCCCCGTTCTTTGAACGCTTCCGCTCGCGATCTACAAGGTACGTAGATGCATCCAATGACTCGTTGCTAGATGAACTCCTAGATGATCTTGGTGAAACGAGTAGAATTTTTTTTGTTTTCTGCAACGTTACCCAACAGTGGCATCATCAATAACATGCGACATATCAGAATTCATAGCAGTAGTAGGTTTAGGTGTCGCAAACTTACTCACAACAGAAGGAGAATCTAGTGCAAAGCTAGATGGCAATTCCTTACCTCCCCTCGTAGTTGAGGGATAGATCGTAGTTTTAGCGTCTTTCAAGTTCTTGATAGTGATCAACAGATATAAATCCCGAGTGACTCAGAGAATAGAGCTATGCTCCCCAACAACGGCGCCAGAAATTAGTCTTGATAACCCACAAGTGTAGGGGATCACAACAGCTTTCGAGGGTAAAGTATTCAACCCAAATTTATTGATTCGACACAAGGGGAGCCAAAGAATATTCTTGAGTATTAGCAGTTGAGTTGTCAATTCAACCACACCTGGATAACTTAGTATCTGCAGCAAAGTATTTAGTAGCAAAGGAATGTGATAATAAAGGTAACAGTAGCAAAAGTAATGTTTTTGGGTTTTGTAGTGATTGTAACAACAGCAACGGAAAAGTAAATAAGCGAAGCACAATATGTGAAAAGCTCGTAGGCATTGGATCAGTGATGGATAATTATGTCGGATGCGATTCCTCATGTAATAGTTATAACATAGGGTGACACAGAACTAGCTCCAATTCATCAATGTAATGTAGGCATGTATTCTGTAAATAGTCATACATGCTTATGGAAAAGAACTTGCATGGCATCTTTTGTCCTACCCTCCCGTGGCAGCGGGGTCCTAGCGGAAACTAAGGGATATTAAGGCCTCCTTTTAATAGAGAACCGGACCAAAGCATTAACACATAGTGAACACATGAACTCCTCAAACTACGGTCATCACCGAGAAGTATCCCGATTATTGTCACTTCGGGGTTGTCGGATCATAACACATAATAGGTGACTATAGACTTGCAAGATAGGATCAATAACACACACATATTCATGAAAACATAATAGGTTCAGATCTGAAATCATGGCACTCGGGCCCTAGTGATAAGCATTAAGCATAGCAAAGTCATAGCAACATCAATCTCAGAACATAGTGGATACTAGGGATCAAACCCTAACAAAACTAACTTGATTACATGATAAATCTCATCAACCCATCACCGTCCAACAAGCCTATGATGAAATTACTCACGCACGGCGGTGAGCATCATGAAATTGGTGATGGAGGATGGTTGATGATGACGACGGCGATGAATCGCCCTCTACGGAGCCCCGAACGGACTCCAGATCAGCCCTCCCGAGAGAGATTAGGGCTTGGCGGCGGCTCCGTATCGTAAAACATGATAAAACTTTCTCTCTGATTTTTCTCTCCATGAGATGGAATATATGGAGTTGGAGTTGAGGTCGGCGGAGCCTCAGGGGGCCCACGAGACAGGAGGGCCCGCCTGCCACCCTCGTGGATAGGGTGTGGGCCCCCTGGTCTTGAGTCTTTCTCCAGTATTTTTTATATTTTCCAAAAAGTACCTCCGAGGATTTTCAGGACATTCCGAGAACTTTTGTTTTCTACACATGAAACAACATCATAGCAGTTCTGCTGAAAACAGCGTCAGTCCGGGTTAGTTTCATTCAAATCATGCAAGTTAGAGTCCAAAACAAGGGAAAAAGTGTTTGGGAAAGTAGATACATTGGAGACGTATCCATAGGTTCATGGGCAGAACCCGCAAGTTGATCACCAAAACATACATCAAGTGGATCATGTGATATCCCATTGTCACCATAGATAAACACGGCAAGACATACATCAAGTGTTCTCAAATCCTTAAAGACTCAATCCGATAAGATAACTTCAAAGGGAAACCTCAATCCATTACAAGAGAGTAGAGGGGGAGAAACATCATAAGATCCAACTATAATAGCAAAGCTCGCGATACATCAAGATCGTGCCATAGAGAGAACACGAGAGAGAGAGAGAGAGATCAAACACATAGCTACTGGTACATACCCTCAGCCCCAAGGGTGGACTACTCCCTCCTCGTCATGGAGAGCGCCGGGATGATGAAGATGGCCACCGGTGAGGGATCCCCCCTCCGGCAGGGTGCCGGAACAGGCTCCCGAGAGGTTTTTGGTGGCTACAGAGGCTTGCGGCGGCGGAACTCCCGATCTATCTTCGTCTTCGATGTTTTTAGGGTATATGGGAATATATAGGCGAAATAAGTCGGTCGGGGGAGCCTCGAGGGGCCCACGAGGGTGGATGGCACGCCCCCCTATATCGTGGCCTCCTCAACGCCTCCCTGGCTTGCACACCAAGTTCCCCGGATTGCTTCTGTTCCAAAAATAACTTTTCCGAAGGTTTCATGCGATGAAGATTTCTGCTAACACTTTTAAGAGGCTCAAGAGACTTTTGTAATATTTTTGTTACTTCGCAAATCTTTCCAAACACTTGTGTTTCTTCTTGGGTAGGATGTGATCCCCCTTTTTGAGGTAGTGTTCCCACTATTCCCTCTATTATTTCATGCGCAATACTAGGATCAATTTCGATAAAATTTCCCTTGGCAATGCAATCCAAGAGTTGTCTATGCGACATATTTAGCCCAACATAAAAATTGCGAAGTAAATTCTAAAATTCACCTCTAGGGTGCAATTGCAATAAGATTCCATCATCCTATACCAAGCATCTTTTAAGTTTTCTCCTTGCCTTTGCTTGAAGTGAAGAACTTCAAACTTGGGAGACATAGGAGTGGATAAGGAACTAGACATAACGACGAGCAAACAAAAGACAAGCGAAAGAGAGGAGAAGATTGGGAAGGAGAGGGCGAATAAAACGGCAAGGGTGAAGTGGGGGAGAGAAAAACGAGAGGCAAATGGCAAATAATGTAAATGCGAGGGAGATGAGTTTGTGACGGGTACTTGGTATGTCTTGACTTGAGCGAAGACCTCCCCGGCAACCGCGCCAGAAATCCTTCTTTCTACGTCTTGAGCTTGCGTTGGTTTTCCTTGAAGAGGAAAGGGTGATGCAGCAATAGTAGCGTAAGTATTTCCCTCAGTTTTTGAGAACCAAGGTATCAATCCAGTAGGAGGCTCCTCAAAATTCCCACGCACCTACACAAACAAACAAAGAACTCGCAACCAACACAAGAAAGGGGTTGTCAATCCCTTCACGACCACTTGTGAAAGTGAGATCTAATAGAGATAATATGATAAGATAAATATATTTTTGGTATTTTATA
This sequence comes from Triticum dicoccoides, assembly GCF_002162155.2. NCBI lineage: Eukaryota > Viridiplantae > Streptophyta > Magnoliopsida > Poales > Poaceae > Triticum > Triticum dicoccoides. The sequence continues at coordinate 526,034,452 of NC_041385.1, forward strand.
ATATAGATTGGAAAATTAAAGATGCAAATAAAAGTAGATTGAAAGCTTATATGATAAAAGATAGACTCGGGGGCCATAGGTTTCACTAGTGGCTTCTCTCAAGATAGCATAAGTATTACGGTGGGTGAACAAATTATTGTCGAGCAATTGATAGAAAAGCGAATAATTATGAGATTATCTAGGCATGATCATGTATATAGGCATCACGTCTGCGACGAGTAGACCGACTCCTGCCTGCATCTACTACTATTACTCCACACATCGACCGCTATCCAGCATGCATCTAGAGTATTAAGTTCATAAGAACAGAGTAACGCATTAAGAAAGATGACATGATGTAGAGGGATAAACTCATGCAATATGATATAAACCCCATCCTTTTATCCTCGATGGAAACAATACAATACGTGCCTTGCAACCCTTATTGTCACTGGGTAAGGACACCACAAGATTGAACCCAAAGCTAAGCACTTCTCCCATTGCAAGAGAGATCAATCTAGTAGGCCAAACCAAACTGATAATCCAAAGAGACTTGCAAAGATAACTCAATCATACATAAAAAAATTCAGAGGAGATTCAAATATTTCTCATAGATAAACTTGATCATGAACCCACAATTCATCGTATCTCGACAAACACACCGCAAAAAGAGTTACATCAAATAGATCTCCACAAGAGAGGGGGAGAACATGGTATTGAGATCCAAAAAGAGAGAACAAGCCATCTAGCAAATAACTATGGACCCGAAGGTCTGTGGTAAACTACTCACAACTCATCGGAGGGGCTATGGTGTTGATGTAGAAGCCCTCCGTGGTTGATTCCCTCTCCGGCAGAGCGCTGGCGAAGGCTCCAAGATGAGATCTCGTGGACATAGAAGGTTACGGTGGTGGAAATTGTTTTTCGTTGGCTCGCTGGTTGTTTTCGGGGTACGTGGGTATATATAGGAGGAAGAAGTACGTCGGTGGACGCCCGAGGGGCCCATGAGACAGGGGGGCGCGCCCTCCACCCTCGTGGCCGCCTCGGCTGCTTCTTGGCTTGCACTCCAAGTCCTCTAGATCACGTTTGTTCCAAAAATCACTCTCCCAAAGGTTTCATTCCGTTTGGACTCCGTTTGATATTCCTTTTCTTCGAAATACTGAAATAGGCAAAAAAAATAGCAATACGGGTTGGGCCTCCGGTTAGTAGGTTAGTCCCAAAAATGATATAAATGTGTAAAATAAAGCCCATAAACATCCAAAACGGGTAATATAATAGCATGGAACAATAAAAAATTATAGATACGTTGGAGACGTATCAACCATCCGCAAGCTTAATTCCTGCTCGTCCTCGAGTAGGTAAATGATAAAAATAGAATTTTTGATGTGGAATGCTACCTAGCATAATTCTCAATGTAATTTTCTTTATTGTGGCATGAATGTTCAGATCCAAATGCTTCAAAATAAAAGTTCACATTGACATAAGAAATAGTAATACTTCAAGCATACTAATAAAAGCAATCATGTCTTCTTAAAATAACATGGCTAAAGAAAGTTCATCCCTACAAAATCATATAGTTAGGCTATGCTTCATTTTCGTCACACAAAAATGTCCCCAAATTCTACACCCCCGATGACAAGCCAAGCAATTGTTTCATACTTAAATAATCTCAAACTTTTTCAACTTTCACGCAATACATGAGCGTGAGCCATGGATATATCACTATGGGTGGAATAGAATATGATGATGGGGATTGTGTGGAGAAGACAAAAAAAGGAGAAAGTCTCACATTGACGAGGATAATCAATGGGCTATGGAGATGCCCATATATTGATGTCAACATGAGGAGTAGGGATTGCCATGCAACAGATGCACTAGAGCTATAAATGTATGAAAGCTCAACAAAAGAAAACTAAGTGGGTGTGCATCCAACTTGCTTGCTCACGAAGACCTTGGGAATTTTGAGGAAACCCATCGTAGGAATATAAAAGCCAAGTTCTATAATGAAAAATTCCCACTAGTATATGAAAGTGACAACATATGAGACTCTCTATATGAAGAACATGGTGCTACTTTGGAGCACAAGTGTGGAAAAGAGATAGTAACATTGCCCCCCTTTTCCCCTTTTTTGGGCCTTTTTTTTCTTTTGGCCTTTCTTTTGGGGGGGGGGGACAATGCTCTAATAATGATGGTCATCACACTTTTATTGATTTATAACTCCTGAATTACAACTCAAAACTAGAACAAGATATGACTCTATATGAATGCCTCCGGCGGTGTACCAGGATGGGCAATGAATCAAGAGTGACATGTGTGAAAAATTATGCAAAGTGGCCTTGCCACAAATACGATGTCAACTACATGATCATGCAATGGCAATATGACAAAAGTAATGCGTGTCATGATGGTAAACGGAATGATGGAAAGTTGCATGGCAATATATCTCGGTATGGCTATGGAAATGCCATAATAGGTAGGTATGATGGCTGTTTTGAGGAAGATATAAGGAGGTTAATGTGTGATAGAGCGTATCATATCACGGGGTTTGGATGCACCGGCGAAGTTTGCACCAACTCTCAAGGTGAGAAAGGGCAATGCATGGTACCGAAGAGGCTAGCAATGATGGAAAGGTAAAAGTGCGTATAATCCATGGACTCAACATTAGTCAAAAGAACTCATATACTTATTGCAAAAATTTAGAAGTCATAAAAAACCAAGCACTACGCGCATGCTCCTAGAGGGATAGATTGGTAGGAAAAGACCATCGCTCGTCCCCAACCGCCACTCATAAGGATGCACAATCCAATGACACTTCATGTTTCAAATTTGTTACACAACTTTAACCATACGTGCATGCTACGGGACTTGCTAACTTCAACCCAAGTATTCTTTAAATTCATAATCACCCAACTAGCATGACTTTAATATCACTACCTCCATATCTCAAAACAATTATCAAGTATCAAATTGGTCATAGCATCCAATTCACTTCCTATGATAGTTTTTATTATACCCAACTTGGATGCCTACCATTCTAGGACCAATTTTATAACCATAGCAAATACCATGCTGCTCTAAGAGACTCTCAAAATAATATAAGTGAAGCATGAGAGACTAGCAATTTCTACAAAATTAAGCCACTGCCGTGCTCTAAATGATATAAGTGAAGCATGAGAGCAAAAACTATCTAGCTCAAAAGATATAAGTGAAGCACATAGAGTATTCTAATAAATTTAAATCAAGTGGGCTTCTCCCAAAAGGTGTGTACAGCAAGGATGATTGTGGAAAACGAAAAAGCAAATACTAATATCATACACGACGCTCCAAGCAAAACACATATCATGTGGCGAATAAAAATATAGCTCCAAGTAAAGTTACCAATGAACAAAGACGAAAGAGGGGATGCCTTCCGGGGGCATCCGCAAGCTTAGGCTTTTGGATAATCTTGAATATCTTGGGGTGCCATGGGCATCCCCAAGCTTAGGCTTTTGCCACTCCTTATTCCATAGTCCATCAAATCTTTACCCAAAAACTTGAAAACTTCACAACACAAAACTCAACAGGAAATCTCATAAGCTCCGTTAGTGAAAGAAAGCAAAACCACCAAATAAGGTACTGTAATGAACTCATTATTTATTTATATTGGTGTTAAACCTACTGTATTCCAAGTTCTCTATGGTTAATACCACTTAATACTAGCCATAGATGCATCAAAATAAGCAAACAACACACGAAAAGCAGAATCTGTCAAAAACAGAACAGTATGTAGCAATCTGTAACTAACGCAAACTTATGGAACTCTAAAAATCCTACCAAAATAGGAAGTCCTGGAAATTTTTTCTATTGATCTATAGCAAAAAGAATCAATGAAAAATCACGTTTTTGTGATTTAACAAAACTAACTTCGTGCATGCAAAGTTTCTGTTTTTCAGCAGAATCAAATTAACTATCACCGTAGGTTATCCTATAGGTTCTACTTGGCACAAACATCAATTAAAACATAAAAACACATCTAAACAGAAGGTAGATGCAAGATTTATTACTAAATAGAAACAAAAACAAAAAACAAAAATAAAATTGGGTTGCCTACCAACTAGCGCCCCTAGCTAGGCATAAAAGCGAGGATAGATCTAAGTAGTGCCATCTTTAATTTTCAGTTTTTTAGCGGAGTCATGCTCGAATCCAGGAGGTTCTTTACGTTTCCCTTCATACTCAGAAATTTTTAGATCTAAAGAATCCAACCGCTTATTGCAAAGAGTAATCAACATATTCATGCGATTAAGATTTCTGCTAACACTTTTAAGAGGCTCAAGAGACTTTTGTAATATTTTTGTTACTTCGCAAATCATTCCAAACACTTGTGTTTCTTCTTGGGTAGGATGTGATCCCCCTTTTTGAGGTAGTGTTCCCACTATTCCCTCTATTATTTCATGCGCAATACTAGGATCAATTTCGATAAAATTTCCCTTGGCAATGCAATCCAAGAGTTGTCTATGTGACATATTTAGCACAACATAAAAATTGCGAAGTAAATTCTAAAATTCACCTCTAGGGTGCAATTGCGATAAGATTCCATCATCCTATACCAAGCATCTTTTAAGTTTTCTCCTTGCCTTTGCTTGAAGTGAAGAACTTCAAACTTGGGAGACATAGGAGTGGATAAGGAACTAGACATAACGACGAGCAAACAAAAGACAAGCGAAAGAGAGGAGAAGATTGGGAAAGAGAGGGCGAATAAAACGGCAAGGGTGAAGTGGGGGAGAGAAAAACGAGAGGCAAATGGCAAATAATGTAAATGCGAGGGAGATGAGTTTGTGACGGGTACTTGGTATGTCTTGACTTGAGCGAAGACCTCCCCGGCAACCGCGCCAGAAATCCTTCTTTCTACGTCTTGAGCTTGCGTTGGTTTTCCTTGAAGAGGAAAGGGTGATGCAGCAATAGTAGCGTAAGTATTTCCCTCAGTTTTTGAGAACCAAGGTATCAATCCAGTAGGAGGCTCCTCAAAATTCCCACGCACCTACACAAACAAACAAAGAACTCGCAACCAACGCAATAAAGGGGTTGTCAATCCCTTCACGGCCACTTGTGAAAGTGAGATCTAATAGAGATAATATGATAAGATAAATATATTTTTGGTATTTTATAATATAGATTGGAAAATTAAAGATGAAAATAAAAGTAGATTGAAAGCTTATATGATAAAAGATAGACTCGGGGGCCATAGGTTTCACTAGTGGCTTCTCTCAAGATAGCATAAGTATTACGGTGGGTGAACAAATTATTGTCGAGCAATTGATAGAAAAGCGAATAATTATGAGATTATCTAGGCATGATCATGTATATAGGCATCACGTCTGCGACGAGTAGACCGACTCCTGCCTGCATCTACTACTATTACTCCACACATCGACCGCTATCCAGCATGCATCTAGAGTATTACGTTCATAAGAACAGAGTAACGCATTAAGAAAGATGACATGATGTAGAGGGATAAACTCATGCAATATGATATAAACCCCATCCTTTTATCCTCGATGGAAACAATACAATACGTGCCTTGCAACCCTTATTGTCACTGGGTAAGGACACCGCAAGATTGAACCCAAAGCTAAGCACTTCTCCCATTGCAAGAGAGATCAATCTAGTAGGCCAAACCAAACTGATAATCCAAAGAGACTTGCAAAGATAACTCAATCATACATAAAAAAATTCAGAGGAGATTCAAATATTTCTCATAGATAAACTTGATCATAAATCCACAATTCATCGGATCTCGACAAACACACCGCAAAAAGAGTTACATCAAATAGATCTCCACAAGAGAGGGGGAGAACATGGTATGGAGATCCAAAAAGAGAGAACAAGCCATCTAGCTAATAACAATGGACCCGAAGGTCTGTGGTAAACTACTCACAACTCATCGGAGGGGCTATGGTGTTGATGTAGAAGCCCTCCGTGGTTGATTCCCTCTCCAGCGGAGCGCTGGCGAAGGCTCCAAGATGAGATCTCGTGGACATAGAAGGTTACGGTGGTGGAAATTGTTTTTCGTTGGCTCTCTGGTTGTTTTCGGGGTACGTGGGTATATATAGGAGGAAGAAGTACGTCGGTGGACGCCCGAGGGTCCCACGAGACAGGGGCGCGCCCTCCAACCTTGTGGCCGCCTCGGCTGCTTCTTGGCTTGCACTCCAAGTCCTCTGGATCACGTTTGTTCCCAAAATCATGCTCCCGAAGGTTTCATTCCGTTTGGACTCCGTTTGATATTCCTTTTCTTCGAAATACTGAAATAGGCAAAAAAACAACAATACGGGTTGGGCCTTCGGTTAGTAGGTTAGTCCCAAAAATGATATAAATGTGTAAAATAAAGCGCATAAACATCTAAAACGGGTAATATAATAGCATGGAACAATAAAAAATTATAGATACATTGGAGACGTATCAGTCCTCGAGTAGGTAAATGATAAAAGAAAGAATTTATGAAGTGTAAATGCTAGATGGTGCACAAGTTTGATCAACGATAATTTAAATCACCTTTTCTAGCATGATTATATGTCATAACAGTAGTTCATCTCATAAAACTTCTCAAGATCAAGTAACAAGCTATTCACATGTTAAAGCGTAGACCACAAACTTTCTTGAAAACTAGCAAACTTCATTCTTAGTCATCAAACAATTGCAATTCATCTTACTTTCAGGAAGGGTCTATGTCAGAGCTTTGATTTAGCAAACTCCAATACTCAACTCTCATATAGCCTTCTAAAATTGCTAACACTCATGCAATACTTATGGTTATGGAGTTTTAATCAGACACTGAGAAAGATAGGGGCTTATAGTGTTGCCTCCCAACGTGTTCACCTTTGGGTGATGTCAACAATAATAGTTCATGCTAACTTACATCCAATTGGATATATATATCAGGATCTTTCCAACACGAGGTGCTTGCCAAAGGATAAAATGAAAAAGGAAAGGTGAAGATCACCTTGACTCTTGCATAAAAGTAAGAGACATAAAGTAAAAGATAGGCCCTTCGCAGAGGGAAGCAGAGGTTGTCATGCGATTTTATGGTTGGATGCACAAAATCGTAATGCAAAAGAACGTCACTTTATATTGCCACTTGTATATGGACCTCTATTATGCAGTCCGTCGCTTTTATTGCTTCCATAACAAGATCGTATAAAGCTTATTTTCTTCACACTAATAGATCATACATATTTAGAAAGCAATTTTTATTGCTTGCACCGACAACTTACTTGAAGGATCTTACTCAATCCATAGGTAGGTATGGTGGACTCTCATGGCAAAACTGGGTTTAAGGATATTTGGAAGCACAAGTAGTATCTCTACTTGGTGCAAGGAATTTTGGCTAGCATGAGGGGGAAAGGCAAGCTCAACATGTTTGAATGATCCATGACAATATACTTTAACTGAGATGTGAGAAAACATAAACCATTACATTGTCTTCCTTGTCCAACATCAACTCTTTAGCATGTCATACTTTAATGAGTGCTCACAATTATAAAAGATGTCCAAGATAGTATATTTATATGTTAAATCTCTCTTCCTTCAATATTCTTTCATGAATTGTTCAAGTGACCAATACAATGCTTGCTAACCTTCAATAAATTTACAACCTCTACTTATTAGATGTGAAGTCATTACTCCCCACGGGATAAGCAAATGAAACACATATAATTTCAGATTTATGACATTCAACTCACTCAACCATTTACTCATAGGATATAAGTGAAGCACGCGAGTAAATGACAAACTACTCCAAAAAATATAAGTGAAGATCAATGAGTAGCTAAATAACTGTGTAACTATGTGAAGACTCTCTCTCATTTAAGAATTTCAGATCTTGGTATTTTATCCAAACAACAAGCAAATCAAAATAAAATGATATTTCAAGGATAGCACAACTCATGTGAAGAAGCAAAAACTTAGGTTCAACCGATACTAACCGATAATTGTTGAAGAAGAAAAGGTGGGATGCCTAAAGGGGCATCCCCAAGCTTGGATGCTTGATACTTCTTGAAATATTATATTGGGGTGCCTTGGGCATCCCCAAGCTTGAACTTTTGTGTCTCCTTAATTCCTCTCATATCATGGTTTCTCTTTTTATCAAAAGCTTCATCCACACCAAACTCAACAAGAACTCGTGAGATAGGTTAGTATAAACCAATGCAAAACCTTATCATTTTCTACTGTAAAAAATCACTAAAATTATTATTCAACATTGCATACTAAATGTCTCTGCATATTTAATACTCCTATCCTCAAATAGAATCATTAAACAAGCAAACATAGGCAAACAATGCAACCATAACAGCAATCTGCCAAAATAGTATAGTCTGTAAAGAAAGCAAGAGTATTAATACTTCCCTAACTCCAAAAATTATGAGAAAAATACTACGCTGTAGAAGATTTATCAGAGCTCAATATTCAAAAATTTCAACATTATATCATTCTCTGACTTTTCTAGGGAATGTTTTCAACAGCGGTAAACTTTATGTTTTCAAACAGCAACATGTATACTAGCAAAATAAGCATGGCAAAGGCTATCCTTGACATTTTTATTGAAAATAAAGATGCAAAACATTATTCTAAGTAACAGCAAGCAAATACTAACAAAATAAAATGACGCTCCAAGCAAAACACATATCATGTGGTGAATAAAAATATAGCTCCAAGTAAAGTTACCGATGAACGAAGACGAAAGAGGGGATGCCTTCCGAGGCATCCCCAAGCTTAGGCTCTTGGTTGTCCTTGAATATTACCTTGGGGTGCCTTGGGCATCCCCAATCTTAGGCTCTTGCCACTCCTTATTCCATAGTCCATCGAATCTTTACCCAAAACTTGAAAACTTCACAACACAAAACTCAACAGAAAATTCGTAAGCTCCGTTAGTATAAGAAAATAAAACCACCACTTAGGTACTATAATGAACTCATTCTAAATTCATATTGGTGTAATATCTACTGTATACCAACTTCTCTATGGTTCATACCCTCCGATACTACTCACAGATTCATCAAAATAAGCAAACAACACATAGAAAACAGAATCTGTCAAAAACAGAATAGTCTGTAGTAATCTGTATCAAACGTATACTTCTGGAACTACAAAAATCCTACCAAATTAGTAAGTCCTAAGAAAGTTGTGTACCAATCCAGAGCAAAAAGAATCATATCAAAAGAACATTTCTGTTAATTAGCAAAACTAATTTACTGGGTGCAAAAGTTTCTAATTTTCAGCAGGATCAACACAACTATCACCGTAAGCTATCCTAAAGGTCTTACTTGGCAATTTATTGAAACAAAAGCTATAAAACATGATTACTACAGTAGCATAATCATGTCAACACACAAAAACAGTAAAGGTAAATATTGGATTGTCTCCCAACAAGCGTTTTTCTTTAATGCCTTTCTAGCTAGGCATGATGATGACAATGGTACTCACATAAAAGATAAGAATTGAAACATAACGGGAGCATCATGAAGCATATGACTAGCACATTTAAGTCTAATCCACTTCCTATGCATAGGGATTTTGTGAGCAAACAACTTATGGGAACAATAATCAACTAGCATAGGAAGGCAACACAAGCATAGCTTCACGATTTTCAACACATAGAGGGGAAACTTGATATTATTGCAATTCCTACAAGCATATGTTCCTCTCTCATAATAATTTTCAGTAGCATCATGAATGAATTCAACAACATAACCAGCACATAAAGCATTCTTTTCATGATCTACAAGCATAGAAATTTTATTACTCTCCACATAAGCAAGTTTATTCTCATCAATAGTAGTGGGAGCAAACTTAACAAAATAACTATCATGTGAAGCATAATCCAATTGAAAACTAAAATCATGATGATAAGTTTCATGGTTATCATTATTCTTAATAGCATACAAATCATCACAATAATCATCATAGATAGCAACTTTCTTCTCATAATCAATTGGGACCTCTTCCGAAATAGTGGATTCATCACTAAATAAAGTCATGACCTCTCCAAATCCACTTTCATAATTATCACAATAATATTCAACATCCTCCAAAATAGTGGGATCATTACTTCCTAAAGTTGACACTCTTCCAAACACACTTTCATCAATATAATCATCATAAACAGGAGGCATGCTTTCATCATAATAAATTTTCTCATCAAAACTTGGGGGGACTAAACACATCATCTTCATCAAACATAGCATGCCCAAGCTTGTGGCTTTGCATATCATTAGCATCATGGATATTCAAGGAATTCATACTAACAACGTTGCAATCATGCTCATCATTCAAATATTTAGTGCCAAACATTCTAATGCATTCTTCTTCTAGCAATTGAGCACAATTTTCCTTTTCATCATACTTACGAAAGATATTAAAAAGATGAAGCGTATGAGGCAAACTCAATTCCATTTTTTGGTAGTTTTCTTTTATAGACTAAACTAGTGATAAAACAAGAAACTAAAAGATTCGATTGCAAGATCTAAAGATATACCTTCAAGCACTCACCTCCCAGGCAACAGTGCCAGAAAAGAGCTTGATGTCTACTACACAACCTTATTCTTGTAGACGTTGTTGGGCCTCCAAGTGCAGAGGTTTGTAGGACAGTAGCAAATTTCCCTCAAGTGGATGACCTAAGGTTTATTAATCCGTGGGAGGTGTAGGATGAAGATGGTCTCTCTCAAGCAACCCTGCAACCAAATAACAAAGAGTCTCTTGTGTCCCCAACACACCCAATACAATGGTAAATTGTATAGGTGCACTAGTTCGGCGAAGAGATGGTGATACAAGTGCAATATGGATGGTAGATATGGGTATTTGTAATCTGAAAATATAAAAACAGCAAGGTAACTAATGATAAAAGTGAGTGTAAACGGTATTGCAATGCTAGGAAACAAGGCCTAAGGTTCATACTTTCACTAGTGCAAGTTCTCTCAACAATAATAACATAGTTGGATCATATAACTATCCCTAAACATGCAACAAAGAGTCACTCCAAAGCCACTAATAGCGGAGAACAAATGAAGAGATTATGGTAGGGTACGAAACCACCTCAAAGTTATCCTTTCTGTTCTATCTATTCAAGAGTCCGTAGTAAAATAACATAAAGCTATTCTTTCCGTTCAATCTACCATAGAGTTCATACTAGAATAACACCTTAAGACACAAATCAACCAAAACCCTAATGTCACCTAGATACTCCATTGTCACCTCAAGTATCCGTGGGCATGATTATACGATATGCATCACACAATCTCAAATTCATCTATTCAACCAACACAAAGTACTTCAAAGAGTGCCCCAAAGTTTCTACCGGAGAGTCAAGACGAAAACGTGTGCCAACCTTTATGCATAGGTTCATGGGCGGAACCCGCAAGTTGATCACCAAAACATACATCAAGTGGATCACGTGATATCCCATTGTCACCACAGGTAAACACGACAAGACATACATCAAGTGTTCTCAAATCCTTAAAGACTCAATCCGATAAGATAACTTCAAAGGGAAAACGCAATCCATTACAAGAGAATAGAGGGGAGAAACATCATAAGATCCAACTATAATAACAAAGCTCGCGATACATCAAGATCATGCCGTAGAGAGAACACAAGAGAGAGAGAGAGAGATCAAACACATAGCTACTGGTACATACCCTCAGCCCCGAGGGTGAACTACTCCCTCCTCGTCATGGAGAGCGCCAGGATGATGAAGATGGCCATCGGTGAGGGATCCCCCCTTTGGCAGGGTGCCAGAACGGGCTCCCGAGAGGTTTTTGGTGGCTACAGAGGCTTGCGGCGGTGGAACTCTCGATCTATCTTCGTCTTCGATGTTTTTAGGGTATATGGGAATATATAGGTGAAAGAAGTCGGTCGGGGGAGCCTCGAGGGGCCCACAAGGGTGGAGGGCGCGCCCCCCTATCTTGTAGCCTCCTCGACGTTTCCCTAGCTTGCACTCCAAGTTCCCGGGATTGCTTCTGTTCCAAAAATAACTTTTCCGAAGGTTTCATTCCGTTTGGACTCAGTTTGATATTCCCTTTCTTCGAAACACTGAAATAGGCAAGGAAACAACAATATGGGTTGGGCCTCCGGTTAATAGGTTAGTCCCAAAAGTAATATAAAAGTGTATAATAAAGCCCATAATCATCCAAAACAGATAATAATATAGCATGAATGCTTCATAAATTATAGATACGTTGGAGACGTATCACCCACCCTCGTGGGCCCCTCGTGGCTCCCCTGACCGACTTCTTTCGCCTATATATGTCCATATACCCTAAAAACATTGAGGAGCACAATAGATCGGGAGTTCCGCCGCTGCAAGCCTCTATATCCACAAAAAACCAATCGAGACCCTGTTCCGGCACCTTGCCGGAGGGGGGATCCCTCACCGGTGGCCATCTTCATCATCCCGGCGCTCTCCATGTTGACGAGGGAGTAGTTCACCCTCGGGGTTGAGGGTATGTACCAGTAGCTATGTGTTTGATCTCTGTCTCTCTCTCATGTTCTTGAGGTGATACGATCTTGATGTATCGAGAGCTTTGCTATTATAGTTGGATCTTATGATGTTTCTCCCCCTCTACTCTCTTGTGATGGATTGAGTTTTCCCTTTGAAGTTATCTTGTCGGATTGAGTCTTTAAGGATTTGAGAACACTTGATGTATGTCTTGTCGTGCTTATCTGTGGTGACAATGGGATATTCACGTGATCTAATTAATGTATGTTTTGGTGATCAACTTGCGGGTTCAATGAACTTATGCATAAGGGTTGGCACACGTTTTTGTCTTGACTCTCCGGTAGAAACTTTGGGGCACTCTTTGAAGTACTTTGTGTTGGTTGAATAGATGAATCTGAGATTGTGTGATGCATATCGTATAATCATGCCCACGGATACTTGAGGTGACATTGGAGTATCTAGGTGACATTAGGGTTTTGGTTGATTTGTGTCTTAAGCTCTTATTCTAGTACAAACTCTATGATAGATTGAATGGAAAGAATAGCTTCATGTTATTTTACTATGGACTCTTGAATAGATCGATCAAAAAGCATAACTTTGAGGTGGTTTCGTACCCTACAATAATCTCTTCGTTTGTTCTCCGCTATTAGTGACTTTGGAGTGACTCTTTGTTGCATGTTGAGGGATAGTTATATGATACAGTTATTCTATTATTGTTGAGAGAACTTGCACTAGTGAAAGTATGAACCCTAGGCCTTGTTTCCTAACATTGCAATACCGTTTACATTCCCTTTTATCATTAGTTACATTGCTGTTTTTATAATTTCAGATTACAAAAACCTATATCTATCATCCATATTGCACTTGTATCACCATCTCTTCGCCGAACTAGTGTACCTATACAATTTACCATTGTATTGGGTGTGTTGGGGACACAAGAGACTCTTTGTTATTTGGTTGCAGGGTTGTTTGGGAAAGACCATCTTCACCCTACGCCTCCCACGGATTGATAAACCTTAGGTCATCCACTTGAGGGAAATTTGCTACTGTCCTACAAACCTCTACACTTGAAGGCCCAACAACGTCTACAAGAAGAAGGTTGTGTAGTAGACATCAAGCTCTTTTCTGGCGATGTTTGCCGGGGAGGTTAGTGCTTGAAGGTATATCTTTGGATCTTGCAATCGAATCTTTTAGTTTGTTGTTTTATCACTAGTTTAGTTTATAAAATAAAACTACAAAAAATTGGAATTGAGTTTGCCTCATACGCTTCATCTTTTTAATATCTTTCGTGAGAATGATGGTAGGGAAAATTGTGCTCAAGTGCTAGAAGAAGAAGTCTATAAAATGTTTGGTGCTAAATCTTTGAATGATGAGCATGATTGCAATGTTGTTAGTATGAACTCTTTGAATATCCATAGTACTAATGATGATTGCACTAGTTATGATGAAAATGTCTCTTATATGCATGTCAACTTTTGTGGAGTGCATAGAGTTTGCAAGTACACACCAAATAGGGAAGATAGTTTTTGCAAGAGGCATAAGTATTTAGAAACTAAATGGTTGCAAGAAAGGCTAGATGTTTGTGCTGAAAATTTAAAATTTCTTTGCCGTACTTGTGAACTTTGCAATGAACATGGTCATTTACATCTCCGATGCAAATTGTTTCATGATCGAATCATGTCCAAAAATTGTGATGATTTGATTTCCCTTGCACATCATAATGAACTTAGTTTGCTTTTGGGTTATGAAGAAATGAAACGTTTAACTAAGCATATTCCAGAATATAACCTTAAGCAATTCCTTGATATTGATCTAGAAGAATTTTCTATGTATTGTGCGGTGAATTGCATTGAAAATCCTTATATTGCCAATTACATAAAGAAAATAAAGCAAATAGAAGATGAAGAGAATACTAATGAAAGGGAAGAGACTTCCCAATATCCTCCTATTATTTCTTATGATGAATCAGGTAACAAGGAGGAGCTTTATATTCAACCAATCTCATTAATAAGGAGCTCAAAGAAGAGGGTTAAACCCACACATGATGTGAAGAAGAAAAAGAAAAGACGGAGAAGCAAAGGTAGAAAGGTATCCCTCCCAAATGATGTTGCCCCTATTACTCATTGTGATGATCATAATTGCTATACTATTGGTGCTATCCATACTATTGATGATGAGAGTGATTATGCTTATGATATGAAAAGGCCCAAGCTTGGGGATGCTATGTTTGATGAGAATGACATGTTTGAGAATATATTTACTGCAATTAATGTTTGTCCCAAGCTTGCGGATGCTACGTTTAATGAAGATGATATTTTTAGCCTCCCAATTTTCGATGAGCAAATTTATTATGATGATACCATGCCTCCTATTTATGATGGTATATTGATGAAAGTGAGTTTGGAAGAGTGTCAACTTTAGGAAGTAATGATCCCACTATTTTGGAGGGTGTTGAATCTTATAATATTTATGGAAGTGGATTTGGAGAGGTCATGACTTTATTTACTGATGAATCCACTATTTTGGAAGAGGTTTCAATTGATTATGATGAGAACAAAGTTGCTACTTATGATGATTATTGTGATGAAACTTATGCTATAAAAAGTAGTGATGATTATATTTATGAAACTTGTCATGATTATGATTACCCTTTTTCCGAACATTACTCTTTTAATGTGGAAACAATTTATAGTATTCGAGTCTCTTATGATACTCCCACTACTCCGAATGAGAAGAAATTTGCTTATGTGGAGAGTAGTAAAATTTCTATGCACGTAGATCATGAAAAGAATTCTTTAGGTGCTGGTTATATTGTTGAATTCATTCATGATGCTACTGAAAATTATTACGAGGGAGGAACTTATGCTTGTAGGAATTGCAATAATATCAAGTTTCCTCTCTATGTGCTTAAAGTTTTAAAATTATGCTTGTTTTGCCTTCCTATGCTAGTTGATTATTGTTCTCATAAATTGTTTGCTCACAAAATCCCTATGCATAGGAAGTGGGTTAGACTTAAATGTTCTACTCATATGCTTCATGATGCTCCCATTATGTTTCAATTCTTATCTTTTATGTGAGCATCATTGTCATCATCATGCCTAGCTAGAAAGGCATTAAAGAAAAGCGCTTGTTGGGAGACAACCCAATATTTATCTTTACTGATTTTGTGTGTCCACGTGATTATGCTACTGTAGTAATCATCTTTTATAGCTTTTGTTTCAATAAAGTGCCAAGTAAGACCTTTTCAATAAAGTGCCAAGTAAGACCTTTAGGATAGCTTACGATGATAGTTGTGTTGATCCTGCTAAAAATCAGAAACTTTTGCACCCAGTAAATTAGTTTTGATAATTCACAGAAACGTGCTTTTGATTTGGATTGGTACAAAAATTGCTCAGGTTTTCCTGATTTGTTTGGATTTTTGGAGTTCCAGAAGTATACGTTTGAAAGAGATTACTACAGACTGTTCTGTTTTTGACAGATTCTGTTTTCTATGCGTTGTTTGATTATTTTGATGAATCTATGAGTAGTATCGGAGGGTATGGACCATAGAGAAGGTGGAATATAGTAGATATTACACCAATATGAATTTATAATGAGCTCACAACAGTACCTAAGTGGTGATTTATTTTCTTATACTAACGGAGCTTACGAGTTTCCTGTTGAGTTTTGTGTTGTGAAGTTTTCAAGTTTTGGGTAAAGATTCGATGGACTATGGAATAAGGAGTGGCTAGAGCCTAAGCTTGGGGATGCCCAAGGAACCCCAAGGTAATATTCAAGGACAACCAAGAGCCTAAGCATAGGGATGCCCCGGATGGCATCCCCTCTTTCGTCTTCGTTCATCGGTAACTTTACTTGGAGCTATATTTTTATTCACCACATTATATGTCTTTTGCTTGGAGCGTCATTGTATTTCCTTTTGTTTTGCTTTCTGTTTGAATAAAATACCAAGATCTGAAATTCTTAAATGTTAGAGAGTCTTCACATAGTTACATAATTATTTAACTACTCATTGATCTTCACTTATATCTTTTTGGAGTAGTTTGTCATTTACTCACGTGCTTCACTTATATCCTATGAGTAAATGGTTGAATGATTTGAATATCATAAATCTGAAATTATATATGTTTCATATGCTTATCCCATGGGGAGTAATGACTTCACATCTAAGAAGTAGAAGTGGTAAATTTATTAAAGGTTAGCAAACATTGTATTGGTCACTTGAACAATTCATGAAAGAATGTTGAAGGAAGAGAGATTTCACATATAAATATACTATCTTAGACATCTTCTATGATTGTGAGCCCCATTAATTATTTTCAAACCTGAGCAAATTAGTTGAAATTGGACAAGGAAGACAACATAATGAGTTATGCTTGGGTATATTTGTATAGAAGTTATATTATTATAGATCCTCCAACATGTGGTGCTTGCTATTTAGAATCCTTTGCTAGCCCAAATATCTGTACTAAGCGGGAATACTGCTTGTGCATCCAAATTCCTTGAACCAAGTTTCTTCCATGAGTGTCCACCATACCTACCTATATGTGGTATTTACCTACTGTTCCAAGTAAATTTGCATCTGCCAAACTCTAAACCTTCAAATGAAATTCTGTTTTGTATGCTTGAACAGATCATGTATCAACTAGGGTTGTATGTATCTTCCATGTTAGGCGGGTTATTGTCACGATGAGTGGACTCCGCTCATCATTCACGAGAAAAATGGCTGGTAACTGCGATGCCCAGTCCCATGATCAAAAGATCAAATCAAAACAATTGCAAACAAAACTCCCCCATGATTGTTGTTAGTTGGAGGCACCCATTGTTTCGGGCAAGCCATGGATTGATGATTGTTGGTGGAGGGCGAGTAAAAACTTTACCATTCTGTTTGGGAACCGCCTATAATGTGTGTAGCATGGAAGATATCGAGATCTCTCAGTTGTTATGTTGACAATGAAAGTATACCGCTCAAAATATTATTTATCTCTATTTCAAAATCGAGCTCTGGCACCTCTGCAAATCCCTGCTTCCCTCTGCGAAGGGCCTATCTTTTACTTTTACGCAAGAGTCAGTAGTATTCCTTCTCATTCCAACCTACTCTTTAGTTGGCAAGCATCATGTGATGGGGAAAGATCTAAGCATATATGGCCATTCAAATATATTTGATCATGAATTATTACTGTTGACAATTATCTATATGATAAGTAAAGTTGGGAGGCGAAACATTAAGCCCCTATCTTTCTCCGTGTTCGATTGATGCTATTTGTTCTAAAAATATGCTTTGAGTGGTAGCAATCATGGAAGACTATATGATAGTTTAGGGATTTGCTAAATCAAAGCTCTGACATAGACCCTTCCTGAAAATAAGATGAATTGCAATTGTTTGATGACTGAGAACATAGTTTGCTAGTTTTCAAGAAAGTTTGTGGTCTATGATTTAACATTTGAATAGCTTGTTACTTGATTGTGAGAAGTTTTATGAGATGAGCTACTGTTATGACATATAATGATGCTATAAAAGGTGATTGAAATTATCATTGATCAAACTTATGCACCTGCTAGCATTCACACTTCATAAATTCTTTCTTTTATCATTTACCTACTCTCGAGGACGAGCAGGAATTAAGCTTGGGGATGCTGATACGTCTCCAATGTATCTATAATTTATGAAGTATTCATGCTATTATATTATCTGTTTTGGATGTTTATGGGCTTTACTAAGCACTTTTATATTATTTTTGGGACTAACCTATTAACCGGAGGCCTAGCCCAAATTGATGTTTTCTTGCCTATTTCAGTGTTCCAAAGAAAAGGAATATCAAACGGAGTCCAAACGGAATGAAACCTTTGGGAGAGTTATTTTTGGAACGAAAGCAATCCAGGAGACTTGGAGTATACATCAGGGAAGCAACAAGGAAGCCACGAGGCAGGGAGGCTGGCGCGCCGCCCACCCTCGTGGGCCTCTTGTGGCTCCCCTGACTGACTTCTTTCGCCTATATATGTCCATATACCCTAAAAACATCGAGGAGCACAATAGATCGGGAGTTCCACCGCTGCAAGCCTCTGTAGCCACCAAAAACCAATCAGGACCTTGTTTCGGCATCCTGCCAGAGGGGGGATCCCTCACCGGTGGCCATCTTCATCATCCCGATGCTCTCCATGACGAGGAGGGAGTAGTTCACCCTCGGGGCTGACGGTATGTACCAGTAGCTATGTGTTTGATCTCTCTCTCTCTCATGTTCTTGAGGTGATACGATCTTGATGTATCACGAGCTTTGCTATTATAGTTGGATCTTATGATGTTTCTCCCCCTCTACTCTCTTGTGATGGATTGAGTTTTCCCTTTGAAGTTATCTTGTCAGATTGAGTCTTTAAGGATTTGAGAACACTTGATGTATATCTTGCCGTGCTTATCTGTGGTGACAATGGGATATTCACGTGATCTACTTGATGTATGTTTTAGTGATCAACTTGCGGATTCAATGAACTTATGCATAAGGGTTGGCACACGTTTTCGTCTTGACTCTCCAGTAGAAACTTTGGGGCACTCTTTGAAGTACTTTGTGTTGGTTGAATAGATGAATTTGAGATTGTGTGATGCATATCGTATAATCATGCCCACGGATACTTGAGGTGACATTGGAGTATCTAGGTGACATTAGGGTTTTGGTTGATTTGTGTCTTAAGGTGTTATTCTAGTACGAACTCTATGATATATCAAACGGGAAGAATAGCTTCATGTTATTTTACTACGGACCCTTGAATAGATCAATCAGAAAGGATAACTTTGAGGTGGTTTCGTACCCTACAATAATCTCTTCGTTTGTTCTCCGCTATTAGTGACTTTGGAGTGACTCTTTGTTGCATGTTGAGGGATAGTTATATGATATAGTTATGTTATTATTGTTGAGAGAACTTGCACTAGTGAAAGTATGAACCCTAGGCATTGTTTCCTAGCATTGCAATACCGTTTACACTCACTTTTATCATTATTTACCTTGCTGTTTTTATAACTTCAGATTACAAAAACCTATATCTATCATCCATATTGCACTTGTATCACCATCTCTTCGCCGAACTAGTTCACCTATACAATTTACCATTGTATTGGGTGTGTTGGGGACACAAGAGACTCTTTGTTATTTGGTTGCAGGGTTGTTTGAGAGAGACCATCTTCATCCTACGCCTCCCACGGATTGATAAACCTTAGGTCATCCACTTGAGGGAAATTTGCTACTATCCTACAAACCTCTGCACTTGGAGACCCAACAACGTCTACAAAAAGAAGGTTGTGTAGTAGACATCACACCCAAACCAGAAGAACCGTTGTTGTTGTACCTAGCATCAACGAATCAAGTGGTTAGCGCCGCACTGGTAGCACAGAGGAAGGTCGACGAAGAGGCAGCGGCAACAGCAGAGTTGACAGATGGCAAACTAGAACTCTCCCTGGCAGGGCCTGGTCCCGACAAGGCTGGGCCCCTGGCAAGGTCTGACACCAGTGTGACAGGGCCCACGCAACTAGGTGAAGTGGTGCAGAAGAAGAAGATGATGGAGCACCCGGTCTACTTCGTCAGCTCCCTCTTGCAGGGGGCTAGGTCGAGGTACTCCGGTGTGCAGAAATTGCTCTTCGGCCTCCTTATGGCCTCGAGGAAGCTGCATCATTACTTCCAAGCTCATGAGATCACCGTCGTCACCCGCCTCCCATTGCAATGGATACTGCATAACCTAGATGCAACAGGGAGGATTGTGGAGTGGGCCTTGGAGCTGTCAAGTTTTGGTTTGATGTTTGAAAGCACCTAGACGATTCAGAGTAGAGTCTTGGCGGAGTTCGTTGCCGAATGGACCTCGACGCCCGATGAGGAGATCCAGGAGACCACTCTCCCCGGCAAGGAAACAAGTCGCAACTGGATTATGTACTTTGATGGGGCTTTTTTGCTACAAGGCGCCGATGCTGTTGTGCTGCTCGTCGCACCCACTGGAGAGCACCTCAAGTACGTGATCCAGATGCACTTTCCCAGGGAGATGTCGATGAACAACACTGCTGAATATGAGGGATTGCTTGCCGGTCTCAGGATCGCGGCAGACCTCGGGGTCAAGAAGCTCATCGTCAGAGGTGATTCACAGCTTATCATTAGGCAGATCAACAAGGATTATCAAAGCTCGTTGATGGAAGCTTACGTGGATGAAGGAGGAAACTGGAGGAGCACTTTGACGGTATACAGGCAGAGCATGTCCCCCGAGTGGAGAATGACATCGCCGACTACCTGTCAAAGCATGCTGCCCTCAAGCTACCTGTGGAACCAGTTACTTTTGTGCTTCAGTTAACTCAATCGTCTGTTGAACCATCAACAGAGCAGAACAAGCGGAGGAAGCCAGGCCCCGGCAAGTACTTCCCCACCGAGCTCCCTGGGCCGCTGGCGAAGATGTTGCCTTGGGTGCCGAGCCTGCCGTGGGACGACCGACTCCGGCGGGGTGCCAAGCCCTTGGCGTGGAGGCAGACGTTCCCGCGGCGAAGAAAATACCATTGGTCCTTGCCGTCGAGCCTCAGGCTCCAGCATGGGCACAACATACCGTCCAATTCCTCCAAACAGGGGAGCTTCTTGAGGAGCAGGAAGAAGCAGAAAAAGTAGCCCGCCGGTCTGCCCTGTACCAGTTCATTGACGATGTTCTGTACAGAAAAAGACCGAATGGAGTGAAATTGAAGTGCATTCCCTGGAAGGAAGGACTAGAGCTGTTGGCAGAGATACATGGAGGCATATGTGGCTCCCGCATAGGGTCAAGGGCCCTTGCCGGCAAGGCTTTCCGACAAGGTTTCTTCTGGCCCACCACCCTCCTAGATGCGACAGCACTAGTAACCAAGTGTGAAGAGTGTCAGTTCCATTCGATGAAGCTTCATCAGCCAGCTCAAGCCTTGCAGAAAATCCCTCTCGCCTGGCCATTCTTGGTCTGGGGGCTCGACATACTGGGCCCCTTTCCCCGCGCCGTCGGGGGCTTTGAGTACTTGTACATTGCAATCGACAAGTTCAAAAGTGGCCGGAGGTGGAAGCAGTGAGGAAGGTGACCACACAGTCAGCCGTCAAATTCTTTAAGGGGCTAGTTTGCTACTTTGGTGTGCCGAACAGGGTCATCACTGACAACGACACGCAGTTCACAAGCCACACGGAGACCTCGGCAGCAAGGTCTATTTCGCTTCCATGGCACACCCACGGAGCAACGGCCAAGCAGAGAGGGCAAATGCTGAAGTGCTGTGTGGCCTGAGGATGAAGACTTTTGACAGGTTGCACAAGAGCGGAAGGCGCTGGATTGATGAGTTGCCGACGGTTCTTTGGTCGATCAGAACAACGCCAAATCGAGCCACCGGCCAGACACCCTTTGCCCTGGTATACAGGGCGGAAGCAGTTCTCCCCATGAAACTCATATACGGGTCACCTCAAGTGCTCGCTTATGATGAGCTTGAGCAAGAGCGATTGCGGCAAGATGACATGATGCTCCCCGAGGAAGATCGTCTTCGGGCGGCTGTGAGAGCAGCATGCTACCAGCAAGCCTTGCGCCGCTACCATAGCCGCAAGGTTCATGCCCGAAGCTTTGAGGAAGGCGACCTTGTTCTTCGGCACGTTCAGTCGGCCAAGAATTCCAACAAGTTGACGCCAAAGTGGGAAGGCCCTTATCGGGTAACACGAGTCACCAGGCCCGGGCGAAGTCCGCCTGGAGACCAAAGATGCCATTCTAGTGAGCAACTCTTGGAACATCGAGCATCTTTGCAAGTTTTACCCATAAGGCGCAGCCGTTGAGCCCCCGGCAAGCCACCTTTTGTACAAGCCTTGCCGACAAGGCATGTAACCCTCTGTACAAAGCCAGGCGCAGACCCTGAGCATAAATAAACGAAGCGCTTGCGCCCTAAGTTATAGCATGCATGCTAGGTTGAGTCTCTCCCTCGGTTAGGGTTGATAGTGCTTAAGCGGAGACTAACCCCTAGCATAGATGTCGAGTTTGCGTCTCTCTGTTCCCATCCGTCCTCTTTGGTTTGCAGGGTACATGAATGTTTCCACCAAGCTAAGTGGAGGAAAGAGAACAAGCCGACGCTCCGGCCCCGGCAAGCCAAGGCTGCCAGGGGCTGAAGACACAAGAGTCCACCCGCGGCAAGCCAAGGTCGCCGGGGGCTATGATTCAGATAAGTTTTCTTATCCCCTGATTATGCATTTCCGTATAAAATTGGGACGTATGAAGCCTCGTTTCATTCCAAGGCTGCCGTGCTCCCTTCATTCCTGCCACCCGAGAATCTCTTCTTGGTTCGGAATTTGGTTGTAGCCACGGCGGCAAGGAAGCAAGTGTAGGGCCCACCCCTACTTCGCCCTTGCCTCCGCCAAAGGTGTGAGTATGGTCGAATGGAGTAGGGGAGCGGCAAAGGCCTGCTGCCGGGCAATGATGTTTATGTTAAAAATACCAAGGATTCGTTCCTTGGTATGGGCTTTGCTCACACACATAAGACCCGACAAGCACCCTTTTTCATTAATACGTCCCATACAGGTACAGTTCATATGAAATGCAAACATGAGCAAGGGGATTACAAGTTTTAAATCTAACTAAGGCCCGTAGGCTTACAAGCTAAAAAAAGATAAGGTGCCCATAATCCCTTTCTTGTCTTTCTCCCCAGGAAACGGAACAAGAAGACAAGAGGGCCGAAGGAGCGCCTAGGCGAGGTACGAGCAGCAGAAGGCGCGAAGAGAACATGTCGGCGGCCGCCTGAGAGAGGGCTGGTGATGATGGTGCTGGGAGAAGAGCTGGAAGATGAGGCAGCGGTCCGTCAATACGCTACGAAGGCGTCGGTGCCATTGTACTCCGATTTGACGGCCCGCCACCCGCCTTCTTCGCGTTCTTTGGCCTCATCGCGCCAGCCGCCCAAGGAGGCGACCCCGAGAAGTTCAAGGAGCCGGCCCCACCGGGAGAAGGGGCCCGGTGCAGATGCTACTGCTGCCAGCACCGCCCTGGGGCGGTAGGTCCGACACCTCGTCGGACCCATCATCCTCTTGCCTGCTACCCTCGTCGTCGCTGCTGATAACCCGCAAGTATACGGGATAGTTGTAGCCTCTTTCGATAAGTAAGAGTGTCGAACCCAACGAGGAGCTAAAGGTAGAACAAATACTCTCTCAAGTCCTATCGGCCACTGATATGACTCTACGCACGCTTGACGTTCGCTTTACCTAGAACAAGTATGACACTAGAAGTACTTTGTAGGTGTGATAGGATACGTTTGCAAGATAATAAAGAACACGTAAATAAAAAGTAGGGGCTGTTTAGATAAATAAACAATAAAGTAAATATAGCGAGTATGGAAAAGTGGTGGTAGGAGTTGTGAAATTGTCCCTAAGCAATTGACTACTTTACTAGACCGGTAATCACTATTGCAATTCTCTTTGAGGGAGAGGCATAAGCTAACATACTTTCTCTACTTGGATCATATGCACTTATGATTGGAACTCTAGCAAGCATCCACAACTACTAAATATCATTAAGGTAAAACCCAACCATAGCATTAAAGCATCAAGTCCTCTTTATCCCATACGCAACAACCTACTTACTCGGGTTTGTGTTTCAGTCACTCACGCAACCCACTATAAGCGAATCATGAACGCATTGCAACATCCTACAGCGGGAATCCCTCACGCTTGTGCGACACGAAGGGCACCATAGGACAGCACCAATAATAAAACATGCAACTCAAACCAATCATAGCAATTCATCAATCACCGATAGGACAACGAAAATCTACTCAGACATCATAGGATGGCAACACATCATTGGATAATAATATGAAGCATAAAGCACCATGTTCAAGTAGAGGGTACAGCGGGTTGCGGGAGAGTGAACCGCTGAATATAGATGGGGGAAGATGATGGAGATGTTGGTGAAGATGGCGGAGGTGTTGGTGAAGATCGCGGTGATGATGATGGCCCCCGGCGGCGTTCATGCGCCACCGGAAGCAAGGGGGGGAGAGCCCCCCTTCTTCTTCTTCTTCCTTGACCTCCTCCCTAGATGGGAGAAGGGTTTCCCCTCTGGTCCTTGGCTCCCATGGCGTGGGAGGGGCGAGAGCCCCTCCGAGATTGGATCTATCTCTCTGTTTCTTCTCAGATTCTGCCCCGTCACCATTTCTTTTATATCCGGAGATCCGTAACTCCGATTGGGGTGAATCTTTCTCCTAGATTTTTCTTGTAAAATTAGCTATCTTGCGGCAAAAGAAGAGCGGCAACCGCCTTACGGGTGGCCCAGGAGAGTGCCAGGCGCGCCTAGGGGGGTGGGCGCGCCCCCCCATCTCCTGGCCACCTCGCACACCGTTCCGCGTTGATTCTTCCTCCGGAAAATCCCAAATATTACAAAATAATTCTCCGTCCGTTTTTATCCCGTTTGGACTCCATTTGATATTGGGTTTCTGTGAAACATAAAACATGCAACAAACAAGAACTGGCACTGGGCACTGGATCAATATGATAGTCCAAAAAATAGTATAAAAAGTTGCCAAAAGTATATGAAAGTTGAAGAATATTGGCATGGAACAATCAAAAATTATAGATACGACGGAGACGTATCAGCATCCCCAAGCTTAATTCTTGCTCGTCCTCAAGTAGGTAAATGATAAAAAAAGATAATTTTTTGATGTGGAATGCTACCTAGCATAATCTTGATCAAATGTCTAATCATGGCATGAATATTAAGACACGAGTGATTCAAAGCAATAGTCTATCATTTGACATAAAACAATAATACTTCGAGCATACTAATAAAGCAATCATGTCTTTTCAAAACAACAAGGCCAAAGCAAGCTTATCCCTACAAAATCATACAGTTTGGCCATGCTTCATTTTCGTCACACAAAATGCTCCCATCATGCACAACCCCGATGACAAGCCGAGCAATTGGTTCATAATTTTTAACGCGCTTCAGCTTTTTCAACCCTCACGCAATACATGAGCGCAAGCCATGGATATAGCACTATAGGTGGAATAGAATATGATGGTGGAGGTTTATATGGAGAAGACAAAAAAGGAGAAAGTCTCACATCGACGTGGCTAATCAACGGGCTATGGAGATGCCCATCAATTGATGTCAATGCAAGGAGTAGGGATTGCCATGCAACAGATGCACTAGAGCTATAAGTGTATGAAAGCTCAAACTGAAAACTAAGTGGGTGTGCATCCAACTTGCTTGCTCATGAAGACCTAGGGCATTTGAGGAAGCCCATCGTTGGAATATATAAGCCAAGTTCTATAATGAAAATTCCCACTAGTATATGAAAGTGATAACATAGGAGACTCTCTATATGAAGAACATGGTGCTACTCTGAAGCACAAGTGTGGAAAAAGGATAGTAACATTGCCCCTTTTCTTTTTTCCCCTTTTTCCTTTTTTTCTTTGCGGGCTTCTTTGGCCCCCTTTTTTATTTAGGCTTCTTTGGCCTTTCCTTTTTTTCCTTTTTTTTTCTTTTTTTACGAGGCAATGCTCTATAATGATGATCATCACACTTTTATTTACTTACAACCCAATATTACAACTCGATACTAGTACAAAGATATGACTCTATATGAATGCTTCCGGCGGTGTACCGAGATGTGCAATGATCTAGCGTAGCAATGACATCAAAAAAGAACAAGCCATGAAAACATCATGCTAGCTATTTTACGATCATGCAAAGCAATATGATAATGAATGCTCAAGTCATGAATATGATGATGATGGAAGTTGCATGGCAATATATCTCGGAATGGCTATGGAAATGCCATAATAGGTAGGTATGGTGGCTATTTTGAGGAAGATGTAAGGAGGCTTATGTGTGATAGAGTGTATCGTATCACGGGGTTTGGATGCACCGGCGAAGTTTGCACCAACTCTCGAGGTGAGAAAGGGCAATGCACGGTACCAAAGAGGCTGACAATGATGGAAAGGTAAAAGTGCGTATAATCCATGGACTCACATTAGTCATAAATAACTCATATACTTATTGCAAAAGTTTATTAGCCCTCGAAGCAAAGTACTACTACGCATGACCCTAGGGGGATTGATTGGTAGGAAAAGACCATCGCTCATCCCCGACCGCCACTCATAAGGAAGACAATCAAAGAAACACCCCATGCTTCAAATTTGTCACACAACGGTTACCATACGTGCATGCTACGGGACTTGCAAACCTCAACACAAGTGTCTCTAAAATCCACAACCACCCACTAGCATGACTCTAATATCAACATCTTTATATCACAAAACTATTGCAAGGAATCAAACATATCATATTCAGCGATCTGCAAGTTTATGTAGGATTTTATGACTAACCTTGTTAATGACCAATTCCTGTCATCTCTCTAAATAGATATAAGTGAAGCAAGAGAGTTTAATTCTTTCTATAAAATATATGCCCACGCTCTAACAAATATAAGTGAAGCAAAAGAGCATTCTACAAATGGCGGTTTTCTATGTGAAGTGAAACAGGCAATCCAAACTTCAAATGATATAAGTGAAGCACATGAAGTATTCTATAAAGCCATACTCAAAAGATTTAAGTGAAGTGCAATGAGCATTATATAAATAAACCAAGGACTATCTCATACCAGCATGGTGCATAAAAGAAAAATGAAAACTAAATGCAAAAGACGCTCCAAGACTTGCACATATCGCATGAACGAAGCGAATACGAAAACATACCGATACTTGTTGAAGAAAGAGGGGATGCCTTCCGGGGAATACCCAAGCCTATACTCTTGAGTCTCCTTGAATATTTACTTGGGGTGCCTCGGTCATCCCCAAGCTTGAGCTCTTGCCTCTCTTCCTTTTCCTCATATCGAGACTTCCTCGATTAGAGACTTCATCCACACAAAACTTCAACAGAAAACTCGGTAAGATCCGTTAGTATAATAAAGCAAATCACCACTCTAAGTACTGTTGCAAACCAATTCATATTTTGTTTTTGCATTGTGTCTACTCTAATATAGCTTTTTCATGGCTTAATCCACTGATATAAACTGATAGATTCATCAAACAAGCAAACTATGCATCAAAAACAGAATCTGTCAAAAACAGAGCAGTCTGTAGCAATCTGAACATTCACCATACTTATGGTACCCCAAAAATTATAACAAAATTATAAAAAAATAAAAAAGTTGTATATAAAGACAGTTCAAAAAGAATCAGAACCGTTTGACGTTCCAGATAAAAATGTAAAATCGCGCACTACAGCCAAAGTTTCTGTCCTGCACCGCACAAACCAACAAGCATTGTAAACATCCTAAAGGCAAACCTTGGCACATTATTTTTATAATACAATGGAATTGTACAAGGGGATAATTATTTTTGTTGAAAAGTTTCTGTAATAAAGATTCACAAAGTTTCCGTGAGCATGAACAAAGTTCAAGGCTAGCTCCCACTTCAACAATGCTTGTCTTTCTCACTTTCACTTTCCTTTTTGAAAAGTTTTTAGGTTCCCCTCTTTATTTTTTTGTTTTTAAACTATATAAAAGCACTCAACATAAATAAATGACTCTCTAAAACTTCCGGGTTGTCTCCCTGGCAGTGCTTTCTTTAAAGCCATTAAGCTAGGCATTTAGTGCTCAAGTAATGGATCCACCCAGATCCCAAGGTATATCAAAGCCAATTTTAATTAACAATGATTTGTAATTTAGTAGTGAGCACAAAGTAACATATATCATGCAACAACGAAGTCTAGCTCTCTTCCTATGCATCGGCATGTCGTAAAAGAACAATTCATCACACATAGTAAAGGCCAATGCATAGTATAAGCAGTTTCTTGCAATTTTATCGTGTTGGAAACATAGAGAGGTGGAGATATGGTTCCTCTCTCATAATAATTGCAAGTAGGAGCAGCAAGCACATGCATATTATATATATCAAAATCATCATGTGCAACGGTAAAAGGCATCCCATCAATATAATCCTTAATAAGCACAAACTTCTCCGATATAGTGTAGTAGGGAGAATTCAAAAAGATAATAGGACTATTATGCGTGGGTGCAATAGCAACAATTTCATGTTTAACATAAGGAACTATAGCAAGTTCATCTCCATAAGCATAATTCATATTGGCATCTTGGCCACAAGCATAGCAAGCATCATCAAAAAGGGATATTTCAATAGAATCAACGGGATCATAACAATCACCATACCAATCATCCTTCGGTAAGCACGAAGGGGAATTAAACAATGTATGAGTTGAAGAGTTACTCTCATTAGAAGGTGGGCACGGGTGATCAATCTGCTCTTCCTCCTTTTGTTCTTCGCTCTCCTCATCGTCTTTTTCATCCAATGAGCTCACAGTTTCATCAATTTCTTCTTCCATAGCTTCCTGCAAAATATTAGTCTCTTCTTGGACAGTAGAGAATTTCTCAATATATAGTTTAAAATAGGCATTAGAAGCATAATTATCATAACAATATTCAAGTATGGCAAAAATTTCAGATTTGTAGAGAGTAGCATCATACTTTTCAATCAAAGAAGCAATTTCATAAGCACCCTTAAAAGCAACAAATTCTTCAATTTGTTGAACATCATAGTAATTATAAACACCCTTAGCATATGAAGATACGATTCCATCATTAAACTCACATTGGTAGGGGAGGTGTTTCTTAGGGTTTTCAGAACAACAAGTAATATCATATATTTCACACAAATTCCAAGCATAGCTTTGCAAACGATGAATTTGATCCAGTAAAAGTTTCCCTTTTTCAGATATACGGTGCCGCACATAACAGGCATGCTCATCTAAAGATTTGCTCTCAACTAAGCTAGTGGGGGTTTCATCACAAGCACATAGGGATCGAAGATGATCCAAGTAAAAAGCTTCAGGAGTGCGATAGATTTTGAGTGGTTCTTCAACCATTGGTTCAGTAGGTACAACTATTTTTTTTGGTATTTTGCGTTTCCTACCCATAACTAAAGATAGAAAAAAAACTAAGAAAAACAAATAAAAATTACTTAGTGATAAAGCAAACAAGCACACATGAGAATATTCACCCCACGCTATGACTCCTCGGCAACAGCGCCAGAAAAAGGTCTTGATAACCCGCAAGTATACGACATAGTTGTAGCATATTTCGATAAGTAAGAGTGTCGAACCTAACGAGGAGCTAAAGGTAGAACAAATACTCTCTCGAGTCCTATCGGCCACTGATATGACTCTACGCACGCTTGACGTTCGCTTTACCTAGAACAAGTATGAAACTAGAAGTACTTTGTAGGTGTGATAGGATAGGTTTGCAAGATAATAAAGAACACGTAAATAAAAGTAGGGGCTGTTTAGATAAATAAACAATAAAGTAAATATAGCGAGTATGGAAAAGTGGTGGTAGGAGTTGTGAAATTGTACCTAAGCAATTGACTACTTTACTAGACCGACAATCACTATTGCAATTCTCTTTGAGGGAGAGACATAAGCTAACATACTTTCTCTACTTGGATCATATGCACTTATGATTGGAACTCTAGCAAGCATCCGCAACTACTAAAGATCATTAAGGTAAAACCCAACCATAGCATTAAAGCATCAAGTCCTCTTTATCCCATACGCAACAACCTACTTACTCGGGTTTGTGTTTCAGTCACTCACGCAACCCACTATAAGCGAATCATGAACGCATTGCAACACCCTACAGCGGGAATCCCTCATGCTTGCGCGACACGGAGGGCACCATAGGACAGCACCAATAATAAAACATGCAACTCAAACCAATCATAGCAATTCATCAATCACCGATAGGACAATGAAAATCTACTCACACATCATAGGATGGCAACACATCATTGGATAATAATATGAAGCATAAAGCACCATGTTCAAGTAGAGGGTACAGCAGGTTGCGGGAGAGTGGACCGCTGAATATAGATGGGGGAAGGTGATGGAGATGTTGGTGAAGATGGCGGAGGTGTTGGTGAAGATCGCGGTGATGATGATGGCCCCCGGTGGCATTCCGGCTCCACCGGAAGCAAGGGGGAGAGAGCCCCCTTCTTCTTCTTCTTCCTTGACCTCCTCCCTAGATGGGAGAAGGGTTTCCCCTCTGGTCCTTGGCTCCCATGGCGTGGGAGGGGCGAGAGCCCCTCCGAGATTGGATCTATCTCTCTGTTTCTGCATTCTCAGATTCTGCTCCTTCACCGTTTCTTTTATATCCGGAGATCCGTAACTCCGATTGGGGTGAATCTTTCTCCCAGATTTTTCTTGTAAAATTAGCTTTCTTGCGGCAAAAGAAGAGTGTCAACCACCTTATGGGTGGCCCAGGAGAGTGCCAGGCGCGCCCAGGGGGGATGGGCGCGCCCCCTATCTCCTAGCCACCTCGGACACCGTTTCGCGTTGATTCTTCCTCCGAAAATCCCAAATATTCCAAAATAATTCTCCATCCATTTTTATCCCGTTTGGACTCTGTTTGATATTGGGTTTCTATGAAACATAAAACATGCAACAAACAGGAACTAACACTGGGCACTGAATCAATATGTTAGTCCCAAAAATAGTATAAAAAGTTGCCAAAAGTATATGAAAGTTGAAGAATATTGGCATGGAACAATAAAAAATTATAGATACGATGGAGATGTATCAACTGCCGCTGTCCTCCTCGTCACTCTTGCTCGAGGACGAGTCTTCGTCATCTAAGGAGCTCTCCACGTAGCACTTCAGGCGAGTTCCGAAATCGCCGAAGACGTTGACGGAGAGGAGGCCATTCTCCATTAGCTTGAAGTAGAGAATGAGCCCCGCCGTCAGGCTGTGGATGCGAGCGAAGGTTTTCCAACCGCGACGGAGATACATGACATGAGGAGCTGGGAAATTAACATCGGCCCATGTGCCGCTATTTCCACAACCCCTCATATGCAATCTCAGCGCCTGCGGCGGATCGAGCTCCATCTCCCGAGCGAATGGGGTAGGGAGGCGAAGGCGATGACATGCCGGCCGGCGTAGCCTGATGAAGAACTCGCGGGGCTGGTCCTCGACATGGCCCTCCATTGGGGGAGGGACCACCGGCGGAGGCGAGGCCGACGCACTGCCCTGTCCTCCTCTTCCCCGAGCACCACGGCGGCCTCGGCTGCACCCCTTCCCCCTTCCCCTCGCGGCCGGCTCCTCCGCTGCGGGCTCTTGGGGAGGAGGGGCACGTTGTTGAGCGGAGACCCTCGCCTCCACCGTCGAAGCATCAGTGCACCATCTCGCCATGGCAGAAGGGAGGAAGAAGCAAGGATGAGGAGAGGCAGATGGCGAAGGGCTGAGGGGTGCTGTCGGTGTCAAAACCGGCGGATCTCGGGTAGAGGGTCCCGAACTGTGCGTCTAGGCGGATGGTAACAGGAGACAAGGGACACGATGTTTTACCCAGGTTCGGGCCCTCTTGATGGAGGTAAAACCCTACGTCCTGCTTGATTAATATTGATGATGTGTGTTACAAGAGTGGATCTACCACGAGATCAAGGAGGCTAAACCCTAGAAGCTAGCCTATGGTATGATTGTTGTTCGTCCTATGGACTAAAGCCATCCGGTTTATATAGACACCGGAGAGGGCTAGGGTTACACAGAGTCGGTTACAATGGTAGGAGATCTACATATCCGTATCGCCAAGCTTGCCTTCCACGCCAAGGAAAGTCCCATCCAGACACGGGACGAAGTCTTCAATCTTGTATCTTCATAGTCTTGGAGTCCGGCCGATGATGATAGTTCAGCTATCCGGACACCCCCTAGTCCAGGACTCCCTCAGTAGCCCCTGAACCAGGCTTTAATTACGACGAGTCCGGCGTGCATGTTGTCTTTGGCATTGCAAGGCGGGTTCTTCCTCCGAATAATTTATAGAAGATTGTGAACACCAGGATAGTGTCCGGCTCTGCAAAGATAAATTCCACGTACCACCGTAGAGAGAATAATATGACACAAGTTCAATCTTCTGACGTAGTTTGTGGCGTGACGTCACACCACTACCAAGCCTTTACTAGAATCGTTTTTATTGTACCACCTCAGCGCGTTTAGCGAAGCGGTTTTCTTGGCACGTCTTGTCGAAGCAGAGATCGTGTTCCCCTTATTCCGGGATTCCCATCAATACGGACGTGGGTAACCCAACCGCGCCATTGATTGCGGCGCTTGGGGGATAAGCGAGTTTTATCAGGCCGGTGGGGACGCATGTTTGTGTCCGCAGGGGATAAAGATCCAACCCTTTTACCTGCGCCTTCTTCCTCCTTGGCTTATCCAACTCCGCGAACTCGAGCTCCAGCGCCCAAGTCCACACTTCTCACCTCAACCTTCTCCAACTATGTCCAAAGCGGGAGGCAAGTGGATGGCCTCCTCCGTCACGGAGGGCAGATCCAGAAGCTGCGCAACGCCGGATATTTGTCCAACAACATCGCGCACCGGCTCCTCGATGAGGGAGAACTCATCCCCACCCCCAGGCCCCACGAGAGGGTAGTATTTCTTCCCCATTTCCTCCGCGGACTGGGCTTCCTACTTCATCCCTTTGTCCGGGGGCTCATGTTCTACTACGGCCTGGATTTCCATGATCTGGCCCCGAATTCCATCCTCAACATCTCGGCGTTTATCGTCGTGTGCGAGGCTTTCCTCTACATCCAGCCCCACTTCGGCTTGTGGCTCAAGACCTTCAGTGTCAAGCCGAAGGTTGTGAAGGGCAGCCAAGCGGAGTGCGGAGGCGCCATGGTGGGCAGGATGTCCCACGTTACTTGGCTGGAGGGCACTTTCGTGGAAACCATTAAGGGGTGGCAATCAGGGTGGTTCTACATCACCGAGCCGCGTGACCCTGAATGGGCAGCGGCCCCCGAATTCAGATCTAGCATCCCTACACGGCTCACTTCCTGGAAAGAGAGTGGCCGGATCTGGGGTGATTCGGAGGAGCTGACCGGACTCCAAGCCTGCATCCAAAAGCTAGTGGACAAGAAGCTCAAGCTTGTCAACATAGTCCAGGTCATGCTCATCCGCCGAATTCTCCCGTGCCAACGACGGGGTTTCAACATGTGGGAGTTTGATCCGGCGCAGCACCAGACTCTGAACAGGCTCTTCGACACTACGTACGAAGATGTCTGGAAGGTGATATTCAAGGGCGCCGAGGCTCCCCCATCCGCTACCGAAGATCGCGGATTCAGCTCGCAGCGTCCGGCTGACGAGGTAAGTGATTTTGTCCTTTACGGAACGCTCGTTTTCCATAGTTTGACTCTATGCGGGATCTAAACTCCCTTTACCCTTTGACAGGATTGGCTGGCGAAGGCCGAACAGACTATCTGTCTGGCCCCATTGCCAGAGGACCCAGCGGACGCCCGCCTAACGGGGCTGCTAGCTCCGGCACCCCACGTGGTGCCAGAGAAGAAGGCCACGGGTACTCGAAAGAGTTCCCGTTTTTAGGTGTTATCGGATGATGACTCCGAGGCCAACTCCTCCCACAAAGGCGAGGAGGAGAAGAAGAAAGCCTCTCCCCCAGCGAGGGGAGGGAAGAAACGGAAGGCTTCCCCTACGGGGGAGGCCGAAGGGTCCAAGAAGGGAAAAACTCTTTCCCCGGACTGCTCTGCCAACGCCAGTGACGACGACGAGGACTGGCCTCCAAGGGCCAAGCCCCTGGCAAGATCGTAAGTATCCGGACTCCCGAATAACTTCATGGTTTTTCTTTTTCGCCACATAATGTCTTTCTAATGCCGCATACAACCCTGTAGTCCGCCCAAGGATGATCTTCCCGCTTCGTCGAGTGGGTCCTTAGGTGCGTCGGATATGGATTCTCTTCCGACTGCCTCCACCCCCCATGATGCGGACGATGCCGAGGTGGGATCCCGGGAAGGGACCCACTAGGAGGATGAGGCTCCGGAGGTGTCGCAGGACAACCTCCCGGACTTTGCACCGGACTCGGCCCCGGAACCCATAGTGGCTCCGGAGTCCGGCGGGCGACCCCTTTGTAAGAAGGGCAAGACCGTGACGCCGGCAGCCTCCGTCCAACCGGAGGCGCCGGATAACTTGCTGGAGGCACTCAATGGCGCATCCATTGAAGAGGAACACCGCACTGTTATGAGTGCGGTGATTCAGAAGGTTCAGCTCGCCAAGAGCGGGCTGACCGAAGCCTGCAGCAGCCTTCTAACAGGCTTTGAGGTAAGAATTTCGATATATATAAAATGGTACCGCATAGACAGTAGCCCCTGATGCTCGGTTCGGTGTTCGAAAAGAAAAGCCGGACTGAGGATCTAAAAAGATATACGCAGGAGTCATAAAAAATATGTCAATATGGTATTGCAGGCTGTGCTGCTGACCTCCGCCGCACTGACTACAGAGGTCAATACTTTGAAGGAAAGCCTCGAGCGGTCCAAGAACAAGCTCGGCCGTGCCAAAAAGCAGCTCGAGGACAAGGAAGGTGAGCAACACCTTATTAAAATTGTACCTTACAGAAAAGGATTTTGGTTGCAAGAAAAATGACAAGGATAACGTGGATGTAACAGGGGCCACGAACAAGGTGGCGACCCTGAAGGAGGCGGTGTCCACGGCCGAACGTAATGCGGCCGCAGAACGCACCGAGCGAGAGAAGCATGAGGCGCGGGTGGTGGAGGTACAGCAAGAGCTCCGCGCTCTCATGGAAAAACATGAGAGTTTGGAGCGTGACTCGAAGACTCGAGAGTCCGAGCTTGCGACGGCTCTTGAGAGTGCCAAAGCCGCTAAGGCAGAAGCCTATAAGGCCCTCCGGGAAATCGAGGCGTTGAAGAAAATAGCTGCGGGTAAGGCATTTTTCATGCAAAGTAAGCATGTGAGTGTGAATTACCTATCACTTACCCGAATTCGGAGCTCTCCAGGAGCGTTCACAGATCTTCCCCACATCATATCTAATGCTGCCGCATTCTACCGGGCCGAGGAGGGGAGCTCGACGGAGAAGGTCTTCTGGTCTCAGTATGCTGAGGCCGGACATCCGGTGCCCCTTAGCGACCAGCTGAAGCAGCTGGTCGAGCTCCACAAGGTGGCCGAACAGGCCATGAAGGGCCTCATAGTTCGGCTGTGGCCTAAAGAGGCCATGCCTGGGAGCTACTTCGACCTGGTGCGGAGGTTGGTGGATGCGTGCCCGTGGGTTGAAGTCATCAAGCACTCTGCTTGTATTGAGGGTGCCCGTCGGGCCCTTGCCCGCGCAAAAGTGCACTGGGGCAAGATGGATGCCCAGAAGCTTGTCACGGACCCGCCACCGCAGGGCAAGGAGCACCGCACGCCCAAGATGTATTATAAGAGTGTCCTGAAGGGTGCCCGCACTATTGCGGGTGAGTGCTCCAAAGATGTAATATTTGAGTAGACTCGCATTTTGTTATCCTGTGCGCTGAAAACTTAGTTCATATGCGCTAAGCAACGCTTGTTAATTTAAAATATTACCTTCTGTGTGGCTGTTTATCAAATCTGAGAGATGGCAAGTCGTCGGCTTCAGCCCCCATGCCACGAGTGCTGGGGTGTTCGGGATAAACTTGAGCACTCTTGTTCCCATTTTTGGGTCCATCTAGGGAGGTGCTCAACACAGCGAACAAGGCAACCGGACTTATAATGCTTGAACACTCTCACTTAGCCATAGAATTCTATAATTTTAAATTTCGGCGAAGCCCCTAGTCTTCGGAAGACCGAATTCGGGGCGCTATCCACGCCTGGGCCGGACAGAGCCGGTTCCTCGCTCTAAGCGGCATAAGTCTTTAGGGACTCGAAAAAAACCTCTCAAACAGCGACCGGCTCTCGCCTCATCATGACGGTCAGTTTTAGCTTTCTCCACTGAGGCGTTAACCCAGCTCAACTGGGGCGCAATCGCAGTGGTTCTCCTAGTGCTACCTTAGCCGATACAACGGAACATAAGGTACCAAAACATGGGAGCCGGGCAAACCCAACTATTGACCCAAGACATGATTCGGAGCTGATGCATATAATGCTATAAGTTCGGAGTGCCGCACTTGTGAAAGTGTTCGGACTTGTCACACCATGATGCGGGAAACATAAGCCCCTGGTGTATTTAGCCGTACCAAAATGTACGGATGCAACATGTCATAAATGAACATATGTATAAGAAAGAAATGCAATTGGAAGCAAAAAGGTGCTGCATTACTTTATTCAAGAGAAACTGTTGTGAGTGCAGAACGATACAAATGGTGCGATAAGCAAGGGATGAAACTATTAAACATGTCCCCCTCCAGGGGTAGGCTGCATAATGGTGTATAAAACAGATTTAATGCTCATAATAGAGACCACCTGGATATTCGTTGTAGCCTTTCTCCTTCCTTGGCTGTTGCATCGTGAATTCGGCATGTCTGCTGCCGGACAGGGCCCCTGACGAACGGAGTCCTGTGGGTAAAAATAAAAAGGAAAAATAAAAAAAGAACGACACACTTGAGAGCCCCTGGTGTGGTTGAGCCGCAGTCTGGGCCTATCGTGGTCGTGCCCCTCTCCCCATGCCCATGGTATCTTCAGAGCGTAATGGTGTACGCGAGGACCTGTCTTGACGTTTTACAGGGGGTGGGGTTGGGGCCGCACTGCTACGCGTGCTCGAAACGTGCCAGGTGGTCTTGTTGTAGGTTACTCCGGGCGCGCTTAGCTGTGTCCGGCCGCTTAACGGCCGGACTCGAGAATTGCCTTAAGAGGCTGCATTGTACTTCTGCCGCGAGAGCCGTTGTATGTTCCTCCGTTCGGAGAGAACGTTCAGTGTTTCCGTTGACCGTGATGACTCCTCGAGGGCCTGGCATCTTGAGCTTGAGGTATGCGTAGTGTGGCACCGCGTTGAACTTTGCAAACGCGGTACGTCCGAGCAGGGCATGATAGCCGCTGCGGAACGGAACTATGTCGAAGATTAACTCCTCGCTTCGGAGGTTATCCGGGGATCCGAAGACCACTTCTAGTGTAACTGAGCCTGTACAATTGGCTTCTACACCTGGTATGACGCCTTTAAAGGTCGTCTTGGTAGGTTTAATCCTTGAGGGGTCTATGCCCATTTTGCGCACTGTATCCTGATAAAGCAGGTTCAGGCTACTGTCGCCGTCCATCAGGACTCTGGTGAGGTGAAATCCATCGACGATTGGGTCTAAGACCAATGCGGCGAATCCGCCGTGGCGGATGCTGGTGGGGTGGTCCCTTCGGTCAAAAGTGATCGGGCAGGAGGACCATGGATTGAACTTCGGGGCAACTAGCTCCATCGCGTATACATCCCTGAGTACACGCTTCCGCTCCCTTTTGGGTATGTGCGTTGCGTATATCATGCTCACCGTCCGCACCTATAGGGGAAACCCTTCTGTCCTCTATTGTTCGGCGGTCGGGTCTCTTCCCCGTCATCGCTATGCAGCCCCTTGTCATTGTTTTCGGCAATTAACTTGCCTGCCTGCTTGAATACCCAACAGTCCCTGTTGGTGTGGTTAGCTGGTTTTTCGAGGGTGCCGTGTATCTGGCACGAGCGGTCGAGTATTCGGTCCAAATTGGATAGACCCGGAGTAGTTCTTTTGAATGCCTTTTTCCGCTGACCGGGTTTAGAGCTTCTAAATCCGGCATTGACTGTCGTATCCTCACTATTGTCGCCGTTAATGCGGCGTTTGTTTTTGTTACGACGCGACGTGCCGCTACGGTCCTTGATATCCGGACTGCCAGAATTTTTGCTGAGGTTGTTGCTGCGTGCTAGCCAGCTGTCCTCACCCGCGCAGAAGCGGGTCATGAGTGATGTGAGGGCTGCCATGGATTTCGGCTTTTCCTGTCCCAGGTGCCGGGCAAGCCACTCGTCGCGGATATTATGCTTGAAGGCCGCGAGGGCCTCCGCATTCGGACAGTCAACGATTTGGTTTTTCTTGGTTAAAAACCGTGTCCAGAATTGTCTGGCCGATCTGTCTGGCTGCTGAATTATGTGGCTTAGGTCATCAGCGTCTGGTGGTCGCACATACGTGCCTTGGAAGTTATCGAGGAATGCGGCCTCCAGGTCTTCCCAACTCCCAATTGACTCTGCTGGCAAGCTGTTAAGCCAATGCCGGGCTGGTCCTTTAAGCTTGAGTGGGAGATATTTGATGGCGTGAAGATCATCACCGCGGGCCATGTGGATGTGAAGGAGATAGTCTTCGATCCAAACCGCGTGGTCTGTTGTGCCATCATAAGATTCAATATTGACGGGTTTAAACCCTTTGGGGATTTGATGATCCATTACTTCATCTGTGAAGCATAGTGGGTGTGCGGCGCCTCTGTACTGGGCGATATCACGACGGAGCTCAAGAGAGCTTTGTCTATTTTGTTCGGCCCGGCCGGACCTACTGTGTCCGGCGCGACGGTTGTCGTCACATATCATGGGGCGCCCACGTGATCCATAGGTCGATCTTGATTGTCTTGCCCTATCCTCCAATATATCTCGCAAGTCCGGAGCGTTCCCCTATGGCCTTGTGCTTTTCGAGCGATGCCGGGGTACGGGTCTAGTGAAGGGCCTAGAGGCCTCTCTGTCGCGACCACGGGGTGGTTGGTCAGCCGTATTGTCTCCTGGTGATGCGGGTTCATACGCCGCCTCCTCTAATCGGGGGAGCAGCTTGCGTTTAGGGTAGCTTTTGGAGGGGCGTTCGAGCTCATGCTCTTCGGCCGCGAGGACTTCAGTCCATCTGTCGGCTAGCAGATCTTGATCAGCTCTAAGCTGTTGCTGCTTTTTCTTGAGGATGTTTGCCGTGGCCATAAGCCCGCATTTAAAACGCTCTTGTTCGACGGGATCCTCAGGCACGACGAATTCATCGTCGTCGAGGCTTGCCTCGTCTCCGGAGGGAGGCATATAATCCTCTACCTCTTCTTCTGTCGCTCTCTCATGAGGGCTGGCGTCTCCGTCCTCCTGCGCTGGATCTTGCTGGAGTGGGTTGTCTTTGGCACTGTCCGGTGTATTATTATCTCCGGTGCCGGAATCTTCATTCTTGCTGTGGCGGGATTTAGAGCGGCGCCGCTGGCGCCGGCGCTTGGGCTGTTTCTTGGAGGGGTCACCCTCTGCTGTTCCTTCGCCATTCCCATCCTTTGGGATATCCACCATGTATATGTCATATGATGAGGTGGCTTTCCAGTGCCCGGTAGGCGCTGGTTCTTGGTCGTCTCCGGTGTCGTCGTCCATACCGTCGATGTCTTCGGAGTCGTAATCTAGCATGTCGGTTAGATCGTCAACAGTGGCTACCAAGTGGGTGGTGGATGGGCTTTTAATTTTTTCGTCGTCCGCATCCCAACCGTCTTAGCCGCAGTCCGGCCAGGGCTCTCCTGATAACGAGAGATACTTTAGCGAACTCAAGATGTCGCCAAAAGGTGAGTGTTGAAAGATGTCCGCTGCGGTGAACTCCATGATCGGTGCCCAATCGGATTCGATCGGAGGGGGCGCTGGAGGTTCGGAGTCCGGCAAGGAGTCCGGCACCTCGGAGTCACGAGCTTCATGAGGGACAAGGTCAGTGTTCGGCTCTATCGCCGTAGAGGTTGCAGCCCCCGAGGCGGTGTCTAGCCATCCGTCCTCGATCTGCGCAGCCGGCTCCGAATTGAAGATCGGAGCGGGTTCGAGTGCGGCCTCCAGGGTACTGTCCGGCTGCAGAGCTAAATCATGCTCGCCGTGACAGTGCGGCACGCTCGGCTGTGGCTCGAATCCATCGAGGATCAAGTCCCCGCGGATGTCAGCCATGAAGTTCAAACTTCCAAATCTGACCTGACGGCCAGGGCGTAGCTTTCGATCTGCTCCAGTTGGCCAAGCGAATTGGCCCGTAGTGCGAAGCCGCCGAATACGAAGATCTGTCCGGGGAGGAAGGTCTCACCCTGGACTGCATCGTTGATGATGATCGAAGAAGCCATCGAGCCTATCGGTGACGGCACAGAGGAACTCTCAATGAAAGCACCAATGTCGGTGTCAAAACCGGCGGATCTCGGGTAGGGGGTCCCGAGCTGTGCGTCTAGGCGGATGGTAACAGGAGACAAGGGACACGATGTTTTA
Source organism: Triticum dicoccoides (assembly GCF_002162155.2). Classification (NCBI taxonomy): domain Eukaryota; kingdom Viridiplantae; phylum Streptophyta; class Magnoliopsida; order Poales; family Poaceae; genus Triticum; species Triticum dicoccoides. The sequence continues at coordinate 526,074,813 of NC_041385.1, forward strand.
CCCAGGTTCAGACCCTCTTGATGGAGGTAAAACCCTACGTCCTGCTTGATTAATATTGATGATGTGTGTTACAAGAGTGGATCTACCACGAGATCAAGGAGGTTAAACCCTAGAAGCTAGCCTATGGTATGATTGTTGTTCGTCTTATGGACTAAAGCCATCCGGTTTATATAGACACCGGAGAGGGCTAGGGTTTCACAGAGTCGGTTACAATGGTAGGAGATCTACATATCCGTATCGCCAAGCTTGCCTTCCACGCCAAGGAAAGTCCCATCCGGACACGGGACGAAGTCTTCAATCTTGTATCTTCATAGTCTTGGAGTCCGGCCAATGATGATAGTTCGGCTATCCGGACACCCCCTAGTACAGGACTCCCTCAGGTGCCGTCCCTCCTGCTCCCCTCCTTATAAAGGGGCGGGGTCGGGGCTCGGCTGCCCCTCTCAGCCAATCCAACTCATTAAGGTGACAAAGGGCGAGGCCGTCGACCGCCCTCCCCGCCCAATTGAAGGCGCGTGGGTATCAACCCACGCGTGCACGTCTTCCCGTATTCCGCGCGCCTGTCACCCGCCCTGCGCCGTGCATGCGGCGTACGTGGCACGAGGGGCGGGCGTAGTGGGACGCGTGGACCAACGGTTCCAAATAAGACGTAAATGAGCAGCGACCCCATAGTCTTGCCTCTTTACTATTCACCGCAGGGTGACGCAAGCACGCTTCGGTCACCCCACGCGCGATCCCCACGTCACGCATTCAATGCGAATCTTGGGGAAGCGCACCGGACGAAGGGTTACCACGGTCGAAACCGGCCCTGCCTGCCCGCGCACCATTCTGGGCCTAGCCCAACAACGCGCCATGCTTATGTGAGGCCTAGGCCCGGGGGCTCCTGCCGGTGTACAGAATTAGGGGTTCTACTCTGCACCCCTCTACCTATGCACGAGTAGTCAGAGCCACGCCCAAAGCCACACTTGGCGAGGCAAGGGAAGGAGGCCGAAGCCGCAAGATGGTCAAAGCAACGCCAAGACACAAAAAGAAAGAGGGCGAGGTGGACTCCCCCGGCAAGACCTTTGCCGGGGTAGCCTTCGCAGCCACGGCAAGAACCTTGCCGAGGCAACTTGCCCAAAGCCAGTGAAGCGCGTCACCGCCCAAGGTTTCCGACGACCACGTTGGGACCAAGGCTCGGGAGGCGCCTCCATGATGGCATGCAGATCTTTGTGAAGATCATGAACACTCCAAATCAGATGAGGATTAGAAGACGACGAACCTCGGCGAGATCCTTGCCGAGGAAACCCACAAGACCTCCGGCAAGATCCTTGCCGGGGACGACCACGACGCCACGGCAAGACCCTTGCCGGGGCCCCGGCAAGGCCCTTGCCGAGGAGATCCGCGGGGCCACAGCCAGGCCCACGCTCGCCAAGTTTCCACCACCGCTCTCATGCAGTTGCCAGCCCACTAGCTAGGCAGGCACCTGCGTGTCGACGTGAGGCTTCCAAGCCAACTCAGTGCATGCCTACGTGGTGGCATGCAAATCTTCGTGAAGGCCCTACCACCGCGCCACCTCAGCAGCCTGCTAGCCTACATGGCGTTGACCGCCTCGCTGGCCTGGGCGCATGTTGAAGCATGGTGGAGTGGCGGTAAAGTGACAGGGACACCTAAGGGGCGCATTAAACGCGTCTTGTCCCGTAATGGCTAAGCGATAAGCTTAGCCACTGTATACCGACGCCACCTCCTGTGTGCCACTGTGGCGATTCCCTTGACTATAAAAGGAGGGCCAAGGCATCCAGGAGAAAGATTCGGACTCTGGGACAAGTTACGCCCATTGTAGCTAGCTCAAGAACTCCAAGAACACTGATATACACACCAAAGCAGGACTAGGGTATTACGCATCTCCGCGGCCCGAACCTGGGTAAACGACCAGTGTGCTTGTGCTGACTGCCGATCCCGCTCTTCTCACGACCCCGCGCCTCGCAACCGTAGTAGGTATTCCCGTGATCCCATAGGTGTCGTTCCCACCGACAACTTGTAAAATACATGAAACTAGTGTCGTAACTTGTTCGAACGTTCAAATACGGTGCCTCCGTCTGTATCCGGGCATATACACAGCCCACATGGTGTGCCAACATGGCGTTGACCCACATGTCAATTCCCGTGAGAGGAGTGGGCTGGTTGTTTTATAGAAAATTCCTTGTACTTTAAATAATTTTCAGAATTTATTTAAATATGCTAAACTGTCTTGATATCACATGTTAGATCTAGGCCCCGCATGTCAGCATGTGGGATAAAATAGAGTATATAACAAACAAGTAGCGCACCGGCAGGATTGGAATTCATTACCTCATGCACAACGTGCACATGTGCTAACCAATAAGCCAAGAACAGTTATCTATGCACTATCCAGATACACTACTATTTGTTAGGGATATCGGACGAAATAACAAAGAGAATAAAAAGGAAAAAGGTTGACTCGTAGAAAATTTTAAAAATTATTAAGTAATTCTCAAGTTTGAAAAAGGAGAACAACTCAACATATTACTTGCCATCAACTTAAAAAAGTGTTAGTGCATTTTTCTAAAAAGCAAGATATTTTGGAAAAATTCTCACTTGTATTAAGAAATTGTAAACGTGTACTTGAAAAATGCCCGTCATGCATTCAAAAAAAATTACAACATCTATTTCATAAAATGCTTTATATGTTTTAAAATAATTATTGTGTAAAATTATTCTTACATTTCTACAAACACGTTTAACATGTTTTAACCCATTTATATAATTTATTGTTTTTACACAATCATTTTTAATACGTATTGAACAATTTTCAAAATACAACTTTGTTGTTTTTTAATAATTATGTATTCTAAAAATACAATGAAGATACAAAATAATTCTCCGTACTTGTGGTCCTGAATGAAGATACACAAAAATTACGCAATATTTCATAATATACGTGGAACTTTTTAAATCCACATAAACTTTACAAATAGTTCATGTTTAGCTCTTCGAACTACAAATTATAAAAATAGAATAAATATTTTAATAGACAATAGTCACATATTTGTATATTGGAAATTTTACATATATTGTGAAAACCAAATAGTAAATTGAAAAAAATATGGAAATTGCAGAGTCTTGGCGTCTAGCGTGCGTGCTATTTAACCTGGAGGTCCCAGAGTCAAAACCAATTCAATGACGCAGTATATTCCTTTTCTATTATTAGCATACAGAGCAATGGCTTATTTGTGACTTTGATTAAATCTCATGGGACATTCTGCAAAAAAAAACTTGTACGCATTTCACCCAGCGCAGGCAACACTCACCCACTGATCTGTGGGCCAGCCGCCAGCTGTCACGCCACACGGAGAGCAAATATGGTGGCATATGGACGGAGGCACCGTATATGCACCGTGCAACAAGTTGTAGCATCATTTTTGTGTATTTTCCAAGTTTAGGTATTAAACTGACCGTAACGGACAAGTTTAGGCACTCATGATGTATTTAACTCAAGTAATAAAATGCATCAAAGGAGGTGTTTGTTTGAGAGATTTTTGCCCATCACATGTTTACGTCGTAAAGGAAAACGTTAACAGTGTTTGGTAACTGATTCTAAAAAAACAGTGTTTGGTAATTCTACACGTAAACACATCCCTCCGTAAATGGGTCTAGGGCGGTTAATGATCGATACAGCCCGTCCATCAGTAAAGGGTGTGGTACCGAGCACATTGCCCTCATCCTTCCCTAGAGCTCGCCTCATCCTTGCCCGACCCCCTCCTCCTCATCCGTTGTCGCCTCACCAACCCCCTTCGAGTTCGGCATCGCTCCTCCTCGACCCCCTTTGAGCCCCCCCCTCCGCCTCCCTCGTAACAACCAGGCGCGTGAGATTGTAGCAGGCGGCGACGCTTGTGATTGGGAAGGGCCGACGACGCTTGAGGTCCTGGGCGGCTAAGGCCGATCAAGAGCGGGCTATTTGCGGGGAGGATGGTGGCCGGCCTGCAGCAAGGCCGAGCAAGAAAAAAGTGATGGTGATCAATTCCTTTATTTGAACATGAACCAAACTAACTTAGAAAAAACTCATTACGCCTCCTTAAAGGTTGTGATCTGATTACGTTCAAATTGTCGTTACCATTTCAGTTGCCAAAGACCTCCAAAGTTTTTTTCTAAACACAGTACAAACGTTTATGAATGTTCATTGTACCCTTGTGAACATTTTCGAGGGACTGAGCCGACGGATCTTGACATCGACAAAGTTGTCACAGACGTACCGTAGTGGACGAGCACGTGACACATTGAAAGAATAGTGCTGGAAAGACTAAAATAAATTGAAGAATATGCAAATACAGGTGTAAGAGTCAAGAACATCTATCTATACCTACCAGTAAATGGAGGTGATATTATTGGTCCCTCATACACAATTACAGAACCCCCCCTCCCCCCTAACATTTTCTGAAATCAACCCGCAATCCATCCTTGCCACCGCATAAGTCCAATAACGCAAGGATGAGGTTGCGGCGGGTCCAACGAAAGTTGAGCTCGAGGTTATTGCAACAGTTGCTCCGATCCTTGATCAACCGGTTCTTTAGACGCCGCGGGCCGGTAAAGAGTCCTATGATGCCGCCTGTTTATGAATGCTCATTGTACCCTTGTGAACATTTTCGAGGGACTGAGCCAACGGATCTTGACATCGACAAAGTTGTCACAGACATACCGTAGTGGACGAGCACGTGATACATTGAAAGAATAGCGCTGGAAATACTAAAATAAATTGAAGAATATGCAAATACCGGTGTAAGAGTCAAGAACATCTATCTATACCTACCAGTAAATGGAGGTGATATTATTGGTCCCTCATACACAATTACAGAACCCCCCTCCCCCCTAACATTTTCTGAAATCAACCTGCAATCCATCCTTGCCACCGCATAAGTCCAATAACGCAAGGATGAGGTTGCGGCGGGTCCAACGAAAGTTGAGCTCGAGGTTATTGCAACAGCTGCTCCGATCCTTGATCAACCAGTTCTTTAGACGCCGCGGGCCGGTAAAGAGTCCTATGATGCCGCCTGTTCGGGTGAGAGGGTCAAGCTCGCGCCTTTATCTTCTTCGGTGCTCGGCTTTACTTTTGTGTTTAACACATAGATCCTTACCACTCTTCTATTATTCCAACTAAATCTTCTGCACAAACGGGGTACTGAATAATATGCATGGATCCCCTCAACTAATGTAGATAGTGGTTACCTTGGTCGTGCCTTTTCGAAAATACCTTGGTCGTGCCTGACAGGCCGACACATCAGCACGTGTGCCCCAACCCGTGTTTGGGCCAGCCTGACACGTGGCCTACATAGGGTTGTGCATGAGTCACAAGGCTGGGCACGTGTGCCGGCACAACACAACCCGTTTAGTTTTTTTCTTCATCATAGCACACAAACTACCAAAATAGGCAAAAAAAAAAACAGCCCAAATAGGCCTAAAATCACGCAGGCTGGTGGGCTAAACCTGCCGGCGGGCCGACCTGTTTTGTTATTGTGGCATGCCTGGGCCTGGAGGTTGGGCGCGCGGGCCGGCCCTACACATTGTTAATCAGGTCATGGCCGACACGTGGCCCGCCTATGGTGGTGTCTGGGCCACAAGGCTGGGCACACGTGCCGGCACGACACGCCCCGTTTAGTTTTTTCTTTAGTTCTTTTTATATATTAGCACAAAACAGGGAGCTCCTATACGGCGCTGCAGGCGCCCGTTCGCGCTCCTGGCGCCTGCAGCGCCCCGCGCTGGGCCGGCCCACTAACAAGCAGCAACAGCAAAAAATCCTAGAAAAATTGTTAGTTGTGTTGGGGATTCGAACTCGCGCCGCTGCATTCTGCACGCGCTTCGCCAACCACTGCAGCCACCTCATCATACTGACAACCAGTACTGCATGTTATTTAAGTACAACTACAGCCGCGTTGGTCTAAAATTTAGAAGTTCCAAGATTAAAATAAAGTTCACGAAATTGTTTAAAAATTAATGGTTCAGATATTAAAAAAATGCTCACGAAAATTGAAAAAAGTTGACTAGTTCAAGAAAAAGTTCATAAATTTGAAAAGGTCTACTAATTTCAAAAAATTTAACGAATTTAGAAAAGTTCACGAGTTTGAAAAAAGTTCACGGATCAAAAAAGTTCACGAAATTCAATATAGTTCAAGAAAATTGAAAAACGTTCATCGATTTTCATAAAAGTTCACGAGTTTGAAAAAAGTTCATGAAATTCAATATAGTTCAAGAAAATTGAGAAAAGTTCATCGATTTTCATAAAAGTTCATGAAGTTTGAAAAAAGTTCATTGATTTAGATAAAAAGTTCATCGGATTTTGAAAAGAGTTCATTGATTTCGTTGAAAGTTCATCGAATTAGAAAAGAGTTCATTGAGTTTGAAAATAATTTCAATGATTTTGAAAAAAGTTCATCAATTGAAAGAAAACATTCATATAAATCTGGTGAATATTTCTCACATAATTTTAGAAAATAAAAAGGAAAAATAAAAGGAAAAATGTCAGGAAAAGAACCCAAAAAGGAAAAGAAAAGGAAGACGAAACAACAAAAAAGAAATAATATCAATGGTTTCACAGAGGTTATGCGGGTCGGGTGGTTGTTGCGTGTGCGATGGAACCACAGCTTCGCGGGTTCGAATCCTGCAGCACACATATAAGTCATGATTTTTTGCGTCTGTAACACAGAGAACTGAAAACTAGTTGGGCCGGCCCAGTGCGAGGTGCTGCAGGCGCCCGTTTGCAAAATACACATTAACGGGCGCCTGCAGCACCAAATAGGAAATGCCACAAAAACAAGAGAGCTCCTATAGGACGCGCTTTGCGTCAAAATGTCGCCGCCACGCACAGGGGCGTAGCCTGACTGGGCCGGCCCATCGCGCTGTACCGATGGTGAGAAAAGAAAGCAAAAAGGGGAAGGGAGACGTGATGGAAACCCGAACTCGAACCTACGACCTACAGGTTCAAAGCGCATGCTCCCAGCCACTCCACCTGACTAGCATTGTTTGTAGAAAACAAACACGCACTTTTAATAACTTAGCACAACCGTACAACTAGAATTACACACTGTAGTGAACATCTTAAAACAAATTGTAGATTTTTTCTGAAAGTGTATATTTTGAAAAAGTGCGACCATTTTTTTCATTTCTGAACATACTTTGTACACAGGAACATATTCTGTACAAAAAGTGTACAGAATATGTACAAAAAGTGTATATTTTTTGTACCTAAAAGCTTTTGTATTTGTGAACAAATTTTGGAAATGGGAACTTTGTTTCAAAAAAAATGTTTTTGGTTTTGTGAATAAAACATTAAAAGGTGAACAGTTCCTGAAATGATGCGAACAATTTTTGAAAGCACGAACAATTTTTGAATGTTGAGAACAAATTTTGAAATGGAGAACAAATTTGGAAGCTCGAACAATTTTTGAAAGCACGAACAATTTTTGAATGTTGAGAACAAATTTCGGAATGGAGAACATATTTGGAAGCTTGAACAATTTTTGAATGTTGAGAACAAATTTTGAAATGGAGAACAAATTTGGAAGCTCGAACAATTTTTGAATGTTGAGAACAATTTTTGAAATGGAGAACAAATTTGGAAGCGCGGACAATTTTTGAAAGCACGAACAATTTTTGAATGTTGAGAACAAATTTTTGAAATGGAGAACAAATTTAGAAGCGCGGACAATTTTTTAAAGCACAAACAATTTTTTAATGTTGAGAACAAATTTTGAAATGGAGAACAAATTTAGAAGCGCGGACAATTTTTTAAAGCATGAACAATTTTTGAATGTTGAGAATAAATTTTGAAATGGAGAACAAATTTAGAAGCACGAATTTGAAATGGGAAGATTTTTTGAAACTCCCAAACATAATTTGAAATGTGAACAAAAAGAAAACAAAAAGAGAAGAAAAAGGAATTGAAAGATGAAATAAAGAAACAGAAAAACGAAGAAAGAAAAGAAAAAAAACAGAAAAAACCAGTGAAAACCCGGTTCAAGAACCTTCTAGAAGGTTCCCAAAACCGTTCAGGAACCTTCCAGAAGGTTCCCAAAAACGGAAGCCGCAGCGCCAGCCCTATCTCCTAACTGGGCCGGCCCATCTTGATCGCTATCGCTAGCTCTCTGTGCGAAGCCTCGACAAGTCGACGCAACGAGCGTCCAATAGGATTTTCCCAAAAACAACCCAAAAAGGCCCAAAAAATTAGCCTAAGTAGGCGGGCTGGTGGGCTAAAAGTGTGAGTGTTGTCGGGCCATTTCCTCGCTGTGCCAGGGCCCGAAGACTGGGAACACAGGCCGGGCTGTGCCAGGTGCGTTAAGCCCTGGGCCGGGCCATGTGGCCACCAGATCCCCATCCTGAACCTCCTCTCCTCTGGTTCTCCTTCCATCATCACAACTCACAAAGCTGCAATATCCAAAAAAAAAAGCTGCAATATCCAAAATTCCAAATCATTCTTCTCTCGGCGACACGATTGGCAGAGGCGACCATGGAGAAGGGGAAGGCCCCAGCGGAGGCAGCGGAGTCGGCCGCGGCGTGTGCGGCCCGGCTGGCGCGTGAGTGGAGCACTTGGGCCATGAAGAACGCGAAGGTGGTCGCGCACTACGGCTTCATCCCCCTCGTCATCCTCGTCGGCATGAGGTCCGAGCCCAAGCCCAGCCTCGCGCAGCTCCTCTCCCCCGTGTAGCTCTATTCCGCGGCCCGATCCGCACGGCTGTGCGCGTATTGAATTGATCAATATTTGTATTTCTCCCCAATAATTTCGATTACTCTTTGGATTGCTCTGATTTGGGGTCTCCTTGATTGCCACCGGGAGCCTACCAGCTACTCCCTCCGTTCGGAATTACTTGTCGTAGAAATGGATGTATCTAGAACATCCATTTCTACGACAAGTAATTCCGAACGGAGGGAGTAGTTTATCTGTATGATTGCATTATAAGCTAGGAGCTGCAATTGGTTGCAAATACTGGTATAGTGAGAATGTATTACAGTCTCAAGGACGAGTTCGTGTTTCACCCTTTGGGATGGGAGGTGTGAGGTGTCACCGTGGGAGCAAGCACAGGTACGGTGTTTATAAGATTTCTGATGTATGATGTATTTGGGAGTAGAAATTAGTGCCTGCATACATATACTCCCTCCGTTCGGAATTACTTGTCTCGAAAATGGATGTATCTAGATGTATTTTAGTTCTAGATACATCCATTTTTGAGACAAGTAATTCCAAACGGAGGGAGTACAATAGATAGAATTGTCTTATCTTTATATTTGGAAGACATTATCTTGAACAAGGGAAGGTACTCATATCAGCAATCATCATATATGGCATTACTAAGAATCACCATTGTACATGCTTTCCCTCCGCTAATTACAGACAAATCACACAAAAAAGCTTACAGGTAAAATGGGGGAAAAGATATACACATAACATGTTGGGGATGATGGAGTATTGTATGTACTACAATTATGATTTGACACAGGGTTACAATGCTTTGGGGTATATACAATCATGCATACCATTGTTGCGTATATTGTCCTCCATATCACCTAAAAATAGAACTGTATGTCTGATGATAGTCTCCTTTAGATCTAACAATTTGTGAGGGTAAGATTCAGATGACACACATATCAGAATAACGATACCATCTGTCTGAAGACTGTAAGTTGTTCATATAAATCTTACAGCCTTACAGGTGGTTGTCTATAGAGTTGTAGACCACCTCTTATTCTGGTGTCACAGTTTGACAGTTAAACAATCGATCTTCAGTACATTAGTTGTTTGTTCAGGTGCTAATATTGCATCGAACTTTGTATCTTGTCACTGTGATATACTCCCTCCGTTCCTTAATATAAGACCTTTTAACTTTTTCTTGATTCGTATGTATGTAGACACATTTTAGTATGATTGTTCACTCATTTTAGCATGTATATGGTCAATATTTTGAAATAGCTAAAAGGTCTTATATTAGGGAACGGAGGGAGTAGCTTGCAAGCACACTGTGCAGAACTCTTTTCCCTCTCTTATGCAATCATCAAGATAACACAGATGCCTTTGCATCAAGTAGTGATGCCTGAGATAATGCAGTCTTGGCCTTTACGAGACACACCCTGAGTTCTTCTCTTGGCTTCTCATATGGAGGTCATTGCTCGTATCTCTGAAAACTTTCTCCAGCGAGTACTGATGCCTATTCAGTTATTTTTCTGTCTTTATTTTGCCTTTAGCCTTTGTTGAACTATGTTGAACCTTGTCATATGGTTTCATTCCGGGGCGAGACCCTTGTTCATCGAAAAATACGGAGGTCATTATGGTCCCACGTGCTAGAATTTGTGGTATGATCGTCCTGCTACTGATTCCAATTTATATGATCTCTGAAATGTTCTTCAAACAGCCATTCTATCTCACACAAACATGAGGAATTAGATATGTATGTACCACTGCAAATTCTCAGTTTTGAGATCTACTGATATTCCACTATTGAGTGGTTGAAAATTGGAAGAAAGAATTGCCTCTTCGTATCTCATATGGAAAATTTGATAAAATACCAAATTTTATTAACACTTGATCCTATAACACCTTGTACATTGTAACTGCTAAAATAACACCTATTAGTCTGCCACTTTGCTGAAATACCATGAAATGTTCTTCGTTTCACATTTTAGCAGCTTTAAGAGTGATGACCAAACTAATCATGAAATGACCATATTACCATTGCCACATTCATCAAAGGCACGCATCGAAGTGTTGGCGTGACCACATCGGCGATCGAATAGCTCGCCCCGTGTTCGCCCACTCCCCACTCTCCATCGCCTACTCCGTCGTCCACTCCACTCAATAACCCTTGAGCAAGAAGGGGTTTCGTTTAGGTGAGCTCGGTGACGGCATGTTCTGCTGCTTGACGGCGACAAGGCCGACTGCTCTGCAGCGATGTAGAGGGACAGCTCAGCGGTGTCGTGGAGAGCGAGCCCGGGGGACAAGCTCCTCTATGGCGATGCAGTAGGTATGGTGGCGCGGAGGGCGAGCTCGTCACTCGCCAGCAGCGCGGGCGATTGTTCTCGTTATCCATGGACTCCGGTGATACTCGCGTTCGCGTCATGGCAACAACAGGTGTTGAAATAATTGCCCTCTTTTTTCCATCAATTTGGATTTTTGGATGAATTGACTGGAACATGAATTTAATATGATATTTGAGACAAGAGGTCTTAAGTATAAGACCCTGTCATGCAGTATTTAGAAAAAGATTGTGACACCTATATCAATTCCATGTTTAACAAGGGCTAAATAAGACTAAACGTGAGCGAGTCGAAAGAGGTGTTTTTTCCAGAAGACCGGTAAGTCTAGCATGACACAACTTAAGTTGTGAAACACACATCTTATTATCATCCAATAGTGCACTAGTAGAAAAGGGGCCAATGGTCCAGGCCAGTCTAGCCCATTAGTCCCGGTTCAATCCAGAACCGGGACCAATGGGGGCATTGGACCCGGTTCGTGAGCCCCAGGGCCGGCCGGGCCACGTGGGCCATTGGTCCCGATTCGTCTAGACCTATTGGTCCCGGTTGGTGAGACGAACCGGGACCAATGGCCCTCGCTCCTGACCCACCACCATTGGTCCCGGTTGGTGGCCTAAACCGGGACCAAAGGACGGCCATTAGTCCCGGTCCATTCCATCAACCGGGACTAAAGGGTTGGTCTTCGTTGCGGCCAAAGTTTAGTCTCACCTCGTCAACCAAAGGGGAATCAGACCGGTTTATAAGCCCCTCCCTCTCTGCCTTATTGAGCTTCTCGGAAAATGAAAATAGATGCCCTTATATAGGGAATTTAGCCTAAATTTATACGAATTTCTCTTGAAATTTGTTATGAATTTAAGTTGAATTTCCTCTATAAGCGCATCCATGCTCATTTCTGAGTAATTTTTTATATAGTTTTTTTTTCTTTTCTGCTATAGCTATTATTTTCTTTTTATTTTTGAGTTATAATAAGTCATTAAAAATAAGCATCTATGCTCATTTTTTAGTAAAGTTAATCATAACTATTTTTTCTTCTATTTATTTTTGAATTGTAATAAGTCATTAGAAATAAGCATCTATGCTCATATTTTGGTAAAGTTAATCACAACTATTTTTTCTTCTTTTTATCTCTGATTTGTAATAAGTCATTAAAAATAAGCATCTATGCTCCTTTTTTAGTACAGTTAATCACAACTATTTTTTGCTTCTATTCATTTCTAAGTAGTTTTCTATATAGTTTTTTTCTTTTCTGCTATATTTATTTTTTTCTTTTTATTTTTGAGTTGTAATAAGTCATTAAAA
>NC_041385.1:526087154-526088197 GCF_002162155.2 Triticum dicoccoides
CTATATTTATTTTTTTCTTTTTATTTCTTAGTTGTAATAAGTCATTAAAAATAAGCATCTATGCTCATTTTTTAGTAAAGTTAATCATAACTATTTTTTCTTCTATTTATTTTTGAATTGTAATAAGTCATTAAAAATAAGCATTTATGCTCATATTTTAGTAAAGTTAATCACAACTATTTTTTCTTTTTTTTATTTCTGAGTTGTAATAAGTCATTAAAAATAAGCATCTATGCTCCTTTTTTAGTACAGTTAATCACAACTATTTTTTGCTTCTATTCATTTTTGAGTAGTTTTCTATATAGTTTTTTTTCTTTTCTGCTATATTTATTTTTTTCTTTTTATTTCTGAGTTGTAATAAGTCATTAAAAATAAAAAAAAGAGGCGCAATGCTTGTTAATTTGCTCCAAACCTTTCAGAATAGTGTCAACTGCACTGCACATAGCTCTGTGCAGTCTACCGTATTTCTCAATGCTTGAAGCTAATCAACGTGCAGGAGCATTGAGCCTCTTTGTCATCGTCTCTGCACTCAGGGCTTATAAATAGCTGCGAGTGCCTCTCGCTTGGCGAGGTGGGACTAAAAAAACAGCTGCAGGAAGAATCAACAAAAAAACAGCTGCAGAAAATAAAAAAGTAGTTAGACGGGTCCATTGGTACCGGTTGATGGCATCAACCGGTACCAATGCCACTCTTTGGTCCCGGTTAGTGGAACCAACCGGGACGAATGCCGCTCTTTAGTCCCGGTTGGAGCCACCAACCGGGACCAAAGGTCTTCGTTTCCCGCCCTTTGGGGTGCTGAAAAGAGGCCTTTGGTCCCGGTTGGTGGCACTAACCGGGACTAAAGGGGGCATTGGTCCCGGTTGGTGCCACGAACCGGGACCAAAGCCTTTACTATATATACAACACTTAGCGCGACTTCGATCTCTCCTGCTCCACTCCCGTCGCCGCGCGTCTCCCTGCCGCCACCTCGCCGTCGCCGCCCCGCCCCGACGCCGTCGCCGCCATGCTCCGCCACGCCCCGACGCTGTCGCTGCCCTGCGCCG
>NC_041385.1:526088253-526117823 GCF_002162155.2 Triticum dicoccoides
GCCCCGATCGACGTCGCCGCCCCGGCCCGCGCCGCCTCGACACCGTCGCCGCCCCGCTCCGCTCCGCACCTCGCCGTCGCCTTCGCCGTCGTCGTCACCGGCCGTACGTGAGCACCTCGCCGTCGCCTTTGCCGGCCGTACGTCGGCCACCGTCATTTTTTGTTAGATTAATTAGATTTTTTTGTTAGGTTAGATGTGTAGTAATTTAGATATGTAGTTCATATATTTTTTTGTTAGATTAGATTTTTTTTGTTAGATTAGATGTGTAGTAATTAATTTGTTTATATTATGTTAGATTTTTTTGTTAGATTAATTAGATTTTTTTGTTAGATTAGATGTGTAGTAATTTAGATATGTAGTTCATAGATTTTTTTGTTAGATTAGATTTTTTTTGTTAGATTAGATGTGTAGTAATTAATTTTGTTCATAGAATTTTAATGATTTTTTGTTTATAGTATTTAGAAAAAGGAAAAAAATAAGGAGTAGTTTATATATAGTTGAACTAGCTAGTTGATTTAATAAACTAATTTATTTTACTATATATAGAAGTAGTTTGTTTTTAGTAAGTACTACTTATTTATTTATAGTAAGTGCTTAGTAGTTGAACTAGATAGTTGATTTAATTAATAAAACTACTTTTATTTAACTATATATAGAAGTAGTTCCCGCATCGACGTCGGCGATGCCTATCCCGCATCCTCGTCGTCGTTGACTCAGCGGTGGAGGCCTGCTTGATCAGGGCCATGTTCGGGACTGGGCTCCGCCGGGCTGGTATTGGGAGGTGCTACCTTCCGGGGGACGTAGGTTGGTGAGGAGGCAGCCCGTTGTTGACCCGATCCTTGTTTGGTGGCGGTCGCGTGGGCCAGTGACGGTGGTGAGGCATCCGGACACCGCGGAGGTGGTACGTCATCGTGTCAGCGAGGAGGACGAGCACGTCCGTCACTACATGGTTGCATTGAAGGGCAGGTTCGACAATACCTGGCAGGTTCTTCAGGGATCTCACTGGAGCTATGATCCTGTGATGGTTCCTTATCTTTGGGTGTCCACCGCCCGCGTCGATACCCGTCGGGCGCTACGCTTCTAGTTGTATTAGTGATAATATTCGATGATGTACGGACACCAAGAGATGATGTACTTTTGCTTATAATTATTGAATGCATGCTAATTTGAATACTATACTTTATTTTATGATTTGGTTTTGCTTATTTTATGATTTGGTTTTGCTTATTGAATGCTCATATTGGATAAGTTCTCCTTCATTCCCGTGTGCTAGACAATTTGATATAATAATGCATTCGGGAATGAAAGGAGGAGCTACGTACATCGATCATCGATAGTCAACCCGTGATTAATAATAATGATCTAGTTTAATATTTGAATTATGAACATAGGCCGGAAATGTCGTACTCATCGGACGACGAAAACCGCTCGGGGGAGTGCGACTGGTGCCACGACGACCGAGGTATCTGCGACAGGTTCATTGAGCTGGACGAAGATCGGCGCTTCTGCATTAAGCTCGAGGAGACCTGCGATGTTCATACGGTACGCAACGACGACAATAGTTTTTTTCATAATTAAGCATGACTTCAACTATTTTAACATGTATTTTTTGTCTTTTCCAATTCGACTAGCTTATCCCATGCTTTACAAGACGCTATGTCTTGGAGATGATGGGTTTTGAAGACCATGAAAGTTTCGAAACCAAAAAAATTATCCTAAGTACCCATCATGGTGTGGATTTTCAAGTAAAGCTGTACAATGCTCAGAGTGTAACCCATTTTGGTTGCAAAAATTGGGAAGCACTTTGCAAGATGTATGGTCTTGATGAGGGTATGCTTGTCACCATGGATCTTGGTGATCCTACAATCAAGCAAGAGAGACCTTCTATTTGGGTCCTTGTGGATACACCTCCAATTCTTCCCCCATGTGAGCTTAACATAGTTATTAAGTAATTTATATTGTTTATTTTAAAATATATAGTTGACAACTTATCTCCATTGATAGCTTATTTTCATTCTTCAAAGAATGTGCAGAAGATGGTAGACATAACCTACTACACCGAAGGCTCCGAATTAACTTATCAAAAGAAAAATCATCTGGTCGGATTTTGTACTGATCTTGAGAATTACAATATCTACAATCAAACTCCTCAACATTATGGTCAATACGTGCCACTAGTGCACGTGTTGAACTACGGTAACTACCATGGAGATACCCTGGTAAGATTATTTTTTACTATTACAACATCCGTGCATCTTTTTGCACACTTCTAAAACTAGTACATCATTGCTAACTACGACGTTATTACTATGTTTTTCAACAGATAATCCCGAATGATTGTGTGCCTCATCTGATGTATACGCATGGTAGCCTTCATGTTTTGAACATACAACCAGGACGTCCTACGAATCTCAACTGTCCATACCGGGTTTCTAAAAGAAGTAGAGACATAACAATCAAAGAATGGAAAAAATGTATGGACAGTCGTAAGGAGCTTCTTGGAAGCAATAAGCAGCGAAGGGCAAGAATTGGAGACAGGATGATCGCCATTCTTCATAGGAGAGTCAGGGTCTATATTGTTTTATTCTATTTTACCTTAAGGGTGTTTAGGTCCTACCTGATACTGATGATCATGTGCTCAGAACAATTATGTAGGGTTGGGTTCGATGACTATGAGGATGATGATCGCATGACTTATTATTAATAACGAGTAGAAGTTGTATGATGATGCATGATTAGTAGAACTTGTTATTAGATATGATGATGTATGATGCGAGCATGCATGAGCATGTTATATCAGCGGGTGAAATGAACATAGCAGCAACGTTGATAAACCAAGGACGAAGATATAAGAGAGGACACTTCTCTCTATTAGCTAGCTAATAACAACCTAAAAATAACCCCCAAAACCCCTAAAGCAACCACTTTTGTAAAAAAAACATGGACTTTTGGTCCCGGTTGGAGCCACCAACCGGGACCAAAGGCCCCCTGACTGGGCTCGGCGCACAGGGCCACGTGGAGGCACATTGGTTCCGGTTCGTGTTTGAACCGGGACTAATGGGTGGAGGTATTAGTAACGACCCATTAGTCCCAGTTCATGAACCGGGACTAAAGGCCCTTACGAACCGGGACTATTAGGTGTTTTTCTACTAGTGGTGGTTTGTTGGAATTATTAGGCTTTAGCCTATTTATTTTATCCATTAATTCCTAGTAAATCTTAGAGGCCCGTGTAATCCATGCATGCATGATAAGAGGGTGTGAAAAATTTAGTCCTATTATCCTAGTGCTGATGTATGAGACCAACTTATAATATGAGTTGTTCTACATAGCACTAAGAGCTTGAGAAGAGATCACAAACACAAGCGCTCCTCCTGCGCCACCCCAAGCCTCGCGCACACGTCGTATTTCGTGATTAAGCCGCGCCGCGCCTTGTTACCCTAGGACCTAAGCAATGTGTTGCACGCTGCCTTAGATGAGACACATTTCATTTCCCACCTTCTGGTTCAAACCTTGTGCCTCCTATCTTTTTTCCATCTCGCTTCTCCACATGTGTCGAGAAGTGAAACATCATGCCTCTGAAACCCCGTCTCTTATGATCAAGTATGGGAGAGGGGCGGTCAGGTTTTTTGGGAGCGCGACTGCTGAATTTTCCTCCACCGTGGCTGAGCACGACGATTTCTTCCCCAACATCGACCACCTCCTCGGTGGCGTGCCAAACGACGCATCAATGTCTTCTTCCACTACACCGTATGCCTCGATTCCCTTTTGTTAGGGATTGCATCCTGTCTAATACATTTATATGTCCATATAAATATGTTTTTTGTATGTTATATACCCAATTGCATGACTTCTTACATCATTTTGTTACTTGATGCGATTATCATCGATACTATGATTATCATGTTTTATCTACTGCTTTTTTAGATTGAACTTGATAAAAAATTTCTCATTATTCAACAATTTAATGGTTGAAATCTAGACATCTAAGGGCATCTCCAACACAAAGCCCCAGATCTATTGTCCCATAAGCCAAGTAGGTTCGGATGCCACCATCAACTAAAATTAAATGCCTCAAATATGTTAGTGTACCTTGCGGAGGAGCCAGTTGCCTGAGTGGAAAAAGCAAGAAAAGAGAGAAAGAGATGTGGTGTAGATGCATAGGCAATATAGCTCACCAATCCATCGTCGCTCACTTCATGAGGCTACCTGTGCCTTGGATGAAAGTGAAAATTGAACGGTGCTTCAATTCTATGTGCTGATGCCACCTACCAGAACCGCTTTGTTCGCTCTCTGGAAACCGCTCCAGAGAGGCGATCAAAGGCAACCTTCTGCCTTCCCTCTCGACAACAGCGCCATCGTGGGTCCTCGTCCTTCCTGTCTGTCGCTTCAGCGGCAGGAGTGGACGGGTACCCTAGCAGTTTCTCTTCAGTAGGGAGATATGATAGGCACAATTTTCTGTGAGAGGTGCTACATCAATGGTTGAGATGGCGTCGCATCAGAATAATCTGCTTCTGCTCTTCCTCCATCTCGATGATGTTCTAATGGGCGGCAGCGAGGAGTAGGCGGCTCGGTCTTCTTGCCAGTCTCCAGATCCAGTGAGATTTGTGTCCAATGGTTGACGCATGACACCCTCCCGGCTGACGTTGGCATCGACTATTGTATTTGTGTTTGGTGTCGTGTAGTGGAGTGCATGGATGGCGGCAGGTACTGACCACGTCGGATGATGTTGAAGGCGCTGGGATCTAGCGGACACAGGGAATAATCCCAAAGCTTCAGCCTCGTTACTTGTGGTGTTCCGATTCATCAGCTCGAAAAGCATCCTTGTATGTGAAGGTGCTCCTCCAGATCTGAATATGATGACAACTCTCGTATTTCTTCCGTGTTGCCTCGGTGACTGTGGAAGAGATGGTGGACGACATTTTGGCGTGACACAAAATTCTCCGACAGTGAAATTCTAGATTAATTCTCTTAGATAAAAGGCATCATGCCTGAATTCAAATTAATGAGCAATCAAACGGCTAGGGGATACAATGGTGTTGCAAACACTGGTACAGACTTGATACAAGAGTGAAAAGAGGAGAGAACTAGACCAAGATGCTAACTAGAGAAGGTCACACACAGCTGCCACTAAAGAAAATTACCGGATCAAGTCGAAGATGAACACCAAGCCGAAGAGGATCAGCGCGTGCAGAGGCCGAAGAGACGCACCAGATGGAGGGTGACAGGGACACCGCTGTGGGAATGAGCATCGTCGCAAGAGTCAGACAGTAGGCCGGGGACGGAGGAGAGACCACCATCTCTCCACACATGTTGCCGGAGGGGAGACCTCATCTCCGCTTGCCCCAATGGAGCACCACCACCGGCTAGCAACCCCACAGAACCACCTGACAGCGAACCACAACAGCCAGTGCGGGAAGACGAACACACACTCACCACCAATGAAATCTTGTAGAAAACACACAACTCCCACCGACGCAGACAGCTCGACGCACATCCACAGTCCTCCACCCTTCCCAAGGCGGCGTCTTCAAGAAGATCACGACGCCAGAGCGCCGTCGTCGCTTGGCCGCACGCATCCAAGGTTTTCACCTGGGATGAGGAGGAGGGAGGAGGAGAGGGAAAGGAGGGATTCGAGCGCCCCTCAAGAGGGAAAACAGGGCGCCGCCGTTGGCGTCGAGGTTAACGGGAGGTCGACTGGGGGTCCCCCCCAGATTTCCCCCACCATGCACACTGGCTGGCCTAAAGTATGGAACCCGGAGACGGCCGGATCCGCAGCCGTCGAGGACGGATGTGGCCGAAGCAGCGAGTTAGGATCCAGATCTGTTGTAGCTGCCGGGGCAGACCACGTCACGATAAGCCACCACCGGCTACATGACCGGGAGGGCTTGAAAGTGCTAGTTATCGACTAGAGGGGGGTGAGTAGGCAATTTTTATGGAAGTCTTCAAAATACATAGGCTTTGAAGACAAACAAGCAAACTAAACCTATATAGTAAGCAGCGGAATGAAGACTAGACTAGGCAAGCATTAGTCAAGCATACAATACAGTGAAAGCACGAAGACTAACTACAACTAGGTATACAGGATCAGTATGGAAGATAGGACGAAGCCAAACAGATATAAGTCTTCACACAATGAAGTCAAATGTTTAGGCAGGCAAGCAATGACTTCACGAAGACAAACTTTTGTAAGGTAAGGAGAGTAGGGGATAGAACCAGTTGCTTGGTGAAGACAAGGATTTGGTAGACCAGTTCCAGTTGTTGTGACAACTGTACGTCTGGTTAGGGAGGCTGCAATTGAACTCAGAAGACCGTGTCTTCACCTTATTCCCCTTGAGCTAAGGACACTTAGTCCTCGCCCAATCACTCTAGTAAGTCTTCGAGGTAGACTTCCAAAACTTCACATACTTCGTTCATCGGCAATCCACAATGACTCTTGGATGCTCAGAACGCGATGCTTAACTGGCTGGAGGATTCACAGTCCTCAAGTGTATCAAGTCTTCAGATCACGCGGATAGAAAGACTTCAGTGACGCCTAACACTCTTTGGCTCTAGGTGTTTTGGGCTTAGTCCTCGCAAGGATCTCCCTCTCAAATGCTTCGGAGGTGGGTTGCTCTCAAATGACAAAAGCCGTGCACTAACTCTAAGCAGCCACCAATTTATGGTGTAGGGGGTGGGCTATTTATAGCCAGGAGGCAACCTGACCTGATATGTCCGAAATGACCATGGGTCACTAAGGAACTGACATGTGTCCAACAGTCAGATTTCAAACACACACGGCATCTTGGCTTGGGCTACAAGCAAAGCTGACTCGTCCATCTCTGGATAACGTTTGCTCTCATTGTCTTCGCTCGAAGACGTAGGATTTGGTTGAGCATCACTTCAGTCACTCTGACTTTGTTCATTTGGACCCCACTTAACAGTATGGTGGTTCCTATGACTCAATAAAGAAGAAAAGAAACTACGAAACAACTATGTCTTTGCACTCCATAGTCTTCAAGTGAATATCTTCACATGTCATAATCTTCATCGTGAATGTCTTCACGAACCACCATTGTCTTCAATGTCTTCACACATTTTTAGGGATCATATCTGGTAGGTAAATCGAATCGGTGAGGGACTACTACCTGTGTTATCCTGCAATTCTCACAAACACATTAGCCCCTCAACCACGTTTGTCGTCAATACTCCAAAACCAACTAGGGGTGGCACTAGATGCACTTACAGGGCCAGCCAAAACCCGCAGCGCCACCGTCGGACGAGGTCGCCACTGCCTTCTGTAAGGGCATATTCTACCATAAAGTTTTGGTGATGATGACAACACTCATGTGGACTAATCGTGTGTTCTAGTTTTCTCAGGTACACTTTGTGTGGCGCAAGAAGGTTAGGCCTTCCCTCTATGCAGAAAAGATTGAAGACGAAGTTTCCGACATTTTATTCCTTTGGTCGTAGGATATCCGGTCTACTAAGAGGGAATCCTCATCGGATGGTATTGGGTGAATCATTTCAGGTACACGTTCTCTGCACCCACCATACACCCTCCATTCGAGAAGAGAGGGGTTCCCCAAAGTACTCTGTTCTGTGCAGTTCTGCCCATGGCGGTAGTGCTGCTCCATTGAGCGGTTGTACCACTGGCCGGTAGTTCCGGTCTTACCACCGCCCTAAGTACCGCTCAGGTGTGACTCCCTTCTGTACCGGGTACGGTGGTAGACCGGTAGTGGAACGGAAGTTCCGGTTTATCTTGACAAACCGGTACTATCGGTGTTCAGGGTGGTAGTACCACCTCGGACTCCACTGCTCAGGAACTGTTGGCCCAGCGGTAGCTCCAGCCCAACCACCGCTCTAACTACCAGCCTGGGGTGATTTCCTTCTGTGGTGAGGCGGTAGTCGGGCGGTGGTGGGACGGTAGTTCTGGTATGTTCCGATATACCGGTACTACCGGTTGTCTCACCAGAAGTACCGCCCTGGTGCCCTAGCAGGGGTTTCCCGCATTCAGCGGTTGTACCGGCGACCCTTGCGGAAGTACCGCTCCTATGTGTTTCTGCGCATAACGGTTGGATCTGAGGGGACCCTATTTAAGGAGGTGCTTCTCCTACCTCCATCTTATCTCTTGCCCCTCTCTCTCTTCCATTAATGCCCTTGAAGCTTTCTTGCCCGATCTCTCTCTCTCTAGCCACTCAAACTTGTTGATTTGCTAGGGATTGAAGGAGGAGACGTAGATCTACACTCTCACCAAAGGAAACTTGATTCCCCCATACTTTCTTGTGTGGATTTTGTTACTCTTAGGTGCTTGGGCACCCTTGTCGGAAGAGGTCACTTCGGATCCACATTCCATTGTGGTGAAGCTCCGGGGTTTCGTTGGGGGCCTCCAATTAAGTTGTGGAGAGAGCCCCAACCTTGTTTGCAAAGGTCCGGTTGCCGCCTTCAAGGGCTCCAATAGTGGAATCACGACATCTCGCATTGTGTGAGGGCGTGAGGAGAATACGGTGGCCCTAGTGGCTTGTTGGGGAGCATTGTGCCTCCACACCGCTCCAACGGAGACGTACTTCCCTTCAAAGGGAAGGAACTTCGGTAACACATCCTCGTCTCCATCACTCTTGGTTATCTCTTACCTTTACTTGTGCAAGTTTTATTGTGCTATATCCTTTACTTGCTTGTGTGCTTTGTTGTTGCATCATATAGGTTGCTCACCTAGTTGCATATCTAGACAACCTAATTTGATGCAAAGTTTAAATTGGTAAAGAAAAGCTAAAAATTGTTAGTTGCCTATTCACCCCCCTCTAGTCAACTATATCGATCCTTTCAATTGGTATCAAAGCCTCGTATCTTTATTAAGGAATTTGCCATCCGAAGAGTATGGTTGACACTGTAGACGGTGAGGAGGAGCACCCCGGTGTGATTCCGTCCTCGTCTACGGCCGATGGGGGAACCTTGGTCTCACGTGAGGAATTCAATGTGGCTTTGGGCACATTGAAACCCTCCATGATGGCCGAGGTCAAAGGCATGCTTAAAAACTTTCTTGATGGTCTCAAATTATCCACCGCACCATTGGAAGTGGTCGATCCCACTAACAAGGTGAGGGATGCTAACTCCAACAAGGGGGAAGCTACTAGTGAGAAAGTTCCTTTGTCTAGTGGTAGAAATGGTAGTGGCACTTTTGCCCATGTGGAACCTCCTCTTACTTATGGAGGACCGATTCCCTCTACTCATTTAAATCATGCCGGTTCTCCCCCTAAGATTGTGAAAAATGAGGATTTTGATGCTTGGGTCTATCACTTTAAGCGTCATTTAAACCATGTTAATACTAATCTTTGGAGAATCATTGAAGAAGGTTTCTATCCGCATGACCGAAACAACTTCACCCCTAGAGAAGCCGTGGATAATCAATTCAATGAGAATGCTCTCTTCATCCTCCAAGATGCAATTCCACCCGAAGATATTGCACATCTCCGACCCTTCATCGTGGCCAAGGAAGCATGGCACCATGTTGTTTCCCTCTAAAAGGGAAGCGCAAGCATTCAAAGCTCCAACTATGAACACTACAAAAAAAGACACATCTGTGACATTTTGGGCCGAACGGAATTTTCTTCTATCACACTTATGACACTTATATGACGATAATTGTGACAAAACCCGGTATCATCATAGATGTGGTGGGCTCCTACTTCTATGACAAAAAATCATGACAAAAAATGGGCTTTTCATCCTGGGCGGGCCAGAGACGCAACTGCATGACATTTCTTTGGGCCGTCCATGACGGAAAAAACCATGGTAGAAGCGAGGGCGAGGAAAATATCAGGGTATTCCCGGTTACGATGGGTGGTCGGGGCCAAGCGATGCATGGAGGTTTGCACGTTTCTCTCGTACTCGCATGCGTGTGGGTGCGAGGCGTTGGGCTCTAACTGAATCCGAGCGAGGCGTTCGCCTACTGAACCCGAGCGATTGCACTGCAGGCTACGCGTTACTGAACCCGAGCGATCGATCGATGGCTGTTAACAAAACCTGATCGAGCGATTCCTTCGCTACTACTGCTAACTGAAGCCGATCGATGCTGCCTTTGGATGAACAGTGAGTGTTGCTGGGGGGTTTGGATGAACAGTGAGCGGTGGGAGTGGATGAACAGGACCCCGTGGTGTTGCCTCTGGATGAACAGGACCCCGATCGATCGAGCCGGTTGGGACTGGATGAACAGGACCCCGTGGAGGGCTGGATGAACAAGACGACCCCGTGGAGGGCTGGATGAACAGTAGACGATGGAGGGGTGGATGAATAGTAGACTGTGGAGGCGTGGTTGAACAGGAGCCCATGGAGAGGGCTGGTTGAACAGTAGCCGGTGGAGTAGCACGCGGTGGAGGCTGGATGAACAGGAGCCCGTGGATGAACAGTCGCGGGTGGAGGCTGGAGGAGGTCGACGGTGGATGAATAGTAGTCCGTGGAGGCTGGAGGAGGTTGACGGTGGAGATGAACAATATCCCGTGGAGTCCCGTTTTGCGGTACGCCACACCCCTCCCGATGAATAGGACCCCCGTTTTGATCGTAGCGCTCCAACACAAGTCCGTTTCCTCCGTTTTGCGGTACGCCACACCCCTCCAGATCAACAGGACCTCGTTTCGACCGTAGGAGGTCCAACACAAGTCCGTTTCCTTTGTTTTGCGATACGCCAGACCCCTCCCGATGAACATGATCCCGTTTCGAACGTGGCCGGTCGAACATAAGGTTGTTTCCTCCGTTGTCATTAAAAAAAATACACTTCCGTGATGATACATGTTTGTCACAGTAGGTCACGATTTTTGTCATGCATGTACATCCATGACAAATTTATGACAGAATCAAGATAGTCATACCTGTGTTGTCGTAGAAGTGTTCCATGACATTACCACAATTATCATCATGGAAGTGTCCACTTCCATGACAATAAATCGCGCGTCACAGAAGTGCTTTCTTAAAGGGTGACCGACACGTGGCATCCACCATAACGGAACGCCGTTAAGCTATCGGGTCGGGTTTTGGATCCGATAACCCGTTAACAGCCCCGACCAATGGGGATTTTCCACATGTAAAATCATCATTGGCTGGAGGAAACACGTGTCAGCTCACTGTTGGGACAGATGTCATCCACTCATTGGACAGAAGGCGCCTATGATACGTCGACATGTGGCACGGCCCAACAAAGGCCCATTCCTGTGAAAAGGCCGGCCCGTTTGACTTGGTCAAAAGGTGGCAGGCCGACCCATGTAAAGTCTGTTAAAGGCCTGTTCGCATATAGCCCATTTACAGCCCGCTAACCCAAGGCCCGTTACGCCCTATCTGAATTAGGCCCAATAGCGTCATCTGGGCCACCCAATATGATTCCAGCCCGTTTTCACTTCTGGCCCATGTATGGCCCATGACGTCTTTCGGCCCATATGAGGCCCTATGTAACTCTTGGCCTATTAACGGCCCGTGGTGAAACTGGCCAGTAATGAATAGTGTATTACTTTACACCCATTAACGACCCGTGGTGAAACTGGCCCGTAATGAATAGTGCATCACTTTATACCCATTAAGGGCCCGTTATTCCGTTAGGCCGTTTCCAGCCCATGTTATCTTTCGGCCTTCTCAGAGCCCATTTATTCTTGGGCTCATTTCCAGCGTTCGTTTACTTACGGCCCGTTACTGTCATTTAATGCTTATGGGCCAAATTCAGCCTGTGATTACAGTCGGCCCGCTTGTGGTCCGTTAACATGTTGGGCTGTTTTCATAGCGTCATGAAATACGGCCTATTAACGATGGCCCATTATGGTCGGCCCATGAACGGACATCTCCAACTCAAGCCCGTTTACGGCCATTATGCGGCCTGTTATTGGCCCATGTTTGGCCAATCGATCATACTGCCCGTATAAGGCCCATTGGTGATACGGCCCGTAGAAGGCCCATTGTTTCTGCGGCCCGTAGAAGCCCCACTATTTATACGGCCCATAGAAGGCCCACTATTTGTACGGGCCGTAGAAGGCCCATTGTTTCTACGGCCCGTAGGTTCGGTGTCACTACAGTAAATATTAGCCCATGGTTATTGCGGCCTAGTTTTAAAAAATAGGTTATTGCAGCCACTAGCAAACCGCAGAAAAAGAACTGCACTGACTACAAGCAAACAAATAAACAAGACAACAAGGAAATAAATAAGCAAGCAACTTACACTAGGCTATCACGACTATTAAACATATTACATCCACTGGGCATCAAATTTCGCCACCAGTGCAAATATAGGGAACACAACAGCATATAAACGTCGCAGCAAAACAAGTCCAGAACTGAAACCACTTCAGAAGAGCTCAAGAAACAATATCCTGGGTACCCATAATGCTGGCAAGATGCTTAGCAAGCTTATTAGCTTTCTCTTGTTTGGCGCTTAAGTCCTCCAGCGCTTGCTGTTGCACCAGAAAGTATGCATCTGAATTCTGCAGGGACTTCCTCAGTCCTTCGGCTTCCTGTCGCAAGAAGCCGAACTGATTCAGGCAACGAGTCTTTCAACTTGAAGTTGAGACTCAAGAAGCCGAACTGATTCAGGCAACGAGTTCGAAGAGCTGGTGCCAGCAGTGGTAGCCAGTAACTCGAACACTACATCAAGACAGGACTTTGGGGTTGTCTCAGTGTCCTCAATATAGTTTTTATCAGCTTTCTTGGAGACCAACAGGGATGTCTCACTATCTTGAACCTTATCTACGTTACTTCCTTTACCATTGCATAACAGGGTACTCTTCTCCAATATTTTATCCATGTTCTAAAAGAGAAACAAACAAACACATCTCAGGTTTAAAATGTAGTATATGAAACTCATTTTGGTAAACCAGTTCAGTAGTAAGGTGGATAGGACAACAACATGATACAAACATATATCTATGTAGTATGGTCATTGTATGGTCTATATCATTCTAGTTTATGTTACCAAATCAAGATAGGTACAGTTCGAATCATATCTATTTAAGACAAAGCAGCATAGACAGAATATAAGTGTGGGAAACTACACAACAATAACAACACTTGTAATGTGCATGGCATGAGAACATAACTGTTTATTCAATTGAAACTGAAATCAACATAGAGCAAGTTACAACAGCAAACAACCAAACACGTTGAAGAAACAGGTTTAAAACATACCTCTTGCGCCATTGGAGTTTCAATTGCATCCTTCAAATTTGAAATTGGTTGGTATCAGTAAATACAGTGATTCAAGAGCAAAGTAGTATGAACCATAGCTACAGAACCTGACCTGAGAACAATTCTTCTTCTACTTTAAGCGTTGACTTCAGGTTCGGAGTGATGGTCCTCGTGATTTGGGCACTGCAGTTGCCTTACTAACTGTTCGTGTTTGGGTGCTCTGTGGTGGAGATGGTGCTGTGTCAACGAGAACTGGGTGTCTATCTGTTGGGGTTGGGGTTAGAAGGGGTGTAGCTGGTTCTCTGTCCAACTGGGTAGGGGTACAATCTGCATGAGTGTGGGTTATGTGTGGTGGGGCTGATTCTTGGGCAAGTACAATCGTGGTTCTATCTGCATCGACAGGTAGCACGATCTTTTCTGAAGACCGTTTTTTACTCCCACAGATACTGCCATCACTCCCTCCAATTGAAATGGCTGATAAACAAGAAAAGTAATTGAATGTACATACATTGTAAGATAGACAGGTGCAATGGATAGTAGGGAAGAAAACAGGGCATGAAATAATTCACATTTATGTTGTTTAAGCAAACAGAATAGCAGGACGTAATTTCACATATATGATGGCCAATTAAACATGATAGCATGACACAATTTCACATGTATGATGGCTAACTAAACAGGATAGAATGACATACTTCAAAATATGATGACTATGTAAACATGATGACATGATATAACTATACGATATGTCTATTAAAGTGGTTGGCATGCCATAAATCACAAACATGCCATCGATGGAAACATGATGGCATGATATAATTCACGGATAGAATGACATAATTTAAAATACGATGACTATGTAAATAGGATGAGATGATATAACTATATTATGTCTTTAGAAAATGGGTTGGCATGCCATAATTCAGATACATGTTGTCTATGTAAACATCATGGCATGACATAATTCAAATATATGATTTATATACTAAGGAAGTGAGCAGAGGGCAATTGCATATATGATGTGTCAACTAAGGAGAGATATTGTGTATATGATGTAAAAACTAAGTATTGCAATACAACATATGCATTATATGAGTAATATAACCCTGCCAAGTTTGAGCATACACCTCAGGGGGGTAATAGGACTGGTCATCTGCCTCTGAATCCTCCTCTGAAGAGCTATCTGTAACCAGCAAGATATCTGCTTCAGCAGGTAGCATTGTCTGCTCTGAAGACCTTGTTTTCACTCCAGATTTCTCCATCACCAATTCAAATGGCTGATGCACAGGAAGAGCAGTTGAATATACAAACATTGTCGACAAAAGCAATGAGAAAAACAAAAAAAGGACGGCATGATATAATTCACATATATGACGCTTGCCTAAACAACATGGCATTGCATAATTCACATACATAATGCCTTGCAACAAGATAACATTGCATCATTCACATATATAATGTCATGCAACAAGATGGCATTGCATAATTCACATATATGGTAATTAGATACTAAACATGTGGCATTCACACAAAGCATGTATAAACTAAGCAAATGATATAGAAATGCAAGATACCATATGCACGATATGAGTAACATAACCCTGCCAAGTTAGGGCATGCACCTCAGGGGGGAAATATGACTGGTCATCTGTCTGTGAATCCTCCTCTAAGGAGCTATCGGTAACCAGCAAGACATGCGCTTCCTCAGATAGCATTGTCTACTCTGAAGACCTTGTTTCCACTCCAGATTTTTCCATGACCATGCCGAATGGCTGATGCACAGGAAGAGTAATTGAATGTACTAAAATTGTTGACAAATTTAACACATAATAAAAAAATGATGGCATGATATAATTCACATATAAGATGACTGGCTAACCAGGGTGGCATTGCAAAATTCACATATATGATGCCTGGCTAGACAAGATGGCATTGCATGATTCACATATACAATAAAGAAACTAAACAGATGGCATTGACAAAAAGCATGTCTAAACTAAGCAGATGACATCTTTAATGTATACAGTAAGCAATGCAAGGCACCATATGCATGATATTACCAACATCAGCATGCCAAGTTAGAGCGAAGACCTCATGGGGTAAATAGGAGTGGTCTTCTCCTTCTGAATCCCCCTCAGAACAATTATCTTCCTCTTGATTACGATCCGAAATGGGTGGAGGGGGGGCTACCTTTGCACCCACCATGCAACGACGTCTGCATGAAATTTTATTGCCATGCAAGGCTCGTTTCTTTTGCTCTACAAGATCAGTTCCATTGTGTACAATAACTGGCATGCATAGGAATAAAACATAGTGAGATTATGTAAGGACTGCATGCACAAATCCAGAGTGATGGTAGCAAACTGTGGATAGGCCCAAAACCAATGATAGCAGGCAGATAATAGCTTTAGTTAAAAAAATACAGATAATGGCTCCTTTAATGTTTGTTTGCACCCAACATGAAACTCATAGTAGACACCAGAGATTAACCAGATAGTAGGCAGATAGTACTGATTGCTGCCCCAATATGTACCCCACAACCATTTAAATACTCAAGTTTCAACATTAGTTTGGACCTGACTCGGAGTCTAATCGGTGAACACGACGATAATGTAGCATGTCATCATATTAAGCGACGCATAACATAAGCAGACACGGAAGAGTGCGACCTCTCTTGCGGACCCGTGTAGTCCTCAAGGTCATCTGCTCAGTTAATGATGGTAATGCAGTTGTCGTGGCTGTCGGCGGCAGGGAAGAAGATCTGAGGCGGCGAAAGACAGTCTGGAGAGTGGATCCCTGCTGTGGTGAACCCTTCCATCGTTGGAGCAGCTGAGCTGGGGTGGAACACAAGGCCGCAGGAGCAGGACAAACCACACAAGGTTTTCTTTGACACATCTTTGTAACAGAAGTAATTGAGTAAGGGTTTGTTTGAATTTGAGGATTCTAACAATGCAGGGATAGGAAATAGACAGGAATAGGATAGGAATGCACGTG
Source organism: Triticum dicoccoides (assembly GCF_002162155.2). NCBI lineage: Eukaryota > Viridiplantae > Streptophyta > Magnoliopsida > Poales > Poaceae > Triticum > Triticum dicoccoides. Next base: position 526,104,382 of record NC_041385.1, read on the forward strand.
CAAAACAGAGAATTTAAAAACACAGGATTTCTACCAATCTGGGTGTTTGATTCACAACAATTGGAAGATCACAGGATGCAAAAAAGCATGGTGAGATTAAGTCAAACCACAAGAAAATGTACGGTTATAATGCTATTATGCTACTATCTCTTAGTCTTGTGCTTGATGAATAGGAATATGAAAAGGAGGAGAAGTGGAAATTAGAATTCCTACAGTTTTTCTTTCAAGGAGACACTAAAGGAACAAAACCTATACTTTTCCTTTGCTCCATTCCTTTGCACCAAATTCATGAAAAGTAGTACCATAGGAAACTTTCCAATTCCTATGTTTTTCATTCACTTTTCCTTTCAAGCACTGGCGATTCTAGTAGGCAGGCTTGAGCAAGGAAAATCCTACACTAAAAAATTGTTTTTGTGCTACTTCTATTACTTTGGACCCAGGCCACTGCCATACTAGCTCAACTCCCAGGCCCATCGACAAATGCACAACTCAAACATGTAGAGATAAATAGTGATGGCGTTCAAGAGAGTCCATCACGGATAGCTAAGTTGCCTGGTACCTCACTGCTTGTCATATAGTAGGATAAAATAATCGTATTTCCCGTTACTACGAGTGCTCAGTGGACAATATATATAACATGTAGAGTAAAAAAGAGATGCAACAAGTGTACAACCTCTTTGGCGAAGCCATGTCGATCTCAGCGTGATTGGGTTGGCCGGTGAGGATGCTCCGGCTGACTTTGCTGTCGGAGGAGGGGAAGAAGATCTTAGGCGTCTGGAGATGGAGCCCGAGGTACTGCTCCGCTGTGATGGAGGGTTTTGTTGTTGGAGCAGCTCCGGTGAGTTGTACGACGCCGAGGCTGAAGCAGGACAAGAGAGACAACGAACAACGTTAACCTAAGTGGAATTCTAATAGCATCTCCAGTACATGACGTAAAATACATAACCACAAAGTGCTAGATGTAAAATACATCATCCGCTCATCTCTGAACTTAACTGTCGAAACTGAACCTAACTGTCGAAACTGAATTTTGCTGTCGAAACTGAATTTTGCTGTCGAAACTGAACGCACTAGCAAGGTGAGGCTACACATTGGTTGACAGACTTTTTCATCTCTGGTCAGTCGATTTTGCAGTCGTTGGATACGAAATCAAGGGCCTGCGGTTCATCTTCAACCTCCACCCCCCTGAGCCGCCAGCCACCACCGGCCAAATAGCAGCCCCCCGCCGCCCGCGGCCGGCGGTGCGCCGCCCCGCCCGCCCCGAAAACACTCCCCACCGCCGGTCCGCCGCCGCCCCGGCCATCCCTCTAGGCCCCCCCGTGCCGAGCTTTTTCTCCAGCGATCCCCACGCCACCGCCCCGCCACCGCCGGCGACCACCGCCCCCATCCTGAACCCTAAGATAGATAGTGGGGTACCTCTCCAGCGAGCCCCCCTCCCCGCTGCGGCTGGTTCTTCCTTCACCCCGGCGAGCCCACCCCTTGAAAATCGACTGACCCAAAAGTCGATTCAGTCGATTGAAGTGTAGCCAAATCGGAGCAGCATTGCAAGCAAGAGCAAGAGCGAGAGCAGCAGCGCGAGCAAGAGCAATAGCAAGAGCAGACCAGGCAGGGGACCGAGAGCAAGAGCAGAGCAGCTGCGCGAGCGAGAGCTAAAGCAGCAGCAGCTCCTACTGATGTGGACTTCGCTGCTGAGGGAGCAATGCCGTGTAGGAAGTGGCCGACGACACCGCCGTGGATGGAGCCGCACCGTGTCGGCTCGGGACCGAGCGCCGGCAGCACCGTGAGATCGAATCAAGAAGATAAAATGCGGCGATTAGTGTACAAACTCTTTGGTGGCGCCGATTAGGCCACAACTTCATCCGAGGAAACAGTGATGATGATGCTCTTCCGGTGGTGCAGGTGAAGACGGCGGTGTGGGAATGGAGGTGGCGCGAAAGACGAGGGGAACATCGGGGCAGCTCCTTGGAGGTGGAGGACGGGGTGGCTGAACCGGCAGGACGATGAGATCGACGACGGATCCTCATCCGGTACGGTGGATGAGGGACGTCGAGGTGTTGCTGTGGACGACATCGTCAGGGAAGAGGCTCCGGCTGGGTGGCGGACGGAGCAGGGTGTGGGGTTTCGTTGCGGGTTTTCGCGGCCTCGGTGTACGAATGGGTGGGCGGATGGGATGGCAGTGGGGAACCGTGGCTTAGAGATGCTCTTGTTTGAAATGTGGGGTAAGTTATGAAAGTACCCCCACCGATTTGAGGCGGTTCTTTCAGTTCAGGGGTACCACGGGCATTTCGCGTGTCGGGATTTCACAGGAGGTGGGAGTTTTCGCGCACGTTGTAATTTCGGAATAGCAAGGCGTGGGTTGATATGGAGGGAGTTGACGGAGCACAACGAGACAAAGATATATCTTAAATATTTCGGGCTAACAAGGCGCGGGTTGAAGAGGCAGGAGTTTCGCAGCATGATAGACAGAGACGCTAGCTTCAATTTTCGGCATAACAAGGCGCGGCTTGAAATTTCGGAAGAACAAGCTTAACGTGTACCAAAAAAAAGACAATTTGCACCTCAACATGCACAACACACACACAAACACCATTTAGACTAGAGTAAGGTACACGTGCATTGCACGCATGAGATTTGGCAACCAAATTATGAAAAATACCACATTATAGCATGCAAGCTTTGAGTCATATATGCATGATGTAGATGTTCGTTTAATTCTTATAGTTCATTTCATTCAAAATCATCTAGTTTTTATAAGAAAGCTAATCTAGTTTAAGATTCATGGAATTGTGCGTTGTAAGACATAAAGTAAAAACAAATAATGGCAAATCATGTAGAAAAACATTTGGGCAATTCTGATATGGAAGATTCTAGAACAAATAAGAAGTGCTTGTGTTTTGATGTTTGTGCATTATGCTTAAGTTCAACCACGGAGTCTTCTAGATTATACATGTGGCGAAATCTGGTGGAATCTAGATGATATCCAACGGCCAATAGTGCTCAAATTTGTCATCTTTGGACCATCAGATTCGCCTCATCCAACGAGCATCTTTCAAAGTTAAAGTTACCCGCACACAATATAAAAAATATAATATATATATATATATATATATATATATATATATATGGGGGTATAGATATAGATATGTGATGCGAAAGCCGCCCATCATCTCCAATTAGAATAGTGTGTCCATGCACGGATGCGACATGGGCAAATGATGTCTACCATCGGTATCTCAAATTTGAACCAGTCCGACCTTGTTCAATGTGTATACATTACAACATGCTCGTTTCCAAACCACACCGCGCAGATCTCCGTTATATTCATGCATGCATGGGTTTCAAACATCAGGATCTCCTATTCAAATATTTGAATTCAACTTTACATTGATTATGACCTCACCTATTCTTTTACACCCACACAGTAGTCTTCTCTTTATAATTGTACCACTAACTTTCTCTCGTGCATGCATGCACACACACTACCAGTCGGCATTATCTATCGCACGCATGCAATCTTTTTCTTCAGGTCGGTCTCCCATGAAGGCACACACCCACACACCCCCTCTCCATCATATCGGGCATTCTTTATCTCTCACGCGTGCATGCGCAACAATCGATGTTCCTCTATGTACGATTGTATATAGCTAGGTATTTCATAGTTTTCCACACAAACCGATCAATTGATATATCCAGTGAGGTCTCACCCTCTTTTCCACGTCCACATCGATCAATCTATACCTCTCTATATAGGATTAACATAAATAGCTAATACACGCACATTAATTATATATCCAACGTCCCCCTCTCATCATCCATGCCTTCCGCTTCATCTCTCAAACGCGTGCACAATGGCGAAGACAGGGGCAGTAAGGGCCCTGCCCCCCCTAACATCACTATATATCGAGGCTAATATGAATGTGATCATTAGACAATTGATGCTAAAAAATGTTTAATTTCATTAATTGACCCTCCTCGTAAAGGATTAGCAATGCTTGCCCCCCTAGCTCATTTATTTTTCATGGCTCTGCCACTGTGTGCAACAGCGCACATGTTCGCCCCCTCTCTCTAAATATCGATCTCGCACTTGTGCATTCCTTCATAGTCTCCCTCCACTCGGCCCCTCGCACCATCTTCTAGCCCCCACCGGATTTTGCCACATGTACAATCTAGCAGACTCCATGGTTGAACTTAAGCATAATGCACAAACCTCAACACAACAATGGTTCTCTTTTGTTCCAGAATCTTCCGTATCATAACTGCCCAAACTTTTTTTCTAGTTGAATTGCCATTATTTGTTTTTACTTTATGCTTTACAATGCACAATTCCATGAATCATAAAATAGATTAATGGCTTCTTTGATTCAAAGGATTCTCAAAGGAATTTTGGAGGATTCTAATCATTAGGAATTTTTGCTATCTTGGTTGTTTGATTCGTAGGATTGTAAACCATAGGAATTTTTCCACATGATTCATTTGCACTAGATTTCATAGGAACATCCCATCCACTCAAACCTCTTTGAAAGAATTCTACGTTTTTTCTATGCACAATCAAACACTCGTACAATCCTGTAGGATTCAAGACGACGTTCCACTATAATCCCATGTTTTTCCTATTCACGCGTTCTTAGCTTTTTTATAAAAACTAATTGATTTTGAATGAGATGAACTATAAGAATTAAACGAAGTGCTACATCACGCATATATGACTGAAAGCTTACATGCTATAGTGTGGTATTTATTCATAATTTGGTTGCAAAATCTGATGCGTGCAATGCACGTGTACCTTACTAGTACTTCAAGTATGTGCAAAACACGTAAATTAGAATAGCAATGGCACTCTACACAGTGTCTCTCTTACAGTTCATGAAGCCACGTGGCACATGTGGAGGCGTTGTCGCGACCTCCTTGCATGGATTGATCACAGTGACGTGCTGCTGGTTCCAGAAGAATGTACTCGTCCTCCCTGAGCCATACTGGTGGTACATGCACGAAGCGAAGATGTGCACGCACGCCACGCACGCACTCATTCCCTCGCACGCACATGCGGGTACACGGGCGGATGCAAGTTTGTACCAAGATCCACCCCATGTGATAATTTGACGTGTGTAAAGTCGTTCACTTCATTGATGGTCAATTAATACAACGCATGCAAATTGAGTTGACGTGAGGGCGGAAGAAAGACATTATTACTCCACTGCACACATGCAAGTAGTTAAATCGTGGGTTGCTAGTAGTACTTCCATCGGTCTCCTTCGTATTTTGTGCCAATTTTTGACAGTAACATAATATTTATGCATTTGAGCAGTGTAGTACTTGAAATTTATGTTCCGCTAAACTCATCGGGAGCCGTTTCGGGCCTCGAAACCAAAACCATCAATTAATCTTTACCTTGTTCCCATCACATTCGAAAGCCTGCTCACACCTACTAGTACGTACCAAACCTGAACGTGTTCCCACTATGCAGGTATTAGTACTACTACTACCAGTACTTAGGTTATAAAAAGGGAAACTACCTAACCAAAAATTACTCTACCTTTCCGCCTCATAAGTGCTTCTTCTTCGTCCGTCATTGCCATGGCCGGTGAGCAGAGCTCTAGGTCAAGAACTACTCGTAACAAGGGAGCGGCAACCAAGGCTGCGAAAAAAAGAGCGATCGCCGCCACGCAGAGACCTCGAAAGATCTCTCACGGGCAGGCGATGGCTCCCAGGAGCACCCTAGCTGCGGAGGCGAACATGCCGAGCCGGCGGAGCTGGAGTCATTATCCCACAACGGCATGCCCTATCATCTCAAGAAGCACCTCAATAAGCAGAAGGAGTGCATCCAAGGCTCGATGGAGTTGCTGACGGAGAGCCTCGATGACATGCCCACTGAGCTCAATTAGCAGGGGGAGTTGACCGCCGGCTTGGTGATGCTGTTGAAGAAGAGCATTGCCTCGAAGAAGAAGGTGACCGGCGAAATCCTGCGACTTCAAGAGGATAAGGCGAAGCTCTGCCATGAGATCAACCTGTTGAAGGAGAAGAATGCTGGCTGGAAGAAGCTGCATGAGAATAGTAGTTCCTCGATGAATATGCTGCAGGCCCTCGTCATGGAACAGAAGGAGGAGTTGGCGAAGCTCTGCATCGAGCACCCGACTGCTGTCAAGGTACGTAATGTGGTCGTGGAACAGATGATGAAGGCTCGCGTTGAGAAATCCCGCGTCATGGACAGAATGAAGAAGATGGCGGAGGAGACACGCAAGGAGATGGAGGTCGTGGAGGTGATGAAGAAGCAGTTACGACTCCGCGGCGAATTAGATCATTTGGGGTGATAATCTTCCTTCTTCTTTTGCTGCTGTGTTTCATCTTTTGCTTCGGGTGTTTCGCCGCACGTGTCACGTTCTCTGCGAGGCATGAATAGAACAATGGTTTTTGTTTTTTGAGGGAATGAATAGAACAATGCTAACAATGAGATGACTAGCAAATTAGATCATTTTTTTATCGCCATATGACACTGGGCTGCCGTGTTTCGTGCTCCTCCGTCGCAGTATACTCCAGTGGAAAACTTGAGTATACCGCACGGTTCTTTGCTCCTCCTCGATTAGGTCGTCGGTGCATTTATACGAGCAGTCAAATCACAAGGCCCCGCCTTCCAGCGGTAATGAGCCGTCAAATCACAAAGGCCCTCGCCTCTCGTGAAACTGACCAAGCTAGACTGCCCCGCCCTCTAGCCTTTTAAAAAATGTATACTTTTGTACAACAATTGTATCGATGGATTGCGCCATGGAGCAAAACTTGAAAAAAAGGTGGTACATATAGAGAGCACTCGTCGCCAAATTATGCATATAGTACTATTAAAAAGGCTAGTCACAATAATGGTGTCCAGCACAACCCACCCCTCAAATAAAACTAAGCACCCTGGAATTCTTTGACAAAACTAAGCACCCTGAAATTCTTTGACAACTAAACTGCTGGCTATATGACGCTGGCCATATATATTGTATGTATATAATGTGAAGAAACAAGTGGTAGTACTATACCAACTAAAAGATGAAATGTAAGAAATACTAGTATGTACTTACCGAAGAGTTAAAGTGACAAGAAGAAACATAACATAATTCTGCTGGGGGCTCAGCACAACACACCCCTCAAATTAAATTAAGCACACCTGAAATTAAACTTTGCAACTATTCTGGACACTGCATTAGAACCACCATGAGCAACGACACTGCCACCTTACTCGGAGTCCTCGTCCACGTCCTCGGCTTCGTCCTTGTTCCTCTTCCTCTTGGCCGATACTTCTTTCCTTGAACTACCAACTTGGCTGTTGCTCTTCATCCAACCCTTGTAGATATTGAAACAAAGGTAGCCATCCATTACAGCATACTGGATGTGGTCTATATCTAGTACATTCTGCTACCATGCATGACGATGAAACGTGTATGGAGGTTTCTCTAGTTTACCATACGAAGGATGAACCATGGCTCCTGCCAGGGTCAGCATTGAAGGCTGACGAGAGGACACCATATGATTCTTTTGGAGGTCGAAGGTGTTGCCTACAACGAGGCCTATCCGACGCAGGACTTCTTTGTCGTTACCAAAGTCTACAGTAACGAATTTGACTAGGTTGCTCTCGAGGAAGTCCTTAAAATCCTGGCACTCAACATCGGCATGGCATATGTGGTAGACCAAGCATAAGTCATGCACGCAAACCTGGATCACAGCGGGCTTCTTCCTCTCTTCGTCCTTTAGATCCTTCTCTCGTCCCATGACTGTGGTGTACTCAACATCTAGCCCCAATGACCCACTCATCATCTGAGTCTTCGAACATGCGTCTGAAGCGAGAAAGGCATCCTTTCACCGTCACGGAAGAACGGGTGTAGATGACGTCGAACTCATCGTTGGTGATGGTTCTAACTTTGTACTCACCGCGATCGGGGAGATTTGGGACGCCATGGATTTGGGAGGAGGGTTAGGATTAGTGGAACTGCCGTAATGTACTAATGTGAATGGACGAGACGACTAGGAGCGAACCACCGTGGTATTAAAGGACATGCGGGGACGAGTAGGAGCGAACTGCCAGCGTGCGAATGACAGGGTAGTGGCTTTCCATTCTCCCATGATACGGGCTTCCGAGAGCCCTTGGATCGGAGATCGAACGGTTGCATGGCGTGATTCTAGACCTATGGGTGAATATCCTATCCTAGAGGGTTATTCTGGAAATTTTCAGCAACTTAGCATGCGACCGTTTGATCTCAGATCCAAGAGCTGCCAGCAGCCCGTATCATGGTCGCGCCTACAACGACCGTCGCGTCGCTCGCGTGGTCGCGCCCTTGGAGATTTAACACGGTGCGTTAGGCTATCTGATGTTGGCATGTCATACATAGTCATCACTTAGTCACTCATACTACAACAAGGTTGGCTATAAGGTTGGCTATAAGTGTATTATTTTTTTACTCCTCTCTATCTCTTTCTTCGTACTCCCTCCGTCCCATAATATAAGAATGTTTTTGACACTAGCTAGTGTAGTGTGAAAACATTCTTATATAATGGGACACAAAGAGTACTAGTATTTATTGCATTTGCCAAGGAGTGACCTCTTCCAATGAAATGGTGTTGCGAAGTTTGCTTAATTTAATTAGCTATAGACTCAAAATTGTCTTTTCACCTAGGTACACGCGCTTAGCACCGTTTCTTCCTTGGGTCACCAAACTAGTCTCTCTCTTCTTGATTAACTTGCCACATCAGACTTTATGCGTATGTGGAAAGCTTAAGCACCTGTAGGAGCAAGTAAGTACAGTAGTGCGCTTTACATGGCATTTTTGCACATGTGGAGGAAAGAGAGGCAATGAAAAAGTGGAGAAGTGGGCTCTCATGCAAGAGCCAGCCTCTACTACTACATGGTGGAGCATTGGGAGAGGCACCTGTATGGAGGTGGTCAGGAATCGGGAGACTCATGCCAGTCGTAGCGCCGCAGTTAAAATGATAATGGCAAGTCAAATCATGGGGCCCCACCTGTCCAGCAGTAACTCATTGTCTAATCACACAGCCCTACGTTTGCAGCAGCCTACTCCTTCGTCTTCTCGCATCTCCGTCGAACCGACTAGGCGGAACTGTCCCGCCGCCTACCGGGCAGGAAAAGCCCCGCCGACGACTTTTAAATAGTATACAAATACTAATTTTGTATCCATGGATTGCGCCTGCGCCATGGAGCAAAGCGTCTAGAAAACAGCGGTACACATGTACAGAGTATACAGCACGCCTGTCGCGTTCGCGTCGCACCCCAGACGGTCGGTCGGTCTGGCACGTCGCTCTCCGAATGGAACACACGTCATATTGCGTTCGCACACACATGTGGGACGGCAATTGAGAACTGACCATAGGCACACTCCCCGGCCCTGCAAGTCAGGTGACTTAATATAAGAGGGAGACAAGCGATAGTACTAGAGAAGTGTTGTACTACGTTGGTGCCTGGACGATACCCGCAAGACACGGAAGATCAGTTCGTCCATGCATGTGACCAGACTCCAGCAGACACGCCTGGATTGGCTATCGTCTACATATCATGCAGGCTGTGTTGTACATGGCTGTAGTTGTGGTGAGAAATCTAAAAAAAGGTTTCTTGTCATCTCGCAAAATTATGTGTCATGTGCTTCGGATCACTGCGAGGGTTAAACAGCGACAACTTAGTTGGGCTAGTCATTGGGGGCACATGCATGAACCGTGACTACTCGGCTGCCATCTAGGTCAAGCCGGCTATGTTAATTAGGACATCTATAGACGCAGTGGTGGAGCTTGAGATGAAATTATGGGGGGGCATGGGCTGAAGGGGGGGAAAACATGATTGCTTTAGGCTGATTTTAGTCAAAAATTAGACCAAATATTAAGGCATATATGCATGTTTTCCTATGAGCTTGGGGGGGGGGGCATGGCCCAGGTTGGCCCCCAAGTAGCTCCGCCACTGTATAGACGGACCCCTTTTCTACGAGTTTATCTTTAATTTGAGCTTTGTTCCTCGTCTAGTTTGTCCGTCGGGATTCATGTTGTCTCCTTTGGGCAGTGAGGTTATAATTTCTTGTCGTGTGGCATTTTTTCGTGTTATATGTTATAATTCGGCGCTTTAGATCAAAATGACGACAACTGCGCCTCCGGGCCACGTTCATGAAGACTTCTCGATAGTCATTGCCGAGGTCAAGCCGGCTCTGGTAGACAAAAGAAAACTAAGTACTACTCCACTATATAGGCAGGAGCCTCTGCGCTTGCTTGCTAGTGTTGCTCTCTTCACACTGTCTCGGCCTCTCCAGATCTAAACACGACAGCGGTGGCCACACATACTCTCTCTCTCTGCTCACCGCTGGTCACAGATCCAGCCAGATCCTCTCCGTCGGGGAAGGTGAGAAGGTGCAATGTTCACGCGGTTGTCCTCGGCAATGGCTCTTACCCACTGCTGGGCGCGTCCCGATCAGCCTGCCTTGCCGTTCTCTCCCAAGCACCGCTAGCGAGGGAGGGCCTCCGACCCCTTCTTCGTTGCTGCCGTAGTGTGGGCAGATCCGGCCTCCCGCCGCCCACCTACCGACATCCCGGCGACCATCAGGTATAACTTCCTTCAAAACCGGCCTTGCTCTACTTCCCAAGCTCCTGACGTCGCTGCATTTGTAACTTTTACTATTTCTCAGGCCCCCTCGTAGATAGGATCAATCGGCTGTTCGAAAACCACCTATTTTTTTTTACGTTTAATAGGTAAAACTAGTTCATGCACTCGAATCTAGTACTACTTGGTTCAAGCAAGGAAGGAAGGGGGTGGGGGGTGGGGGAGGATTTGCTACCTGAATCTAGGACTTGGTTGAAAGAGGAAATAATGGGGGCGAAAAGTAGCAGAGACTGGCTATCCAACTGGTCTCTAGGTCTAATAGGGAAATAAAGGGAAACGCAGTACAAACTCAATATAAACCCAATCTATTGGTTGAAAAAGGAAAGAAAGTGGGGACTGGGGGACAAGTCAATAGAGTAAGTCCAACACTGATTTGCTAGCCTCACATAGTATAAGGTGGCTATACCGAACAAAAATGGGACCAACCCAGATATCCTGTTCTGATGTTTGTTGCCCCAAGCCACTCTTATGTAATGCCACTGGTAAAATGTAGCAGTCGCACTGTTAAAAGTAAGGAAATGTTAAACCAATGTTGTTTTCAATGTAATGCCTCCAGTAATATGAATCAATGGCACTTCTTTACATGTCCTGCTAAAATTTCCCATTAAGATAAGTTAGTTCTTTTCGTTAGAAATGCAACTGTCCTGGTCCGCCTACTCTCCCGTGCCCAAAGTAATGTCGTATTTAATGGTTGTCATAGTTAATCCTAATGCCCACACTAATATCTAGCAATGCCACTGCTTTAGAAATTGCTACTGTCCTTGTAGGATTGCCATTCACATAAGGAACATGCTTCTTTTCATTTGATGCATGTTTCATCACTTGTTAGTCACCCTCCTTTCCACCTTTTTTGTGCAAACAAAGATATACATTTCACCCTCGATCTTAGTTGAACTGCAGAAATGATATCCAAATTATAGTTGAGCATTCCAGGAGCTTCACAACCAACCTTGATGTTGCTCAATTTTATTGCAACTAATGAAGAAGCTCTGTGGGTTTCATTTTCTGATGGAAATGGAACCAGTGCTGGAGCCCTTTTCTTAATTTTTTTTGAAGAAGCTGCTAGCTCATGGGACATTGCTTCATTTTAGGTGAACTGCACCAAAAGGTCCCATGAACTGAATCATCCATGTTGGTGACTGAAAGAGCCAGCTTCAGCATCCCAGTCTAAGCACCCCCGTCCTCCATCCTTGCGACGCACGGTACACCTCGTTTGCCACCTGCTCAACCCTAGTGTCATTGATAAAATGAAGTAATAATACAGTTAAAATAGAGCGAGTGTCATCTCTATCATTTCATTTCCAATGTAGATAAAGAAAGTGCTTCTCTTTGTTAAAGTATGTTTCATCAACTAGTCCCATTGTTAATGTTTAAGCGTTTCTGCAAACTGGGGTGCTTAATTTTAGTTGATATGTACAAAAATAGAGATTTGAATGTCTCAAGGCACCTCCTTGTACTACTGCTGTACACTAATGTTCATCACTGGCAGAAGGTGTATCTGGGAGACTTGGAAGATGTCCAGTATGAGGCGTACTATGATACTATCACAATATTTTCTCCTATTTATTTTGTGTGTTTCATCAACTAGTGCCACTATAATGTAATCACGCTTTTTCATTATCTGTGCAAACAGGGTTATTCAGCTGTATTTTGGTGGAACTGCACAAATGTACGTATGGAACCAACATATATGCAGAGTGCGAGGTGTGCCAAGTAAAAATTACCGACACCAACCATGCTGCATGCACGCATTGGCATCCACCATCACCAGTGGGATGTGTGGCGCTCTCTGTGGACGGATCTTTCTCGGCAGCAAATCCTCTAACCAAATACTAGTAGCTTATATTGGCAGTTTTCTAGGGAGTACTCTTTTTTGAAAGAAGCACCAATCTATTTTTCTTTATTTGTACACTGTCACAACTTTGACCCAAAGGTCCAGAGCTATTTTAGGGTGATTGGCGTAGTACTCGGAGACTGATTGTAAGCATGATTTTCATTAGCTGTCACACTGATTGTAAGCATGAGCAGGTGGAAGATTAGGTTAGTGCGAAGCTTACCTTAAACCCTACCGCCGCCGTTGAAATGAGGCGAGCATCGAGGGAACCGTGGAGAACGGCGGGGAAGCGACGTCGCGCCATCCGGCCTCATCTTGCGGTGGGAGAACGAATACTCCTGTGGCTCCGGCCGGCTCTGCACCCTCATGAACGGCACACCATACTCGATCGATTCGTTATCCTCTGGGTGCTCGACCTTTGACCTGTAAGCCCACCACCTCTGCCTGACTGTCGCCTCGGGAGAATCTGTCTGCTCCATCGCCCATAGGAGATACTCGATGAACTCAGAGGACTGCGGTGTGACTGCCGCCGAGGAGTACATGTACATCGCCGCCCTCATCGCCGCCGTCTTGCTCTTTCGCATACATTGCCACATGGACCACACCGTCCTCAAAATATCCCACTCATTGTCAAACCAACTAAGGATCTCCTTCAACCTGGCTAACTTTGCCTGGTCGCCGCCGGCGATCTGCCTGATTCGCTGCTGCATCCTCTCCATAGATGTCGTTCTGAGTGGTCCGGTGCTAGCTTTGGAAGATGGGAGGAGAGACAGTGGTCTTGCAATAGATAAGAGGGAGAGGAGAGGAGGTGGTTTTGGAATGGAGATGATGGAGAGGAGAGGAGGTGGTTTTGCAATGGAGAGAAGATTAGAAGAGGGAGAGGCGAGACGGTGGTTTTGGAATGGAGATGATGGAGAGGAGAGGAGGTGGTTTTGGAATGGAGATGATGGAGAGGAGAGGAGGTGGTTTTGCAATGGAGAA
>NC_041385.1:526117989-526142071 GCF_002162155.2 Triticum dicoccoides
AATGGAGATGATGGAGAGAAGAGGAGGTGGTTTTGCAATGGAGAAGATCAGAAGAGGGAGAGGCGAGACGGTGGTTTTGGAATGGAGATGATGGAGAGGAGAGGAGGTGGTTTTGGAATGGAGATGATGGAGAGGAGAGGAGGTGGTTTTGCAATGGAGAAGATCAGAAGAGGGAGAGGCGAGACGGTGGTTTTGGAATGGAGATGATGGAGAGGAGAGGAGGTGGTTTTGCAATGGAGAAGAGGGAGAGGAGCGTGCGGCAGCGATTTAGGATTGGGCGAGAGGGCCGGCACACTGTGACTGGATCAAAATCAAAATCAATTTACCCTTCAATTAAGAAAGCGACCCCACATTAACTAGTCTCCCTTTTATTCTGGGTCATAATTGACCATGATTTTCGCACATAAAATATATGTTATACATTGCAAAAATAATATAATTTGAAAGTACATTCAGATACGAACCAAACGATACAATTTTTGGTGACATGCATTCACATTTTGCTTGTCACATAAAGTACGTGGTCAAACTTTGACCCAAAATACGCAAAACAACAAAAAAAATACTTCCAAGACCAGCGCCGCTCTTCCACTCTTCTCCTCTTAAACCACCGCCGCTCCTCTCCTGTTCCAATCCAAATCCAGTGCCGCTCCTCTCCTCTTCCATTTCAAAACCACCGCCCCTCCTTCCGGTTGCCGTCCAAAACCGGCGTCGCTCCTCTCCCGTTCTAATCCAAAACCAGCACTACTCCTCTCCTCTTCCATTCAAAAACCACCGCCGGCAAGTGAATGTGATGTGGATAAGTAGATCGATCGGAGTATAACCGATACATGAGGATCGCAGACGGCGACCCTGTGAAGCTAGCTAGGATGTTGGAGATACAGTCTTGGTTTGACAACAAGGACCAACTAGCGGCAACGGCGACATCCATGGTCAAATATCTGCAACAGAGTGAAAAGGCAGCGATACTCCCGGAGGGAGTCGCGCCGGAGTACATAGAGCTGCTCCTTTGGGCCATGGAGCAAACAGATTCACTGAATCCGATCGTGAGGGAGCGGTGCTGGGAGTATCGATCCCAGATGGAGCAGCCACCAGAGAGTGAAGGATCGAGCATCTACAGGGTGTCGTTTGTGAGGGTGTCCTGCCAGAGCGAGCCGGTGGAGTCTTCGTCGACCGAACCCAACTGCAAGAGGAGAAAAGTAGTTGGCCGGGTGACGGTTCCCTGCCATCGTCTCCCTCGCCATTCACATCGTCTCACGGGGCGGCTGTCTGCCGCCGAGGAATAGGAGGGGGCTGCCCCCCACCCCCAAGCCCAATAGTCGGGCAGGTTGTGAATTGTCAGGAGGAGCTTAGGGTTGTTAGTATTTGCAGGTTGTGAATTGTGTTTTGTGTTGTGTATTTTGAGAGTACTTTCAGATATGAATGTCTTTTGAATTTCAGATTTGCAGTATTGAGCATATGAAGAATTTTATGAATTCTAGAGATCTATTTTTAGCACTTAAAAAAATGTAGTTTCGTAGGAGTATAAAAGTGCAGACGAGAAGAAACTGCAAGTTTCAGTTCCAGATAAGAAACTGCAAGTTCAGTTTCAGACAAGAAACTACAACTTTCAGAGGCACAACATTTATATTAACACGGCTTTCTCAAATAGGGTTAACATCATGTTGGAAGTTTTATTCATGGTCGAAAATGGAACTACCAGCCAGTTAACATCATGCTGATCAACATTCATGCATATCACATCTTCATATGATGCACAGTCAAAATGCCCGCACAATGTCGAGTGTGCGAAACACTGAGAAAACAAGGGACAAAGTTTTGGCAAGTGTTGGACGTGGTTTTGGGCTGCCCCATCTAGGCTTTCATTTTTAACATGCGCAACCCACGACCTCAAATGGGAGGGCCTGTTTGTATTTTCTTAGGGCCGTCATGTATCGACCGTCCTACAGACCTCCCATCCGAGGTTTTATTTTTGGCAGCCCAATTTATGTATTTTTTTGAAGAAAACGCAGAGGTCTGTTCTATTTTTCTATATAAGAATAGGAACGCCAAGTACAACTTATGTTTCCCTTCTAACTATATTATATATATTTAAATTATTTTATATGTTATTATATTTTATTTTTATTGTCATCATATATTTAACAGATACTTACATATGTAAGAAAACAATATCCCACATCTTATTAACTTATAAAAATAATTTCTTAACAAATAAAATCCTGGATTGTTTTGGCACGAAAATCCTAGTGATTGTGTACAAAAGCTTGGTAAGATTTAAGGACAAATGTAATAATATCACTTATTATTTAAATATATTTATAACAAAATTCTCAGCCCTTTTTATTTTTAGATAACATTGCTGGCCCAACCCAACATTATAATCAGAATCAGCCCAGCAAAATCGTGTATCTAGATAAAGTGCAAATGGCCTGTAATTTTTTAGGAAATAAAATAAATGGGCCGCATGGACGCTACATTAATTGTTCACCCAGCCCAGCTAATGGCTGTAATTCAAAAAAAAAAGATCAAATTGACTGTAAATTTTGCCGCGCAAAAAAAAGACTGTAAATTCTGAAAAGATGGGTTGAATACGTGCCACATTTTTGGAGGCTGAAATGTGGGCCAATAGGTCGAAGCCAACGCAAGTCATTGTCAATTTAGTCAACAAATGATTCTGACATGTTAGCCGTTGGATTTACATCCAACGACCGACATCCATCTTCAATCTCTTGTCTTCTTCCTCCAGCGCCGCCGGGACCACCTCCCGCCTCCTGCTGCTAGCACCTCTGCTTAGCACGCTTCGCTATGAAGCGCTACTCCACCGTTGGCCAGGCCATCCCTCCACCCCTCCACACCTCCTGTTCTTCTCCACCGACTACCAAACCACACCGCACTAGAACCAGTTAACCCTCGTACACCTCTCCGTCTGCGAGTCTACTCCCGCATCTTCACATCTCCGGCTCGTTGCTGTCTAGGGCCTCGCCGTCGTCCACCACCTTGGATGCGCTCGGTGCGGCATGGTCAACATGGTCAACTAATGACACCATTGGAAGTAGACTGTGCGTGGAGAGGCTGACAGCTGGGTCCACGGCCGCACACAAGGAAATGCCTCCTTATTACGCGCAAAATAATGATTCCTCCACCTAACAGCTGGGACCCACCGGAAGGGCCTCTGTATTTCGCGAAAAAACGTGCCCCCCGCTGACTTGTCGGACCCACCAGCTATCTTCGCATGCAAGGAAGTGCCTCCTTATTACGGACAAAAAAATGAATACTCCCCTTGCTAGCTGGAACCCAACATACTGGGAGGCTGACTTGTGGGCCTAACAAGTTGACGGGGACGGAGGGCTTAGTCAACTTAGTCAATATGAACGATTCTAGCTCCTGTTACCGTACGATGTTCATCCAACGGTTGTAGTGCTTCTTCAACCTCTAGTCTTCTTGCTCCAGCCGCCCAAACCAGCACCGGTCGTGCCGCGTGCTCCTGCCTCCCGTGGCCGGCTGTGATGCTGCGGAGGCCTCACCGCCCCCTACTACTCCCACCGCTGGCCAGGCCATCCCTCTAGTCACCCACACCCCCTGTTATTCTGCGGCGACAACAGCCTCACACCGCAGCCGAACCAGTGAACCCTCGTACTCCTCTTCGCGTGGGCATCCACTGCTGCATCTTCCCCGGCTCCGAGTCGTCCCCTTCCTAGGCCTCGCCGTCGTCCACCGCCGTGGTGCTCTCGGTGCGGCGTGGTCAACATGGTCAAGGAACGACTTCCATCGGACGTGGACTGTACATGGAGAGGCTAACAGCTGGGTCCACGGCCGTAGCAAGGAAGTGCCTCCTTATTACGCGGAAAATAATGATTCCTCCACCTGACAGCGGGGACCCACCGGACGGGCCACCGTATTTCGTGAAAAAAGTTTCCCCCTGACTGTTGGGACCCACCAGCTACATCTTCGCACGCAAGGAAGTGCGTCCGGGCAAAAAAAAAACGATTCGCCCCCCTGACTGCTGGGACCCACCAACTACATCTTCGCACGCAAGAAAGTGCATCCGGGCAAAAAAAAAACGATTCACCCCCGTGACTGCTGGGACCCACTAGCTACATATTCGCAGGCAAGGAAGTGCGTGACAGTCGAGACCCACCTGGTCAAAGCGTACGTAGTGTTGTCATTCTGGTCGCGAACGTGTACGTACATACTGGTCGATGTAGAGGCACGCACGTGTCGTAGTAGAGGCGCGCACATGTCGTAGTAGAGGCGCGCACTTAGCATGTACACGTACGTACATCAGAGAGGGTGCAAGAAAGAAAATACGGCCACATACGTACATACGGGTAGGGTCTCGAACACCTACTCGCGCATACGTACATGGCTGGGTCGGAACAGAGAAACAAAGTGGTCTTCGTGTTCATGGGGAGGCAACGGAATGCGTCGTGTTCATGGGGAGGCAATGGAATGCGTCCTGTTCATCGAGAGGCAACGGAACGCATGGGAGCCAACCGGCTTGGACGGAATAGGCGATGGAAACGAGGACTGGCGTACCGCAGAACGGAGGAAACGACCTTGTGTTCGACCGGCCACGTTCGGAACGGGGTCCTGTTGATCGGGCGGGGTGTGAGGTACCGCAAAACGGAGGAAACAGACCTCCTACGATCGAAATAGGGGTCCTGTTGATCGGGAGGGGTGTGGCATACTGCAAAATGGAGGAAACGGACCTCCTATGGTCGAAACGGGGGTCCTGTTGATCGGGAGGGGTGTGGCGTACCGCAAAACGGATGAAACGGACCTCCTACGGTCGAAACGGGAGTCCTGTTGATCAGGAGGGGTGTGGCGTACCGCAAAACGGACGAAACTGACTTATGTTGGAGTGCTACGGTCGAAACGGGGGTCCTGTTCATCGGGAGGGGTGTGGCGTACCGCAAAACGGGACTCCACGGGATACTGTTCATCTCCACCGTCGACCTCCTCCAGCCTCCACGGGCTACCGTCGACCTCCTCCAGCCTCCACAGGCTCCTGTTCATCCAGCCTCCACCGCGCCCTACTCCACCAGCTACTGTTCAACCACCCCTCCACCGTCTATTGATCATCCAGCCCTCCACCTTCTACTATTCATCCAGCCCTCCACACCACGGGGTCCTGTTCAACCACCCCTCCACGGCCACCCCTCAACTGTCTACTGTTCATCCAGCCCTCCACACCACGGGGTCCTGTTCATCCAGAGGCAACGCCACCGCTCACTGTTCATCCAACCCCCGCAACGCTCACTGTTCATCCAATCGATCGGCTTCAGTTAGCAGTAGTAGCGAAGGAATCGCTCCATCGAGTTCAGTTAACAGCCATCGATCGATCACTCGGGTTCAGTAACGCGTAGCCTGCAGTGCAATCGCTCGGGTTCAGTTAGAGCCCAACGCCTCGCTCGGGTTCAGTTAGAGCCAACGCCTCGCAAACACGCGCGTACGTGTACGAGAGAAACACACATTGCTCGGACCCCGACCTCCAACCGTAACCGGCAACTCCCCGAAATTTTCCTCTCCCTCGCTTCTACCACGGTTTTTTCCGTCATGGATGGCCCAAAGAATGTCATGCAGCTGCGTCTCCGGCCCGCCCAGGACGAAAAGCCCATTTTCTGTCATGATTTTTTGTCATAGAAGTAGGAGCCCACCACATCTATGATGATACCGGGTTTTGTCACAATTATCGTCATAGAAGTGTCATATGTATGACAGAAAAACAATTTGTTCGGCCCAAAATGTCACGGATGTGTCTTTTTTTTGTAGTGTGTGTGGTACGCCAGGCCTCGTGTCCATCGGTTGTTCCGTCCAAGCCGGTTGGCTCCCACGCATTCCGTTGCCTCCCGATGAACACGACGCATCCCGTTGCCTCCCGATGAACATGACGCATTCCGTTTCCTCCCCATGAACATGACAACGACGCGGTTTCTCCATTCCGACCCAGCCATGTACACGAGCCCTGGCCATACGTATGTGCGAGTAGGCGTTCGAGACCCCGCCCGTATGTACGTACATGGCCATATTTTATTTCTTGCACACTGGCCGCTGTACGTACGTGTACATGCTACGTGCGCGCCTCTAATACGACACGTGCGCGCCTCTACATCGACCAATATGTACGTGCACATTCGCGACCAGAATGACAACGCTACGTACGCTTCGACTAGGTGGATCCCGACTGTCAGGCACTTCCTTGCATGCGAAGATGTAGTTGGTGGGTCCCAGCAGTCAGGGGGGCAAATCGTTTTTTCTTTTTTGCCGGCACACACTTCCTTGCGTGCGAAGATGTAGCTCGTGGGTCCAGCAGTCACGGGAAACAATTTTTTTGTGAAATACAGTGGCCCGTCCGGTGGGTCCCTGCTGACAGGTGGAGGAATAATTATTTTGCGTGTAATAAGGAGCCAATTCCTTGCGGCTGCCCTGGACCTAGCTGTCAGCCTATCAACATATAGTACTCTTCCGATGGAAGTCGGTCATTGACCACATTGACCACGCCGCGCCGAGAGCACCACGACGGTGGACGATGGCGAGGCCTAGGAAGGGGACGATGCGGAGCTGGGGAAGACGCCGCAGTGGATGCCCAGGCAGAGAGGAGGACCAGGGTTCACTGGTTCGGCTGCAGTGTGAGGTTGCCATCGCCGCAGAATAACAGGAGGTGTGGGTGAGTGGAGGGATGGCCTGGCCAGCGGTGGGAGTAGTATGGGGGCGGTGAGGCCTCCACGGAAGCACAACCGGCCACGGGAGGCAGGAGCAAGCGGCACGACCGGCGCTGCTTTGGGCGGCTGGAGTAAGAAGACCAGAGGTTGAAGAAGCACTACGGCCATTGAATGGACATCGTATGGTCACTGGAGCTAGAATCGTGCATATTGACTAAGTTGACAAAGCCCTCCGTCCCCGTCAACTTAGTAGGCCCACTATACTGGGTCCCAGCTAGTAGGGGGAGTATTCATTTTTTTTGTGCGTAATAAGGAGGCACTTCCTTGCGTGCGAAGATATAGCCGGTGGGTCCGAGCTGTCAGCAGCGGTAACATTTTTCTCGCGAAATAGAGAGGCCCTTTCGGTGGGTCCTAGATGTCAGGTGGAGGAATCATTATTTTGTGCGTAATAAGGAGGCATTTCCTTGCGTGCGGCCGTGGACCTAGTTGTCAGCCTCTCCACGTACAGTCCACTTCAGATGCATGTCGGTCGTTGACCACGTTGACCACGCCGTGCCGAGAGCACCAGGGCGGTGGACGACGATGAGGCCTAGGAAGGGAACGACACGGAGCCATGGAAGACTCGACAGTTGTTTCCCACGCGAAGGGGAGTATGACTGTATGAGGGTTTACTGGTTTGTCTGCCGTCGCCGAAGAATAACAGCAGGTGTGGGTGAGCAGAGGGATGGCTAGGCCAATGATGGGAGTACGGTGGGGCAGTGAGGCCTGCACGGCAGCATAGCCGACCGCGGGGAGGAGGAAGCAGGCAGTCCCGCCAGCGCTTGTTTGAGCGGCTGGAGTAGGAAGAGCAGAGATTGAAGAAGCACGACGGCCGTTGGATGGACATCCAACAGTCACTGCTTGTGTGTCAACCTTTTTTTAGGAAAGCCTCACATCTGTGGAAAACAGCATACAGGCCATCTGCCATTATTTCTAATAATTTACAGCCCATTTGCTAATTCTTACGTTTTTTTGGAGCCCATATTCTTTTTGTTAGCATTACAACCCATATTGTGGCCATGGTTAAAAAAATATACGAAATTTTGCATATGTCGGTGCAGTCTGAACTATTTTTAATCCTGAAATTTTGAGTCACATTCAAACTGATTTTAAAAATAAATGTATATCAATATAAAATCCAATAAATTGTCCACGCATAAAATCAATGCAATTTAAAATCTCGAAATGAAAAAAAAGAAATTTGAAACTAATTGCTGGTTTGATGTGTTTTAAAAATGTACAACCCATTTCTCATTACTGATACGCCATTTTCTCAGCCAGCCGAATGAAGCTCTCCTCGTCTTGAAAGATTTGCAGCCCAACAGGCCTGACAAAGCGACTTACTTGAAAAATCACAAAAAAAAACTGGGCTAGCCATTTTCAGAAAGAAAAAAAAACCACTGGGTTGGTCTGTGGTAAACATAAAAGAAAAGGCTGTCTAGACAGGCCAGAGTGCCCCACACAGCCCAGTTGACACCCTGCTTCCGTCTCAAAAACAAATTAGATAAATGCCACTCCAATTATGGCGATTCGTAAAAATGCCACTGCAATTTCCAAACTTTGAAAAATGCCATTGCAATTTTTGCAAACTTTGAAAAATGCCACTGCAATTTGCAAACTTTGAAAAATGCCACTCCAGACTTCGAAAAATGCCGCTGGAAATGGCATGAAATGGCATTTTTCAATGTTTGGAAATTGCAGTGGCATTTCTCGGAAACTCCAGATTTGGAGTGGCATTTATCAAATTAACCAAAAACGAAAATAACTGAGCGAGCTGTTGGGTCCCTGGTGTCAGCCGCTCGTTGTGCAATTCTCTCTATTATTGACTACGTTGACAATGGCATGGGACCCAGATGTTAGAAATCCATTAGGAGGAGCCATTTTTTTATTGGCTTGAAATAAGGAGGCACTTGCTTGCATACTGCCATGACCTTGGCGTGTCCCTGTTGTCATCCTCTCCACGTACAATCATCTCCTGATTGTGTACGCGTCAACTTGGTAGGCCCACAAGTCAGCCTCTAAACCCGTGGAGGACAAATAAAACCCATTTAAAAAAATAACAGCCCATTCCATATGTTCAAACGGAAAGTTCAACATTGAGAGCACAACAACAGGTCTGATCCACATATAGAGTACTGAAATTCCACGTTGACAACCATCATAGCCAAGTTAACTATCTACTCCCACTAATACTCTAGTAATGTACAAGTACTAACTTACTCTTAGTTAACTAGACGATGCCGGCCGCCATCTGCGGTACACGCTAAACACCGGCACCGGCATCCTCCGGCTCGCCTCGGACTTTCCAGAGGTGCGATAGGTCGCGTTGCTCACGCGCGTTGGCCCTTTCCATGCCGGTGTGGTCCACCGAAGCTTCGGTTTCTAAGCGGGAAACCCACTTGACGAGCTGGTAGTAAAAATCGACGTCGCGAACGCGTGTGTGCCCGACAGCCTCCAGGGCTATTTGCCGGCCGCCGACCTCCATGTAGTCGGCCTAGTTGCGGGTGCTCTGCTCGCGACTCAGAGCGTCGGTGCGCTGCTGCTCCATGTCCCGCTGGCGGCGCAAATCGGTGATACGCTGCTCCTCTGCCAGGCGGTCGCACTCCAACAATTCCTGGATCTCCGCATTGCCATCTAAAGACCGATAGAATGCCTCCTCCCTCCGTCTGCCTTCCGGTGAAAAACCGAACACTAGTTCCGGCGGTGACTGCCTCCGGCCTCGCCTATCGCGGACGGGCGGGGGCATGGCGGACGTGGCGAGAGCGAGGATAAGTGGCGAGCGATGTTGGGCTGGTGGGGGCTTATGAGGATATTGCGAGTTGGGTTACGGTGCCACCGGAGAAGGCCGGAAAATAGTACTTATAGGCGGAAGGTAGTGCAACGGTCATCGAAATTCAATGCATAAGCAGGCATGGCTTAGCGCGCCGGCTTGCCGTGGAAAACTAGAGAAACTGAAATTATGACTGTGTCGTCCCGTCCTGTCTATGGTGGGTCGCATGCCGGCATGACGGTCAAATGAGTGCACTCAAATCATCTCCCTCCTTGTCAATAATGATTCCACGGATTTAAAAGGCCCGCAACAATTAAAGCGCATCTTTTTTCGCATCAGTTAGTTGCCTTAATTACGGCCGGCTGCATGCAGGCACTCAGAATCGCTCGCAGCCAGTACGTGGAGTAGCATGCAACGAGTCGCAGCCAAGGGCACGCATGAAGCCACTTAAATCACTAGAATTAATTAGGCTTAAACTTCTGCATGCAGTTAATTATTGCCATGCCTTGGTATTGCTGCTTTGCTCACAGGACTAATAAACCCGGACGGAGGGAGTACCTTGGTTGGTGAGATTTTTCAATTAAGCCCTGCAAACCGGAAAGGAGGTACTAGTACGTGCGTGATCCTCTATTTATTCGTGTAGGATCGAGTAGGTCGTTTCTTGAATTGAGCCCTGCAAATCGGAAAGGAGGTAGTACATGTGTGATCCGCTATTTATCTGTGTAGGATCGAGTAGGTCGGATAGTGTATGTGTAAGATCGAGTAGGTCAGATGGTATACGTGTACGATCGCATTAGTTGATGAACGTTAGCTGGGAGATAAGGCATTTGCGAACGTTTTGCTGGCAGTTTCTTCAAATTCGCATGGCATTTTCTTCAGAGCAGCTTGTTAGTTTATTTAGAGGTAGTCATTTTTATTCAAAAAACTGCCACTTTGGATCTTGCGTCGCAAATAAAACTGCCAGGAGCACATTAGTAGGCTAGCTAGTGATCGATCAGTAACTTGTAAACACTAAGCGAACATAAATAAGGAACTGTTAATGCATCTCAGTGATTCACAGATCATATACAAATATGTAGCTCCGAAAGCAAAGATCGGCCACTTCGGATCTTACGTCACAACTAAAACCAACTAGTATGATTCCCATACATAAGATCAACATGTTAATGCATCTCAATGATTCACAGATCATATACAAATATGTAGCTCCAAAAGCAAAGATCTAGAAAAAACATATGTTCTTCCTACTAACATGGATGCTTCTCTTGGCCAACATTCAGTACAGACTGAAAGACAAATTTGTTTGTGAAGCCTACAATTCCTCTTGCAAACATAAGTGGTTTCACCAACAGCTGAAACCATGAGAATGAACCACACATGATGGAGGAACATCTACTGCAATATGATTTGGTCTTCTCTCGATCACACGGCGAGACTATTTTCGAAATACAAACTTTAACTTAGGCAAAATGATGCCCATTGTATAATCAGACCAAAGGAATGAAGCACCTAGTGTTGGCCAATAAATAGTACAATACTACTTTTCTGCATTCCATGAAGTGACTATCCAATCTTTCTGTGTCTATTTTCAAATGGCACTGCATGCAGTGACTATACTATTCTTTTGTGCAGTTCAACCAAAATTGCGGTCACTTTGTTTGTTTGCCAAATAGCAACAGATAGACATCTCTGTCTGCACAAATATCAAGCAGCTAGTAAACATAAACCCCACCTTGTATTTTCGGTTTAAACATGCCTCTTCCGCTTAGCATCTGTCATGTTCTGCACTGGACAATTTGATACAGTTATGTTTTGCCCTGGACAATTTCATACTGAATTGATTTGCTAGTTCAGAGCAGAAATATAGCGCCTATTCTTCATCAGACCAAGGATATCCATGTTCACAGTGATGGAAGAGGTGAAATCGATACAACCGAAATTGTGCATCCAATCATTGAATCATGTCCTGCACCTCCAATGTAGGTCCACCCTGCCAATAAATTCACATGCAAACCACTAGTATTACTATCTAATGACAGTACAAAAAGATTAGCAAGATAGTAGCAAACCATGTACCTTCATAATGAACATCTCATAGTGCCACCAATTGGATATAAAGGTTTGGAAGAAAACATGCTCCTAATGTTGAACCAGTTGGACTTTTTGTGCAGTTCCACTAAAATCGAGCATCCCTGTTTGCATAGATATTGAAAGTGTGATTACTGTAAAAATGACACTAGTTGAAGCATAGACTCACAAATATAAGCATTCCAATTTCTTAATGGGAAAAGGTAGCAAGACTGTTTCTAACCACCTGTTTGAAGGAATAAATAAGGCAACAACGGCTGATGTCAGAAAGGCATATATAGTTCTTTTTGAAAGAATGATCGACTCTTGACGTTTCCTCTTCTTGTAAGCATATTTTGTGAAGTTCAACTAAAATAAAATGCCATCACCGCCTTGACAATTCAGTGACACTATACAAAAGGAAATGACTTAACATTACATCATGATGTCAGGTATTTAGTCGACAGGCATTAGAGACAAACATACAGACCTCCTCCGATAACATAATGAACATTAATTTTAACAAAGGTGTGACTAGCTTTACCGGGATAATTTGAGTGAATTCTACACCCTCTGTTCCTTAATATAAGACATTTTTGTGGTTCAATTTAAAATACCTAAACGTCTAGTATTTAGAAAAACAGGTAGTAGTTTTCTTGAGCACATATCTGGGAAAACTTGCCACACTTTATTTATGTCCATACGCTAATGCAACACCATTCGAATACTAAAAATATACACTAATCCAGTGGCTAGTGCAATAGTAGAGTAGTTATTTTATTACAGGGTACAGTACAATAGTTTTACTGAACAGATTTCAATAAACTCTAGCACTGGAAGATTTCTATAAGAATTAACAATACAAAATGTAAAGGTAACAAGTTTCAGCAGTGGTATACTAGCTGTGCATGAGCATTAAACCAAACACAAAAGTCTGAAGGTAACTAGCATTATTAACTAATGACCGTATAAAAAAATTGCATACCATGTACCTTCAAGGTAAATATCATTTCGAACTCGGGGGGACCTTAAAAATTGCTATCCCAATCTTGACAATCGATCAGACATAAAAACTTGATCGAACGAATCAAGAGAACAGCCGGAGGGGGAGGTGCCCACTCTTGACCTTTCCTCTTGTCTTCATAATTTTTTGTGCAGTTTAACCAAAATAAAATGACATCAGCACCTTGGCATTTTGGTGACACTGTACAAAAAAATTAACTTATCTCATGAAAGTGAGGTATGTAATCTAAAAGCATTAACAGTGCAAAAATCTGAAGGTAGTAACAAGTTTCATCGTTGGTATACTGGCTGTGCAACAACATTAGAATGCCTTAGCTTAAAAACCTTTAATACATCCACAATCAACATCTAACCCTGACATAATCCAGTGACATTAAATGGCATTGCTTAAATTTATCGGTGGCATTAGACTGAGTGCAGCATTAGTTAAATGTGGCATCACTTTAGGAGTAGCATTGCTTGACTTGACTGCTGGCGTTATACTAACAGCAAAAAAGTGGCAATAAGAGCATGGGAGGCCCATTCGAACAGTGGGTGCACCAGTATGATGTACCTCCACGGACGCAAAGTGGTGAGGGAAGTATGGTTTCCGAGAGCAACAAATATCCAGGCAGCATATGTGGATTACGTCCCATTTTTGTTCTCTTTAGCCACCTTTTTCCTATGTGAGGACAACAAACCGATCGACCTGGTCATTCTCTATTGCGTTGTCATGCCTTTCTACCTAGATGCCTACTCTCTTGGACAGTACAGTCTCCCTTCCTTTCCTTATTCAACCCAGACATGGATTAGTCTGGATGAAGTAGGGTTTCCTTTAATAGTGCAAATTAAGTTTTTCGTCTGCATGACTAGCAGAGCAGAGGATAGCAAATTGGGAAGATGGTGGAGTGGAAAAAGATCCACATATAGTGACGTGGCAGATGGGGCAATAGAACAAGGGTATGGTTCAAAAAGAGATAGCATACCTGAGGGTCGGCAGGAAGTGGCTTCGCTCGTGGTCGTCGTCCTCCGCACACACTACGACAACGAGCTTGGGGACGGAGGCCATCCCGCACGGGCACTAGGTCTGAGAGGACGGCCTTGTCGTCAGTGTGTGACCTCGCTCACCGACGACGAGTGCGTCAACGCTGTACGTCCTTTTCTTCCCCGGCGGATCTGTGACCGCTGGTGAGGAGGGAGAGAGAGGACGTCTTTTTATATCTGGAGAGAGGATGATAGTGTGAGAAGCAAGTGGGCAGCCCTTAGCAAGAAAGCACTGAAGCTCCAGCCTATATATCATTTTTATACTACTAGTACTAGAGGTGGAGTAGTGGTAGAGTAGTTTATATTTTCTCTGCATACAGTACCAGTTAGTCCTGCTTCAAAACTGAACGACGTGCCATTAAAAAAATAAAGGTCAATAACTAATGCGGCACCTCGGGCCAACACGGCCAGGTCGCATTTTGCACGAGAAATTATACACCATGTTTCGTTGACATGTGGTCCCATTCCAACATGTCAGTGAGATGACGGCAAGTCCTTTTCTACTAGTATTTCCAAACAGACTTGTAGGCCGGGGCACCTCTTCGTGTACCGTGGCAAACTGGCAACCGTCCACCAACTCTTCACGTTTCCCTCTCGATTTGGAACTGCTGTCGCACGCTCTTACTCCCTCCTCCATTTGCCTTCACCCTTCCTTCTGCCATTGTTCGATCGTCTTCTCCATGGAGGGAACAGGCCGGAAACAACCCCGTTATTCTTGCCCCGGTCTGAAAGATGACATGGTGGAGGAACTCATTGATCGGTGTGACGTCATCACCTCGGCTAGCATGGCAGGTTCATTCAAGACCATTCTCAACTCAAATAATAACATCATTACAAGGAACCCAAGGGTCCAGGAGAGGTTTGATCTCCCCTATCTTCTTCGCTGTGACCCTGATGACTAGCGCGGGGACGACGGATGCCTCGTCTTGTGCAAGTTGATGCCGCTTGATAATGATATGTATGATGTTAAGATGCCATTGCTTGAGGGCAAGGCTTGGGCAGGCACAAATGGAGATTGGTTGTCTATATTGGGTACAACTGCAAGTGGGAACTTGTGAATGTGTACACTCGTCACCGGGTTCCACTTCCAAAAATCTTAGTAGACTTCCCAAAGGTTGAGCACACCGGTATTCTATGCACATTCAAATACGATCATGGTGACTGTCTTCTACGGAAGATAGCAATTTGTCGAGTTCCCAACAGCTCTTGGAATTACAGGAACTATGTAGTTGTTGCTATCTTCGACAAGCTTGTTGCCATCCTTCCTGGTTCTACCCCTTCTCCCGAAGTTACGGGGCTATTTTCCGAGTTCCTTAGAGAGAGTTATCTCGTACATGTCTACTTTTCTCAGGGAGATGGTTAAGGACCTCAGAAGATAGAGGAGAGCGCCAGGCCCAGATTTCCGAATACTTCTACTACTGGATGGATATTGCTCAAAAATCAGTTTTGTACACGGATGTGTACTGTGATGCAATTCAATACGAGGGTCTTGTGTTTGCTTCCACCACTCATGACACTATTTTTGCATGGGATCCTCGTAGTTTCGTTACGTTTGTCTTCCACCGTAATTATAATTGTTTCATCCACATGCATGCAGGTTAGCAAGTTTCCCTTTACTAATTAACCTTCTTCTTGTTACCAAGGTCCTGTGAACATTCCACCACCTATACTTGAATTTTTTTATAACCAAGGGGGAGATCACGAAGGTGATGATCACGAGCATGAGGACGAGCAGGGCCCATATACTCAGTGGCGCTTGGCAACTTATTCCGATGGATCACCCCTTCTTGTCTGTATACAGCCCACTAATGATGTTACTACTAAGGAAGCAGGTGTTGTCTCCCATGGTCGCACTCTCCGGACCTATTCCAACACCCGTTGCATGGTATTCGGGATGGATACTAGTGTGCTAGCACCAACACCTTCTCCCTGGTACAGAATTGATAGTCTTGGAGAAAACTCGCTCTTCCTTGGACAAAACTATCCAATGATGGTGAAAGGCGATCCAACTGCTGTTGACACAACGTTACTACCATTTATGAGAAGCAACTGTATCTATACCTTGGAAATTTCGGTGGTTCCCTACCCTGGTACTGATATAGTAGGCCGCTTCAGCCTGGATGATCAATCTTGCATTGGTATCAAGATCGACAATGGATGGCCCTTCCCAGAGAATCACTTGTGGTTCAAAGCAAGCGTTTCCAACGCTGAGGATTGGTTGAGTTGAAGTTCATTTCATTTCTTGTTATTTGTTGTGTGATGAAAACTTTAGTATTTATAATGTATCCTCGTTGTCGATGTGGGTTGATGACCTGTTGTATGTAATAAAATGATATGCCTATGATAAACTTAATAAATTTATGAATGGCTTTCGAGTCGCTTCTCTGAGTGAGTGCTGCGACGAGGAAAAAATATATTTTCCAAATACATATTTGCACGTGCATTGCAACATCTTATCGGATGAGGCCAATCAATAATAGTAGTACACTATTTGTACTAGCTTCACATGCTTTGCGCATCGGGCGGGTGTTTTTACTATAGCCATATGTTAATGTGTTCGCTATACGTAACCAGCACCTCGAATCCTTGATACTACTACTATATAAGTAGTAGGAGTAGTAGGGTGGCATGGGCCAGAACAAGCATTCACGTCCAGGAGTACGACACACGCCACCAGCACGACTTCCATCTGACACCATATTTCTTGGAGTCTGTGCTACAACAATCTCTTCAACCTCGTCGTTTCTCTAACTCAGGCATCGTGTGGCGGGCGAGGTGGGGGTTTGCCGATAGTCGGTTTCCTCAACTGCGGTCCCACTTGTAAGGCCAACTCCAACGCACGACCCCAAACGGAACTCCGTTTTGCCTGGATTCTGTCTGTTTGGGTAGGGCAATGGGGTCATGTCTGGGCCATTTCTCGGATGCGGTGGCCGTGCGCCGAACGCGCAGACGCAACCCGCCCGCGTACATTTTTCTTTGCAAACACATATCTTTTTTTCATCATTGATTTTTTGGTACATGGAAATACATCACCAAAATTTTGACTAGAAAAGCAAGTCCAAAGAAAACAAGAACCACAAGAATACATTTTAGAAGATATCCAACTTCCATAACTGCTCCTGTAAGTTGGATCAGTGCCTTCTTGATGCATTCATTGTTGATCTGCGGAGGCTCGATCTTGTGTGCTTCTTTCTTCTTCGAGTGTAAAGAAGTAGACGTTGCTTCCTCGCATCTAGTCTCATGTCTAGCCTCTATTCTATCAACAAGTGCACTAGTCTCATCTCTAGACTCTATGCTAGCTAAAAGTGCTAGAACATCTACTCCCTCCATCCGGGTTTATTAGGCCCCTAAGCAAAAGAAGCTGAACATGTTTTTATAAGGCCCATGCAATTATGCCATTAGTTTACCTTAATTCCTCTCCGCTCGTTTAACGCTCATTGGTTGGACCTAAGCGTGATTAGCTGCATTTAAATCGGTGCATGCAACCGGCTGCATGTCTTTACTGTGAGCTAGTGCTAGCCATGCAGGTGATTGGCTGCATGCAGAGCCGAAGCACACAACCAGCTGGATGGAGTAATTCCGAGCTGATCGGGTTGGCCGTTCACATGCTCCAAAATCATAGGTTGTTTACAGTTAATGTACCGCCTTGGTCTTTGAGTTTTTGTCTAAGGGCCCAATAAACCCGGACTGAGGTAGTACTAAATTGCGCTCTATCAATATATCGATGTACTCTTCTTCCCAATACCAAAACTTGCATCCATTCTACACAATAAAATTTTAGGTTAGCACAACTAGTCTAATCCGAGAGCACAACCGAAGATTTGGTCGGGTTCTTCCTCCTTTTGCCGACATGTGGGACATCCAGCATCTAGGTCGTGTCGTGCAAGAAAATAGAGTGGTAGTTGAAGCCACATGATGTGCATCTTGGGTTAAAAAGTAAATAGAATCTTACTACTCTTGAGTAACTCCAAAAGCGGCCACCGAAGATCTTTATTGGATTTGTTTTTCATCACCAGCACATCAAGGTGAAAGATGTGCAGGTTCAGTGGGTCCTCTTGCGTTTTCACTGACATGTGGGACCGCTTATGAGCAAACAGACGATGGGCTCCGCGCATCCGCTGGCTGGCTGAGAAGAGGGATAGAGGAGGGCTGAGCACAGACTCCAGGAAATTTGTTCTACGTAACCAGCACCTCGATATAGGCTCGATATAGTGGGGTGGCATGGGCCATAACTAGCATTCACGTCTAGCAGTACGGCACATGCCACCCACACGAGTCCCATCCGACACCAATTTTCTTGGAGTCCGTGCTAGATCCATATCTTCTCCCTCTTGTTTTCTCAGCCATCGCGCGGTGGGCGGGGTGGGGGTTTGCTGATAGTCGGTTTGCTCAACTACGTTCCCACTTGTAAGTGAAAATGCAACACCACAGGCATTCCCCCTTGAGCGGCGTGCCAGACCAACCATGTGGGGGTGCGATGCGAACACGACAGGCTTTTCCTTTTGAACTTGTAACTTGTAAAATTTGGTTCTGCTCCATGGCGCGACCGATAGATAGAAATAATGATTTTACCTAGAGTAATGAGAAGTTTGGTTCTGGCACGGTTCATGCATGGAGTACGTACGAAAATTATGAAGTTGATGTGAAAGGTAAGATAATTACTAGTAGTACCATATACTACTACATGGATTTGACGGAAAGATAAAAATACATATGGATCCATCAACGACGTCCTCACGCCCTAGTGCGCCGGGTCACCAACCGACATGTGAGGAGCAGCGATGTTGGCGGCGAGCTCAACGTGTTTCTGAAAAATGCCGTCCAAGGTTGCCCTGTGGTCCAAGAAGGCCAACGTCCTATCATCTTCCTCTTGCATGTAGTAGTCCTTGTGGATGATTTGCACGTAGACGTGGGTGACTATGTTGATGGTGTCTTGCTGCGCCAGGCGCTGCACAGCGAGCGCGACCTCGAGGTGGACATTCTCCGACGCGACGGCGGGCAGTCGCAGGACCACCAGTGCGTCGAAGAGGTTGTCACCATAGTGGCCATTGAGGGTGGCAGGCATCACAGAGCCTGGGCGCGTCGGCTGGAGCCATACGTCAAAGTCGTCTGCGAGCTTCTTTATGACCGTGAACTTGTTGAGGAAACTGACAAGGACCTCATCAAACAAGGAGACGAAGCTATCGTCCAAGCGACCCCTTGCCCTGGCATCCTCAAGCACTACCTGGAGACGTTCCTCGATGCTGGGCCGCAGGCCGGCGTCGTGGACAATCTGGCACAGCCGGCTAATGCTCGCGCTTATCGCCTCCATGGGTCTAGCTTAGCTTCTCAACTGATCTTGCGATTCGAGCGATCACTCTTGCCCTTGGTTAGTGTGCGTAGGTGCGTAGGATTTCATACTAGATTGTACTAGCGGGGAGCCTTTATATGAGAAATGCAGACTGCGTTGAATTCACGTGCGTGTTGGCCATCTACTCCTCAACCCTCTACTGCACCTGCCTTTGGCTGTATGATAGGTGGGCCAGCCACCCATTGGGCCCATGTGTCATTCACCCAAAGGTAGTTGTAGTAAGTCAATGAAGTTGCGTCCCCCTCCATGCTGGTGCAGTATAGTCATCTCACCGGACCTCTAGTTGGGGCCAAACAAGAGAAGTTTGATGTTTACTGGTTTATTGGTCCCCTTTGCATTTTGCGCCAAGTTTTGACCTTTGATTTAACTAATAAAATGTTAATGCATGTAAAAAAAATGTTGTGTAAGTCACCTTACGAAAATCAAATAATCCAAAAACACTTAGGCACGGTACATTAACTCCCTCCTCGTTTCTTATTTCGTGACATATCAACCTATGAGAGATGTGGGCCGTGCATGCTTTCAATGACTTGAGACTACCAAACATGACATGCACTGTTTAGTTCATTGCATGTAATCCTATTAATTAGCAAAAAAGACATTAAGTTCTCTCGCCGATAGGAATAAAACAATACACCATGTATTTATTTACAGAGGGAGTAGTACATTTTTTGTGACACGCATTACTAGATATTGCTAGTCAAATACTAAAATCCAGATGGACGTGGTAGTACTCCTAAATCCAGACGATGGTGCTAGTAGTACTAGTAGTAGTACTACCAATGTAGTACTAGCACTGTACTACCCGTTGGTCAAATTATTACGTGCTGCTCCTCATAGTGAAGTGACAAGACCCTGTGCTGGAGATGACACTTGAGTATAGACGCCGTGTCAGCCTTACCGTCTGCAGTCACTATCATCATGGCTGTAGAGCTAGCCTGCTTACAACTAGCCCTGTTCAACATAATTTCCCGTGCGTAGATGCTCGTGCATTGCACAGAACACCAAGATTGGGGGTGGACGGCGCCGGCAGCGGCCATCGCGCCAGATTTTTGCATGGCCTTCTAGATGTGGTGGGGAGGAGATCAGGCTGATTATGAGAGACAAGGAGTTGTTTGTAAATAGGGAACAAGTGCGGGCATCTTTTTGCAAAAATGGAGAAGTTTGTTTTGTATGCATCAGATCTAGATTCGACGGCTATTGGTGAATGATGGGAGGCACAACATCATCACCAACTCAGGACCTGTTTGATTTGCAGGATTTTGAAAACACAGGAATAGGACACGGCAATATTACAAGTTTCAAACTGATATTACAAATGTTAGGAGTAATGCTCCACCTACGAAGAGGGAATTACTATGAAGTTTACGTAAGAACTTTCATTACTTTAGGTGGATGCAACATTATCGTACAAACTAAAATCCACCGCCCTGAAAAGTTACTAATGGGCAAATAAGTTTTCGAGTCTCTGGCCACTTGATGTTTCAAAAACAAATTCAGCTTCTGCGGAGACTTTTTCATTTAGGCTTAGACGCTTGCGATGACCAGCACGCCATTCATTGTTCCTTGAGCACACTTCCCTCCAGAACAAAAAACCTGGCCAATTTAATCTCAGATGTGCTGCCTCGGTAGTCGATCAAATCAATTTCTGTAAGATGGAGATCAAGGCATTCAATGAGATTGTTATAGTGCAACACATTTTTCACTTTCGGGTCTTTTTTTATCTGCAAAAGAAGAGAACATATTAGAGCAGCTGGCTGTATAAGATTGTCGTGTCATCAAGAGGTACCAATATCATTCGCTCATATGATAGGGTTGGCTGGCTAGTGATATTTTTTCACTCTCTCTCTCTCTCTGTCTCTATGTTTACTCTCATTTACCTAGGAGCACATGAAGAGCTTGGGCATTTGTTGCCTTCCACTATGTGGTCGATCCCATATTTCGCAAATGTATGCCACATAATATGCATCGATGTCAAATCAAAAGATTTTGGCACCGCTCTCACGATGTGAGAGAGTTGGCACCGCTGTGCACACAGACCCACATGTATAAACAAATCAATCAAACCAACTACACCAGCCTCTCACTCTCCCAAACAGGTGTTTTTTTATTGCCTCAGTCCTCTCTCTCTCTCTCCCACACAAGTGTTTTTTCATTGCGTGAGTTAATTTGGCACTGGAGCAAAGTAGATGATCCAGATTGGGGCACCAGGTGAGCAATGGAGGGACATCGATGCCAAATGCATCACAAGTGAATTTGGCACTGTTTTGGCCTACATAGCCCACTTTTGTACTCCCTCCGTCCGAATATTCTTGTCTTAAATTTGTCTAAATATGGATGTATCTAGTTACATTTTAGTGTTAGATACATCCGTATCTAAACAAATGTAAGACAAGAATTTTGGGACGGAGGGAGTACTACCTCGTACTTAGTATAAAAATTTGACCATAGATTTACCTAATAAAATGTCAATGCATGTCACTAAAAATTACACCATTTGAAATTATGTTCAAATACGAATCCAACAATATAGTTCTTAGTGACATGCATTAACATTTTGTCAGTTAAATCTATGGTCAAATTTTGATACTACAAAATAGGAAGAGTAAACCAGGACGGAGGTAGTACTTGCTCTTAGGGTAACCATAGAGTTACTGGAGTAGTCTAAGTTACTTTCCACTATGACTAGCCTAGGCTACTATATTAGTACAACAACAAAAGATGCAGGGGATCACGTGAGAAAAAATACTAAAAACATTTCTCTCGGTGCAGTGCATAGATGCAGTTTTGAACACTACACTTGTCATCGTAATTTGGGAAAATTACGAAAAAACTTGAGCTACGTTGTGATTACTGTTTACTAATAGGAAAGAAGTTTCACCTCGATGAGTAGCTTCTCCGTGCACGGAAAGCATGTAAGGAATCCAACAACTTGATCCAGATTGGGGCCGATAGATTTTATTGCCAAGATCTTCACCGTGCGCATAGACTGGGTCAAGCTTGTGGGAATAATTTTCTAGAAGACGGTCGTAAATACATCAAGAAGAAATTTAAAAATGTGAATTTCAAGAAGACGGAGAAGAAGATGAGTGATGTACCTGAACAATTACGGATCCAATAAAGAGTTCGGAGAATTTGGCAGACAAGTACACCAACGCTGTCAATTTCGGCGCATCAATGACCCTGATTTTTGTTGGACCTTCTAGATCCGATACAAGCAATCTCTCAAGGAAAGGCGCATTCTCAATGACCATAACGTGGAACAGCTGGAGTGATCTCTTCCCAATTGAAGTCTTGTTGCGGGGCTAACAAGACACATAACTCCATCGGAGATTCGTCGAGGCGACGTGGAGGCTAATGAACCCATGGATCTGCTCAAGACGAAGGTACTCCGGCACAGTACAGCTGCGGAGCGGGTGCTCCATAGCCTTCTTCGAGATGACAATGTCGAAGAGGTCGAGCTGCTTGAGTTGAGGGAGAAGAAGGGTGGGCGCGACATTAATCTGGGGAAGATAGCAGAAGCTGAAGCTGGTGCGGCACAGCGTTGGCATGAGGCGGAGCGCGGACGACGGCAGAGAGCGACATCGTCTAGCTTCAAAGCTGAGCTCCTCGAGCTAATCTAGGGTGGGGGATAAGAACTACTTGTCGAACTTGGGTGGGACCTTGCAGTTGGTACTGAACATGCGGATGTCAAGGCGTCTGGCTGGCCCAGGGTGCGATGAAAGGATCTTGGAGACCGCGGCCATGCGTTTGCAATCCCCATCGCAGAGGCAGCTGTCGACGGTGAGGTTGAGGGGGACGCGGCGCCACAGGGGGCGCCACCGCCGGGAGAGCAGGGCGGTCCGCACAACAGATTTGGTGGGAAGGAGGCCGATGATGACGAGCAACATGTTGTCGGGGAGACTGTTGATGAAGTCTAGGCTCACCGGATGCGGTTTTGGCTCGAGTTGCCTCTGCTTGTTGGCTGCCTCGCCGTCCATATCAACTAGCGATGACGTTGGTGTACATGTGTGCTGGTGTGTGTTGTGTGCTGTGTGTGTGCGAGTGCGTCCTTCTGTGCATGCCGCCACGCAGTGGTGAATTGTGCGCGAGTGCGTCCTTCAGGCGCAAGAAGTGTGTCCTCAATGCACCCTCAATTTACTACCGTGCGGGGTGCTACCCCGAGTGGTTTCAACTTTGTTTACTTCACCGCGTGTCAGATGGGCCTCTAGTTTACTTATTTTCACCCACTGCCACATGGGCCTGCACACGAAGATACCGAACATGAGCTGACAAGGCAGCATGTGGACTGGTTGATCGGTCAACTAAACAATATACGGAGCTATACGCTGACACATTTAGCATATAATCCGTCGATATAGAGAGTTCGAGTGAGAGGGGAGGCTCGTGAGAGATAGCAGAGAGAGAGAGAGAGAGAGAGAAAGAGCTACTCCCTCTGTTCGATAATGTAGTTCCAACATTTTTAAAAAGTCAAACTTTTGAAACTTTGACCAAGTTTATAAAGAAATTACTTATATCTACAATACAAAGATAAATGATAGTATGGAGTAAGTACATGTTCTGATCAATTTAATGATCGTTCCAGATGTAAAGGTTTTTCTCCACATATACCTGGTCAAACTTTTCTGAGGTTTGACTTTACAAAACATCCATATGCTTATGGACGTGACAGAGTCCCTAACTAGAGAGAGAGAGAGAGAGAGAGAGAGAGAGAGAGAGAGTGAGAGAGAGTGAAATAGAAAGAGTGAGTGAAAAAAGTGTGTGTGCGTGTGTGAAAGAGACATGCACAACACACGATAAAAGTAGAGAAAAAGCATGTGTGTCTTATGCAAACATATCACACATGCATCTTCGACAATGGAACCAAGGTGAGGAGATAGTGTGTGGTTGTTTGCAACTGAGAGAGCAAGACCCCTAGCACGTGGACAAGAGGGGTCTGACAAACAAGGGAGAGAGGTCGAGAGAAACGTACGGAGAAAATGCAGACATGGGCAAGAGAGAGTGTATGTTTGTCATAGAGAGATCCCTTGGAGATCGTGATGGGACTACATGGGTGGGAGATCGAGTGACAAGGTGTGTGCGCGATAGAAGATGCCCCGAGAGATATCGAGATAGATGTATGGATGGAAGGAGACAATACGTGTG